>NC_092353.1:81179956-81516206 GCF_963676685.1 Mytilus edulis | reverse complement strand
TTGGTTTCCGTTCTCTAACTTGAGTTTGCCTCAACCAAATTTTATGAAACTTATACACAATGCTGATTATCACAAAATACAGATTTAGTTTGAATTTTGGTAGGAGCACTAGAACTCTTCTAGAGTTATGCCCCTTTTTAATTGAAAAATTACAAAAATTTTAGGCATCTTTATGTAATCAAACATGTGCTGAAATAGAATTGTATAGGCATTCATACTCTTACAGTTTTAAATCCAGATCTCTGAAATCTTCATAGAGAGATTGCACACATTATAAAGTCGTACGCCTGTTATAATAGCATTGTTGAATGAATCCCACCTTTTTACAAAGTGGTAAATTAATTGTTTTTGTATTGAGTGTCACCTACAGTTTTCAAACCAGATCCCTGAAATTTCACAGAAAGATTGCACATGTGTCATAGAAAGAGTACATATGTGTATGATAGATAAACGGAAACTGAACAGCCAAAAAGATCGGTTTGAATTACAACTTGTTAGCATACAAAAGCATAACAAAAGTGCTGAATTCCAAGGAAAATTAAAAACAAAGGGAAAATCAAAGGCTATTTATCAACAGAACAAGTGAAAAACAACTGCCATTTGAAATAGGGGATTTAACATAGATCATAATAGTATATTAGTGCCAGATTAAACCTGGTTTTAAAGCTAGCTAACCCTCCCACTTGTATGGCAGCTGTTTATATTTCCATTACATTGACCAAGTTGGATGAGCATCCCAAACACACAAAACGTTGGAATCCCTTTTCACAAATGTGACCTACCGAATTAGACTTCATTACACACACAATTATGTATTACTATTCTTGTAAGGGTTATCAAACTATTCTTGTAATAGTTATCAAAGGTACCAGGATTATGAATTAGTACACCAGACGCGCGTTTCGTCTACATAAGACTCATCAGTGATGCTCCGTCAATACATTTATAAAGCCAAACAAGTACAAAGTTGAAGAGCATTGAGGATCCAAAATTCCAAAAGTTGTGCCAAATATGGCTACGGTAATCTATGCATAGGATAAGAAAATCCTTAGTTTTTCGAAAAATTCAAAATTTTGTAAACAGGATATTTATAAAAATGACCACATTATTGATATTCATGTCAACACCGAAGTGTTGACTACTGGGCTGGTGATACCCTCGGGAACAAAACATCGACCCAATGGTGTAAACAGTTATCAAAGGTACCAGGATTATAATTTAGTACATCAGACGCGTGTTTCGTCTACATAAGACTCATTATTGACGCTCATATGAAAATATTTATAAAGCCAAACAAGAACAAAGTTGAAAAGCATTGAAGATCCAAAAAATGTGCCAAAAATACACAAAATACTACCATAACAAACTCAACTTTATATTCTATTCATAATTCCATTTTAATATACTGGTGTACTGTCGTTAAATTCATGGGACTGTTCCATTGTTTCCTGTTGTTTACATGTCTTTAATGTACAATTATATATATTATAGTATTTATTAATGTATATCTCTGTCCCAAGTATTCTTGCATTTATTTATAATGTATTCCTTTCACGTTATGTTGTCATTCAAGCGGTATTTTTAACATTCAACATTGTCATGTAAGCGGGAAGTTTTGCTAGTCAAAATACAGGTTAAACCCACCATATTTTCTTTAAAATGTAATGTACTAAGTCAGGAATATGGCAGTTGTTATCAATTATTTCGTTTGTTTTATGTTGGCCCTTGTTTTGTGATTAAGTTGTTCCATTGTTGTCCACTTATAGTTTATGTGTTTCATTCGGTTTTGGTTTGTGACCCTGATTTGTTTTTCGCTTAATCATGTTAATCGATGTATGGCTATTCAACAGAAGTATGCTACTGTTGCCTTTATTTGACGCTATGAAGATAGTGAATCTGGTATGATTATATATCAACTGTTCTCAAACCCCTGCATAATCAAACTTATACTAGTTCTATGTATTTCACAAAACTTATTATTATATCTTGTGAATAATTGTTGATTGACAAAACAACGCTTAGGTCAAACAAAACAAATAATTTATGATCAGTGCTTGAAAAGTCAAATGTAAACAAACAGTAATATTTTTTTTTCTTTCAGAAAGTCTAACAATGGTTAAAAAATGTCATACAATGATTTGATAAACAATATAGATAAGTTCAACATAAATACCAGGATTCAAATTTGTACGCCAAATGCACGTTTGGTCTACAAAAGACTAATCAGTGACACTCGAATAAAAAAGCTTAAATGGACAAATTAAGTCACGAAGTTGAAAAAATTGAGGTCCAAAATTCTGAAATGTTGTTCAGAATACAACTTCGGTAATATATCCCGAAGGACAGAGCAACAATAACAGAAAAACGTTTAAGATGAGTGAGTAGAAGGAGAAGACCTTTACATTTTCCAAGAAATAATAAGGAAAATTAAAAATCTATTAGTACATCATTTCTTACTCTATTTATATATATTTGCCTCAATATGTATATGAATACAGTGCATGCAGTATTTATAACGTAGTATTAATAATGTTAACATTGTTTAAAATATCTCTATTGATAAACATTAGCTTTGCATTTTACTTCACCATTTTCTACATTTGAAAATGCCTGTACCAAGTCAGGAATATGACAGTTCTTGTCCATTCGTTTTTGATGCGTTTTGTTATTTGATTTTTCCATGTGATTATGGACTTCCCGAATTGATTTTCCTCTAAGTTCAGTATTTTTGTGATTTTACTTTTTACATGTCTACACTTTCATATGTCATTGAGAGTGTTTAGATATCAGGAATAGGAATACTAAGGATTTTCTTGTCCCAGGAATAGATTACCTTATAGCCGTATTTGGCACAACTTTTTGGAATTTTGGATCCCCTATGCTCTTCAACTTTGTATTGTTTGGCTTTATAACTATATTGATATGAGCGTCACTGATGAGTCTTATATGTAGACGAAACGCGCGTCTGGCGTACTAAATTATAATCCTAGTACTTTTGATAACTATCGATGATATGATATATTATTATGCAACTTTTCATTCTATCATGTCTGGTAGCATTTATTTATTATTTATGCAATACTGTAAACCAACTTATTTTCGCCAATACTTCGTTTCGCGTTTTACCCTGTTAAGTTCACGTCGCGGCTATTTTATTTCACGACTTTCTAATTAACTTGTTGTAGTTAAATAAGGAAAGATCCAAGTTTAACATATTCGCGACGTTTTATATTCGCGTTATTTTTCTACATACGAAAGTCGCGAAAAAAAACGCTTGCGAAAATAAGTTGGTTTACAGTCAATCTTAATCATTTCTTGTTTATTGGTGATTGTCAATTAAATATTTGTATTTCAATATTTCTACATGTTACTATTCATTTCTTACGGGACCCATGTGTTGTCAAGGATTTAGTATTTGATGGGATATCAAACGACGCTTTATAACACAATGTGATTGTAGTTTGTCAATCAAAATAATTGTAGGCTTATATATTTAATTATAAACAAAATCTTTGAATACAGATAGACATTTTATATGCAAGTAAAATCAATCAACTTTAGAAATCTGAAATTCTAACAATTGAAAAAATTACACGTTTAAAATTGTCAAATACATATAACCTAACCATGCTGACTACACGTTATTCGCAAAAAGGATCAAGTAGAAATGATGAAAAGACAAACAACTTTAACCATTCTATAGTAGGATCAAAAGGCACTTATAATTAAATTCCGTTACATGTTAGTAGTAATCACATCTTTTGACAGGGACTGGTACAAATTAAGTAGCTTATGGTTCCGATTATATCTGTTTGAATGGTACGTGAAACATAATCCAAGTGTTATTTCCCATATACTTAAGACCAATTAACAAATTTTATATGTACAACGTCACAATGTATATGATGTTGATGTAAAAATTGTTTGATATTGACGAACAATTTACTTAACTTCAATGTATATAGTCAATCCTATTGTCCGTTGTCATTTGAGTAATGGCTATTGATTGCAGATCTTTGATAGTCACACACCTGTTGGACCAGGGCTCATTAGCCGGCTGTAGACTTGACACACTGTAGTCATTTTTATACTGTTGTCAAAAATCCATTAACTGTTAATACCTTAGTATGTTTGTGACAAGAAATAAAAAAGTATACAATATAACTGAACTTTTTTTTTACACACAGCCATTTAATGTTATGACAATAATTTGCAGTAATTTCAACATGAACAACAAATAAAGTGTGTAAATTATTCATACCATCACCGTCTTTTAATAATGATTTTAATTTTCAAAGCATTAATCAAGAAGCATCAACTGTTGTATTGATTTCCTGATATGATATTCTGAAGCGTTGCCATCGGATTTGACGGGTGTACATCATCAATTGACGGTTGTATCGCTTCAAAAACAGCATCATTATTCATTAACTATAATTTTATGATTTTCCAAATATTCCACAGGAAGGGCATCTGAGATGCAAATTTAATTACGCTTATGTCTATACGATTATATAGGTTTTGCAGTGCAAACATTTGAAAAAGCAAAAATAGCAATAATACTGAACTCCAAGGAAATTCAAAACGGAAAGTCCTTTTGCTAAAAAATCAAATGATAAACATATCAAACGAATGAGAAATCACTGTCATATTCCTGACTTGGTACCGACATTTCCTTATGTAGACAATAATGGATTAATCCTTGTTTTATAGCTAGCTTAACCTATCACTTGTATAGTAATCGCATATAATTCCAGTAAATTGACAACTATGTTTGAGCATTTGTTAGTCCTGTATGATATTTAATTTTAGTTTCTTGTGTATAATTCGGAGTTTAGTATGACGTCTATTATCACTGTACTAGTATACATATTTTTTAAGGGGCCAGCTGAAGGACGACTCCGGGTGCGGGAGTTTCTCGCTACATTGAAGACCCATAAGTGGCCTTCAGCTGTTGTCTGCTCTATGATCGGGTTGTTGTCGCTTTGACACATTCCCCATTTCCTTTCTCAATTTTCATAATAGGTTAAATTGGGTCACAGCAGTCAACATTGTGTTAGATCCTAATCACCGTAAATAAATAAAGGCAACAGTAGTATACCGCTGTTCAAAACTCATAAATCTATGGACAAAAAACAAAATCGGGGTAACAAACTAAAACTGAGGGAAACGCATTAAATATTAGAGGAGAACAATGACACAACATTAAAATGTAACACACACAGCAACGGACTCAGCATTAGACAACATCAACAAATATTTATTACAACAAAGAAAAAATTTAAAATATAGACACTCTATATACAAGCAAAGCCAACACAAAGCAAAAAAGAAAGATAAGAATACAAAAAAATGACAATAGCACAATAAAATATAGGTCTAGACTTGGAAAAACCGTAGTGGTTACAAATATGAAATTATACACTAGAAGCGAGCACTCTCAAAACATGGAGAGAGACGCTCTTTGTTATGTTTTGATTAATTGGAAATAGTAGGTCAGTCACTAGAAGATCAAGTTACGTATTGTCGGGGCCTGGTACTATGTAGGTGAATATTTTAAGTACTCTCAAGAGTTTTATCAAGTATTTACCGCAATGATTCACTTGAAAGACTATAAATATATTGAATAGTTTGGAAACACATGTAAACGTTCAGACTGTAATCATGGAACAAACTTGTTATATTGCAGTTTTACTTTGTACTACTTTTATTTGCATAACCCAGTCAACGACTCTCCGGGAAGATGATTTCATGCCGCCAAAACCTGTTTTGCCACCAATCAATCCACTAAGAACTATCAGACCACCAATTGATCCTCCAGCAACTAGACACCCAGCATCCACTGAAATACCAAGATCAGTTAGACCTCCAGTTTCTCTCGGACATCCTCTTGATCTAGCTTTTATTATGGACACTACAGGAAGCATGTCTTCTTATATTAATAGTGCGAAGGCAAATATTCGAAAAATTGTTAACGCTATTGTACGAAGTTCGCAAAGTAGAGTTCGGCTGGCCTTCGTGGAATACAGAGATCACAAACCACAGGAGCGATCGTTCGTGACAAGAACCCATGATTTTACTAAATCCGTGGAAACAATGAAAACATGGCTGGACAATGCAAAAGCACAAGGAGGTGGCGACACACCGGAAGCTGTTGCTGATGCTTTGAATGAAGCGGCAATGTTATCATGGAATAAGGAATCAACTAAAATCAGTATTATGGTTTCCGATGCTCCGCCTCATGCTTTGGATCCTTCTATGGATAGTTCATTTCATAACGGATGTCCGAATGAACACGATCCAATGTAAACTGTACGAGAATTAGCTAAATTGGGTATAACATTATATACTGTTGGTGTCGAGCCATCTATCAATAAATACAAGGATTTCTTTGAAGCTCTAGCTTACAACACAGGTGGACAATATGTACCTATGCGAAACCCATACCAACTCATAAATGTGATAATTGGAGGAGCTCAGGAACAACTGTCATTGAATGAATTCACATCGGAAGTAAGGAATGAAGTCGAAAAATATGTCGCTGATGGTCAAGAAGTCGATGAAAGCGAAATTGCTCAAACCGTTTATCAGAGATTAAATGCAAGAGGGGTGCAAACTAAACACCTTACGAAAAACAGCAAAGCGTTAGAAGGGCCATCTTCAACAGCAAAGCTGTTAGCCGATTTGTCATCTATGGCTGACGTTAGGAAGAAAATAGGAAACAAATTTACAAATGTCCCAAGACGAAGGCACGAAGGCAGATCGAGAAAAAGGCATAGAATGCGAGTTTCTTCTTCATTTGTAAGATCTCGTCCAACAGAACCAGAATTTCACAGATTTTCATCCGATATAAGACCAAGATATTTGTCACGTGGTTATGACCGCAGAATATCTTCTAAACTGGATGTCGAGTATGGTGTAAAACCAAGATATATTTCACATAGAAGGAAAGGACATTCTGGTGCTCGGTCTCATGCAAAATCCACGAGGGAAAAATTTACCACTGTAGAATCTGATGTTAGCCTAGATCAAATTGAAAGGTTGGTGAAAAAAGAAACTGCAAGACTAAAATGAAACTATCAACGAGTGTATATTTCTTCAAAATATATTATAGCAAACACTTAAATTTCTGGATAACTACTGGAGCTAATATAAGAAAAAACAGATCATGGTGTACCACAATATCCAAATCTGAGTTAATTGAACTTTAATTTTGATTTATTTTTCCTATGTTTTATCTAAATGCTTTAATTATAGTTTTATTGATATAATTGGCATATTAAAGTATGTGAAGCAGTTTTAAGTGTCTTTTCCCATACTTAAGATTAATTCATATCTGTTCTGTGTACGCAGTCAGAATATTCATGAAGTTATTATGAAGAATGTGTTGTTTTGTAATATCAGTCAAAATTTTTCTTGACTTCAATATACACAAAAACGTGAAAATATAACAAGCAAACCAAGGAGAATAATGTAATTTAAGGTTTTAATCTGAAACTTCGTGATCATAATGGCAAGTCCGGAATGGGGCTATTTTTTACAGAAAAAAATATGCACATACTGGTTAGTCTAGACAGAATTCATCTGAATCTCCTTATTGAATTGGCGATTGGATATCAAAGCCTTGATTTGGTATAGGCACATTCGAATGACAATATTGTGTGTTTGTTTGAATAAAGTTGAATCAGGTTACAGAACATCAAAACTTTCCATATTTATGACATTCACATCACCCCTTTTTTAAACCGAAAAATAAAAAATCGAAAACCTTAAACAAATCCGGAATAATTAACCAAATTATAGTATAGGTGGTATGTTTTGATATTTGTATTGGTATATATTGTAGGTATTTGAACAATCGTTTGGTATCTGTTATGTCTCTTAATTACGGAATTGTTAATTGTGCTTTTATTTTCCTTTTTCTTGTATAACTTACCAATATATGCGAGAAATCAGTCCATTTAGTAATCTCATCATTTTACAATGTCCTATGATATGTTCGTTACTTACGACACTATTAAAAAGAAGAGACTTGAACTATAAAATACAAGGTACCCGTGTGTCAATCAGCTAGAATCCTTCAAGATGGAAGTGTTCGTCTGGTATTATATCGTTAAAAAAGGGGGTCTAACCCCTGGAACCCACTTAATCCGCCACTGTGCCTGATATGTCACAAATTTTGTCACTGTAACCAATTATGTCTGTTTGGGTTTTCACCTATTTTTTTTGCAATATAACGGAACTATAAACAAATATCATACAAGTTGGAGTTATATGTAGCTGCAAAGCACTGTTTAACCCATTTGCTTTTCTTTCGAAAAATGTCTGTACCAAGTTAGGAAAATGAAAATTGTTATCCATCCGTTCCTATCGTTGAATGGACGCATACTCATAACACATTCACAAATAAAAAAATTACATCTTATGATATAACCTCCAAGAAATTACACTACATTGACATATTTGACACTCCATAAAAACATTGATCCATACCAGCGGCACTTCTGTGTAAATCTTTCACAAGGAATATACTCGCCCCTCACCTAATATGATATAAAGTTTGATTTTGTCAGGTTTTATGAACTTCCCCTTTTTTGAAATTACATTAGGGTTCGGTATCATTCGGTAATCCTCGGTAGCATCCGCTACTCTCCTTCTATCCTATCTATTCTATTAGATGAGGGTACGGAATCGGCCGAGTTGAGACGAATGGGTTCGGTATTTCTGTTAAACTTTTCCCGTACAAATCGCATTTCATTTGTGTATCTAAATTACATGCTTGCAACTCACTAGATATAGATAAAGGCAACAGTAGTTACATCCGAGAGAAACACATTCAATATAAGGGGAAAACAACAGAAACTCTGAATTGCAACAAAACAGACGCCAACAAGTGGAAATTAATGAATATGCTAAACTAACTGCCATGTTTCTGACTTGATAAGGAAATATAGTGGGTCGAACCTGTTTTATGGCTAGTCAAACCTCTCGCTTATATGGAAATGTTAAAATATATCGCCAACATGACAAAACTACGTGACAGAAAAACAGCACAAACAAATGCAAGAACACTCAGCACAGAGAAACGCACATAATATAATAGTCGTTACAATATATATGTAGACCGCAGAATAACAACAAACATTTTCATAAACGACAGCACAGGACATCACAAACAGTGCAGTATTTTTTTTACGAATATATAACCCTGAAAATTAATTATCATTTTAACAATACAGTGTAAAAGAGGGACGAAAGATACCAGAGGGACAATCAAACTCATAAATCAAAAATAAACTGACAACGCCATGGCTAAAAATGAAAAAGACAAACAGACACACAATAGTACACAACATATAAAACTAAAGAATAAGCAACCCGAACCCCACCAAAAACTAGGGGTGATCTCAGGTGCTCCGGAAGGATAAGCAGACCCCGCTCCACATGTGGCACCCGTCGTGTTGCTCATGTTTTAACAAATCTTGTAAATAGTCTAATTTGGTAGGTCACATTCATGAAGGGGAAGGGGGTTGTAGTTTCGACGTAAGGAACATATCCGATATCATTTGTGAAACGGTTATTCCATAACGGTCAACCAACTCGTGATGGCGTCCGTAAAATTTACGAACCTGCCCAATCCGACACTTGAGTAAACCAAAATCCTGCTTAACTGACACATTTTCATGATCCCAAAATATGCCTTGCAGAAAAAACCGATACCCTGCTTAATCAGACTTTTTTTCTGTTCCCCCAGTGTGTCGGATTAGGCAAGTTACACTGTACTAGTCCAAACAACTATCGTGATTATGACGGTATTGAAAGTATATTTTATATAAATGACGTCAAGACGTCATAATTATTTGGACTTAATACGGGATGCATAGAAAATGAAGATTAACTCGACTATACTGACAAATAAGACATATCGAAATGTACTGAAAATACAGAATACAAACCACAAACGATAAGACATAGCAAAATATCTAACTGAGACCACAACAAAATATCATAAATAAATACATGAATATTGGATATATAAATGCCGAGCCACATCGTGAAGCATTGCAAATTCACACTCGGCAAAACTGTCATATTCTGGAATAGGTCACGTTCGCAACTTAGTAGACAGGCGGCATAGATGTCAAACCACAATTTAAGACGTGATAAAAATGTCATTAGTTAGTACTTTGTAAAGGATCACTCTGATTCAATCAAAAAATTCTCTGAAACTGATATTATCAAGATGCTTGATTTCTTGATTGACAACATATTTGTTACGTACGAAGGACGTGTTTTTCAACAGACTGTCGGCATTCCAATGGGAACCAATTGTGCCCCTCTTCTTGTCGACTTGTTTCTTTATCATTATGAGGCTGACTTCATACAGGAACTTCTTAGGAAGAAAGATAAGAAGTTAGCAATATCCTTTACTTTCCGCTATATAGATGATGTTCTCTCACTAAATAATTCAAAATTTGGTGACAATGTTGAACGCATTTATCCCATCGAACTACAGATAAAGGATACAACAGATACAGTTAAGTCGGCCTCATATCTTGACTTACATCTAGAAATTGACAATGAGGGTCGGTGGAAAACAAAACTTTACGACAAAAGAGATGATTTCAGCTTTCAAATTGTGAACGTTCCATTTCTGAGTAGAACATTCCAGCAGCACCTGCATACGGAGTATATATCTCCCAATTGATACGATATTCCCGTGCTTGTAATTCCTATCATGATTTTCTTGATAGAGGGTTACTGCTCAAAAGAAAGCTATTAAACCAAGAGTTCCAAATGGTAAAGTTGAAATCATCCCTTCGTAAATTTTACGGACGCCATCACGAGTTGGTTGACCGTTATGGAATAACCGTTTCACAGATGATATCGGATATGTTCCTTACGTCGTAACTATAATTCCCTTCCCTTTCTTAACCATGAAAATGAGGTCAAGGACAATCGACACGTGACTGACAGAACCTTCGTAACATAAGGCATCTATATACAAAATATGAAGCATCCAAGTCTTCCACCTTCTAAAATATGAAGCTTTTAAGAAGTTATCTAACGCCGCCGCCGTCGCCTGATCATTATCCCTATGTCGAGCTTTCTGTGACAAAAGTCGCAGGCTCGACAAAAACTATCCAGTTGAATTGACATGCAGATTTATATATTGGGTTCGTGTTGGTTAGATACTGGTTCTGATTTGGCCACTTTTAACGAGCTGTCTATTGAGGTTGACCTGTAGATAAAGGTATCTCTCTTGATATCCAGAACTGTCTATTGGGGTATATCTGTAAATAAATGTTGTTTTTGTGGCATTTTTCAGAGAAATTACAGAGTCTTCTGGAATTCATCTATAGTAATGTTGTTTTTGTACTGTCTATTTGATATCACAAACGAACTGCCTGATGGAGTTGACCTGTAGATATCTATAACAATATTTGCCTTTGTTTGGTTACAGTCAATTTAAAAAATGTACATGCCAATGAACTGTCTAGTAGGGTTGATCTGTTTATACCAATTGCGTCCAAAGTGGTTGTTCTAAAGATATCCTTTTTTTTATGTCTGCCTTTTCCATTGATGTCATGTGACAATCGTTTACTGCGGTTGGCCAGCCTGTAGATTTCTTGTTTTATTAGGTGGGTCTCTGATTGATGCATTGTGGCAATAAAAAACGAAAACAAAACGTTCTGAAGCGCTTTACTGGACTACAAAAGTCTAACTAAAGATATTTTGTTTTTGTTGGTTGTTTCTTGATGTCTTATGACAATGACGTGTCTACTAGAAGAGGGGCGAAAGAAACCAGAGGGACATTCAAACTCATAGATCGACAACGTCAAGGCTAAAAAAGAAAACGACTAAAATACAAATAACACTACACAAGACACAACATAGAAAACTAAAGACTAAGCAACACGAACCCCACCAAAAACTGAGGGTGATCTCAGGTGCTCCGAAAGAGTAAGCAGATCCGATTTCACATAGGGGTGGTCTATATATATAGATATCTTGTTTTGTTGGGTGTCTCTCTTATAGGTGTGTGACAACGATATGTCTACTTCGGTAAACCTGCAGATATATGTTTGTTTTTTCTTTTGATTTTCAGAGTCAATGAATTGTCTACTGGGGTTGTTCTGTACATATATGTTGTGTTTACTGTATTTTTTATATTCAGAGATAATACAGTCGTCTGGAATTAACCTATAATGATGTTGTTTTGTGGTATATTCGATATCACAAATGAACTGCCTCATGAAATTAACTTGAAGATATCTGTTATTTTAGTTTTGTTTGATTGCAATCTGTTTTATGTACATGCTAAAGAACTGTCTAGTTTATGTACATGCTAAAGAACTGTCTAGTTGATGTGATTTGTATGTACATGCTAAAGAACTGTCTAGTTGATATGATTTGTATGTACATGCTAAAGAACTGTCTAGTTGATGTGATTTGTATGTACATGCTCAAGAACTGTCTAGTTGATGTGATTTGTATGTACATGCTCAAGAACTGTCTAGTTGATGTGATTTGTATGTACATGCTAAAGAACTGTCTAGTTGATGTGATTTGTTATGTACATGCTAAAGAACTGTCTAGTTGGTGTGATTTTTATGTACATGCTAAAGAACTGTCTAGTTGATGTGATTTGTATGTACATGCTAAAGAACTGTATAGTTGATGTGATTTGTATGTACATGCTAAAGAACTGTCTAGTTGATGTGATTTGTATGTACATGCTAAAGAACTGTCTAGTTGATGTGATTTGTTATGTACATGCTAAAGAACTGTCTAGTTGATGTGATTTGTATGTACATGCTAAAGAACTGTCTAGTTGATGTGATTTGTATGTACATGCTAAAGAACTGTCTAGCTGATGTGATTTGTATGTACATGCTTAAGAACTGTCTAGTTGATGTGATTTGTATGTACATGCTTAAGAACTGTCTAGTTGATGTGATTTGAATGTACATGCTTAAGAACTGTCTAGTTGATGTGATTTGTATGTACATGCTTAAGAACTGTCTAGTTGATGTGATTTGTTATGTACATGCTAAAGAACTGTCTAGTTGATGTGATTTGTATGTACATGCTAAAGAACTGTCTAGTTGATGTGATTGTAAGAACTGTCTAGTGGATGTGATTTGTTATGTACATGCTAAAGAACTGTCTAGTTGATGTGATTTGTATGTACATGCTAACGAACTGTCTAGTTGATGTGATTTTTATGTACATGCTAACGAACTGTCTAGTTGATGTGATTTGTATGTACATGCTAAAGAACTGTCTAGTTGATGTGATTTTTATGTACATGCTTAAGAACTGTCTAGTTGATGTGATTTGTATGTACATGCTTAAGAACTGTCTAGTTGATGTGATTTTTATGTACATGCTAAAGAACTGTCTAGTTGATGTGATTTGTATGTACATGCTAAAGAACTGTCTAGTTGATGTGATTTGTATGTACATGCTTAAGAACTGTCTAGTTGATGTGATTTGTATGTACATGCTTAAGAACTGTCTAGTTGATGTGATTTGTATGTACATGCTAAAGAACTGTCTAGTTGATGTGATTTGTATGTACATGCTTAAGAACTGTTTAGTTGATGTGATTTGTATGTACATGCTAAAGAACTGTCTAGTTGATGTGATTTGTATGTACATGCTAAAGAACTGTCTAGTTGATGTGATTTGTATGTACATGCTAAAGAACTGTCTAGTTGATGTGATTTGTATGTACATGCTTAAGAACTGTCTAGTTGATGGCATTTGTATGTACATGCTTAAGAACTGTCTAGTTGATGGCATTTGTATGTACATGCTAAAGAACTGTCTAGTTGATGTGATTTGTATGTACATGCTAAAGAACTGTCTAGTTGATGTGATTTGTATGTACATGCTAAAGAACTGTCTAGTTGATGTGATTTGTATGTACATGCTAAAGAACTGTCTAGTTGATGTGATTTGTATGTACATGCTAAAGAACTGTCTAGTTGATGTGATTTGTATGTACATGCTAAAGAACTGTCTAGTTGATGTGATTTGTATGTACATGCTTAAGAACTGTCTAGTTGATGTGATTTGTATGTACATGCTTAAGAACTGTCTAGTTGATGTGATTTGTATGTACATGCTAAAGAACTGTCTAGTTGATGTGATTTGTATGTACATGCTAAAGAACTGTCTAGTTGATGTGATTTGTATGTTCATGCTTAAGAACTGTCTAGTTGATGTGATTTGTATGTACATGCTAAAGAACTGTCTAGTTGATGTGATTTGTATGTACATGCTAAAGAACTGTCTAGTTGATGTGATTTGTATGTACATGCTAAAGAACTGTCTAGTTGATGTGATTTGTATGTACATGCTAAAGAACTGTCTAGTTGATGTGATTTGTAAACAATTGTCTTTTGCGGTTGACATATAGATATCTTGTTTTGTTTACAGCTCTCTCATTGATATGCATCCAAATTAACTGTCTACTGGGGTTAACCTGTAGATATCTTGTTATTAACTGTCTACTTGGGTTAACCTGTAGATATCTTGTTATTAACGGTCTACTGGGGTTAACCTGTAGATATCTTGTTATTAATTGTCTACTTGGGTTAACCTGTAGATATCTTGTTATTAACTGTCTAGATATCTTGTTATTAACTGTCTACTTGGGTTAACCTGTAGATATCTTGTTATTAACTGTCTATTGGGCTTAACCTGTAGATATCTTGTTATTAACTGTCCACTGGGGTTTACCTGTAGATATCTTGTTATTAACTGTCTACTGGGGTTAACCTGTAGATATCTTGTTATTAACTGTCTACTGGGGTTAACCTGTAGATATCTTGTTATTAACTTCTACTGGGGTTAACCTGTAGATATCTTGTTATTAGCTGTCTACTGGGGTTAACCTGTATATATCTTGTTATTAACTGTCTACTGGGGTTAACCTGTAGATATCTTGTTATTAACTGTCTACTTGGGTTAACCTGTAGATATCTTGTTATTAACTGTCTACTGGGGTTAACCTGTAGATATCTTGTTATTAACTGTCTACTGGGGTTAACCTGTAGATATCTTGTTATTAACTGTCCACTGGGGTTAACCTGTAGATATCTTGTTATTAACTATCCACTGGGGGTTAACCTGTAGATATCTTGTTATTAACTGTCTACTGGGGTTAACCTGTAGATATCTTGTTATTAACTGTCTACTGGGGTTAACCTGTAGATATCTTGTTATTAACTGTCCACTGGGGTTAACCTGTAGATATCTTGTTATTAACTGTCCACTGGGGTTAACCTGTAGATATCTTGTTATTAACTGTCCACTGGGGTTAACCTGTAGATATCTTGTTATTAACTGTCCACTGGGGTTAACCTGTAGATATCTTGTTATTAACTGTCTACTGGGGTTAACCTGTAGATATCTTGTTTTATTGGATAGCTTTCACATTGATGTTCTGGGACAATGATGTGTCTACTAAGTTTTACTTCAAGATATCTTTTTTTTTGTTGGATGGCGCTCTTATTGATTTCCTGTGAAAATTAATTGTCTTCTGTGGTTAACATATTGATATCTTGTTATGGTTGGCACTCATTGATCTCCTGTGATAGCGACTTGTCTACTTGGAGTGATATATGGATAACTCGTTTTGTTGTGTGGCTTAATGTCATATGACATTGACATGTCTTCTTGGGGTAATATATAGATAAGTTGATTTATTGTTTGACTCTATCATTGATGTCCTGTGACAATGAATATACTACTGGAGTTTACCTATAGATATCTTGTTTCGTTGGCAATCACACTGATGTTCTGTGACTATGACTTGTTTTTATTTGACCTATATATATCTTGCGTTTGTTGTGTGGCTCTCTCGGGTTACTATGGTTGACCTGTAGATATTTTCTTTTGTTAGTTTTCTCTCTCCTTAATGTCCTGTGACAATGAACTGTTTACTGGGGTAGACCTATAAATTAATATCTTGTTTTTGTTGAGTGACACACTCATTTATGTACAGGCCATTGAACTGTTTACTTGGATTGGCCTATATACATCTTGTTATTGTTGGTTGTCTCTCTCATTGATGCCCTGCAACAATGAACTGGCCACTTGGATTGACCAATAGATATCTTGTTTTTGTTGTGTGGCTGTGTCGTTAATATCCTGTGACAATGAACTGTCTACTGGGGTTGACCAATAGATATCTTGCTTTTGTTGTGTGGCTCTTTCATTGATGAACATGCTAATGAACTGTCTACTATAGTTGGTCTGTAGATATCTACTAGTAGTTTAAAACTTGTTGAATTGAACCAGAGAAAAGTGAAAAGATAAAAACCAAAAGTTACAAAACTTACTGTATTCATAATTAACATTCATAATATAAACATAATGCAATTATATTGAGGTGACAGCACCAAATGGCCTCTTATAAATACTTAGAAATCTGGCAAATCAAATGGCTTCTTGTAAATACTTAAAAATCTGGCTAATAAATGGCTTCTAAGAAATGTTCAGAAATAGGGCTTACCAAATGGTCCCTAATGAATACTATAATATCAATGATGCTAAAAAAATCAATGAACTTCATTGAATACCTATTTCAATGCAGTAGGATTCCTTCTTAAATAAAACGATCAAGTATGATCTATAAGTTCTTCAAAATAAAAGTACTGGTACATATATAAATTTCATTAAGGTGTGCAAAATATCCTTCAGGAATATTTGTCATCACACAGTATGTGTTACAAATAATTATGATACGAAATAACTTATTTTGAGAGCCCTGAAATCATTACTTGGTCAGTTTTGACCACAGTTGTTGAGAAGAGCACCTTAAGTGGCACATACAAAGCATGTTTTTATAAACATTGCCAATGCGAGAATTATACATATGAGATCAAATGACTTAGACATAAGCAAAAATATTATTAAAAACTTGATCCTAAAAAATATCTTTCCGGTTCAAATATTTTTGGGGGACCTTTGTTTTAACCTTATTTTCAATATCTAAAAAAATACATTAACTGATGTGTGACCTAATGAGATTCTGGGACTTAAAGTACCAGCAGAGTTAATGACCCAGAAATTAATTACAAAAGACATGACCCTAAAACATTTTAAAAAGCCACATTTTCTTACTACTCATATGTGATATAGCTCATTCAAACCACATGTGTATGTGTATAGGCATATCAATTACAGATAAAGGGAAATAACTCTTACTGACTTTAGTTGTCCTAACATAAATCATGGAGAGCTTTGAAAATTTAACAGGATGACATTTTGTGACAACGTTAATTTTTAATTTTCCTACAGATTTATATTTTAAATAACACAAGGGTCAACTCAATTAATCTAGCACTTAATATTAGTGACAAGTCTCACTATAGAAGCATTTGCATTAAATTTGTGTTTGACACAATAAATATACTTTGAATTTTGGTTCTCTACTCTCTCGTTTTGCTCTTTGAACAAAATTTCCCATTGTGATTCATATCAATGTTCTGAAATTCACTATCCTTTTTTATTTAGATGATGAAACATGATTTATGGCTTTTCCTTTCACTTCTCTTTGACCATTTGTATCACAGTTTTACCTCTAGCATGACCATGTTCAACTTTTTCAAATGCGGCTGGTACATCTTCAAACGGAAAAACTTTGTCTATCACTGGAATAATCTATAAAGAAAATTAAAACATATGCATACAAGGTTAATAAAATACTGTGGGAACCAATATTTTTGGATTGAAGAAATTTTGTATTTTTCTGGATATTTTATATTTTTAGCTTAGCTTAACCTGTCACTTGTATAATAGTTATATAAAATTGTATTTAATTGACTGTGATGTGTGAATAAAACAAACAGACATAATAGGTAAAAAAAGTCAAAAATAGGGATACAGCAGTCAACATTGTGTTATAATCTTAATCACTACAAAACCAAGCAAATATGTCAACAAAGACAAACAAAAAGGCATATTAGCAAAACAAAAGAGACAAGAATACACGAATTTACCATAGCACAACATAACAATGAAGGGATGTACAAGTTCCGTCTGAGTAGCCGCTGCAAGCTCTTGAAAACCGAATGAGTTAGGAAATGCATATCCCATATGCAGGTGAATTTAATCTTTCGAATACAATTTGTCACTTTTCTTGAAGTACAACTTTTTAGTATGCTTGGACTACAGCTTGTTAATATGCTTTTACTTCAACTTGTTATAGGTGAGCGCTACAACTTGATAGAAGGCTTGAACCACAACTTGTTATAGGTGAGCGCTACAACTTGATAGAACGCTTGAACCACAACTTTTTATAGGTGAGCGCTACAACTTGATAGAACGCTTGAACCACAACTTTTTATAGGTGAGCGCTACAACTTGATAGAACGCTTGAACCACAACTTGTTATAGGTGAGTGCTACAACTTGATAGAACGCTTGAACCACAACTTGTTATAGGTGAGTGCTACAACTTCATAGAACGCTTGAACCACAACTTGCTTGTTTGCTTGAACTTTAGCTAGTTACCGTGTGTATAGTACAACTTGTTAGAATGCATGAAATACAACATACTGTTTCCTTTTGACTTCTACATTTTAGTATGCTTGTATTACAATCTGTTAGTGTTTTTGAACAGTAGCTTGTTAGTATGTTTGATCAATAGCTAATTCTAATGCAACTAGTTTGTAACGATAATTTTCATTGGAATTTTTTTGAGGGGTAAGATTCCACGTTCTACCAGTCCGTAACTAAGAAAGCCACCATTTTGAATTCCGATTTTTTTGGGATATGTAATTTCTCAAAAAATAAACAAGATATTCACATTTTGAGCCTCAAAATCTTCTTTTTGTCTATATTGAAACCATTCTGAAGCGTACGAAAAGTAAAAATACGTTTAGTTTTCATGTTTGACATCCAGAGTAAACACATGACGTCACATTGTTTAGATGCAAAAGACATTACAAGTTTCGCGGACTTTTTCATTTATGCCATTTTTTAGCCAAAATATTTATTAAATGACATTTATTTTAATATGTGGCATTAGAATGGAGATAACTGTATTGTACTTTAAGCTTGGCCTTCGTAAAACTTGATATTACTGTCGCAAATATCCGCGTCGCTAGGTAAACTCAATTTGCGACAGTAAAATCTACGTTTTACGAAGTCCAAGCTTAAAATACAATACAGTTATCTCCTAATTATTATGTTTGAACTACAATTTGTTAGCACTTAGTTTTAGATAACTGGCTAGTATGCTGTTATATATTTAAAGTACAACATTGAATATGGTATGATTGAATTATAGCTTTCTAGTATCTCTGAACTACTGTTATTATACTTAAACTACAACTTGAGAACATGATCAAAATATTAATATGAAAAGCATCTTAATTTCTTGAACTTCCTTTATCTTGCGAATATATTTGCTCTACAACAAGATTAGTGAGTTTATACTTTAAGTTAAACTCGAAAGTATGGTTGAACTAAAACTTGTTTGAATTACAACCTCCTACTTTCTAAGCACAATAAAAATCGTTACAAGAAATCTAGAAATCTTGTTCTGTGCTACGGAAAGTCCCTAATAAAATGGGAAAATCAAAAGCTCAAACACATCAAACAAATGGATAACAACTGTCATATTGCTGTCTTGGTACAGGCATTTTCTTATGTAGAAAATGATGGATGGAACCTGGTTTGATAGCTAGCTATTGTATGACAATGTATCTGACAATTGAAGATCGAAAATAGGCTATACTATATGAATGATATGCTTAACCAGAGTTTTTTATCATTTGTTTTTATAAATTCAGTTGACTGTTATTTCCCCAACACATAAGAAAGGAAAATTACTATGGAGATATGTTGTTTTGATAACATTTTACACGTTTAAAATTGTCAAATACGTATAACCTGACTACATAAAATAGACCGTTAGTTTTCTCGTTTGAATTGTTTTACACTGTTATTTCTGGGCCTTTTATAGCTGACTATGTGGTATTGGCTCTGCTCATTGTTGAAGGTCGTACGGCGACCTATAGTTGTTAATTTCTGTGTTATTTTGGTCTCTTGTGGAGAGCAATCATACTACATCTTCTTTTTTATATGCACGTTATTCTCAAAAAGGATTGAGTAGAAATGACGTAAAGACAAACAACTTTGATCATTCTATAGTAGGATCTTAAGACACTTATAAGAAAATTCTGTAACATGTCAGTAATCACATCTATTGATAAGGAATGGTACAAATTAAGTAGCTTATGGTTCCGATTATATCTGTTTGGATGGTACGTAAAACATAATTCAAGTGTTATTTCCCATACTTAAGGCCAATTAACACATTTTATATATACGACGTCACAATGTATATGATGTTGTAAATTGTTTGATATTGACGAACAATTTACTTAACTTCAATGTAAATGAAATACGCACGTATATAAGACAGTCAATCCTATTTTCCGTTGTCATTTGAGTAATGGCTATTGATGGCAGATCTTTGAAAGTCCCACAACTGTTTTAGACCCGGGCTAATTAGCCGGCTATAGGCGTGACACACTGCAGTCATTTTTATACTGTTGTAGATCAAACTATGTGTCAAAATCCATTAATTGTTAGTACCTTAGTATGATAAATATTTTTCAAATACTTGTATTGGTAAAAACAATAACTTAACTTATTATAAAATGCTACCTATTCAACACTGCAATAAGATTTTTGAATATTGTTTTTATTGGTATCAATATTGATTTTGTTAATAGTAAATTAAAAGCAAACTAAATATGATTGTTATATACATATGCACATTTATTGATCTATAATCTGTCGATACTTGTATCTTAACATTGTACAATGTAATGTTTATCCCTAATTATTTATGGACGTCTTTACATTTAATCCATTGAATGTTAAATGTGTACTGATTTATTATTTAGTCTTAGATGCTTGATTTTTTTTATTAGTTGTTAGTGGCTTGAAAATAGCTGTCAGTCACTGTGAGTTCTCTCAGATCTATACTTAGCGTCTTGTTAGTGTTGTAATGTACAAGTATCCGGTCACGTCCACTCTGTATTTTTGTTAGATGTATTTCTATTTGTATCCATCTGATGAGTTAATCGTTTTTCAACTGATTTTATAGTTCGTTCTTATGTTGTACTGTAACACCACTGTCCCAGGTTAGGTGGGGTTGAAATCCCACTAACATTTTTTACCCTGCCACATTATTTATGGATGTGCCTGTCCCAAGTCAGTATCCTGTAATTCAGTGGTTGTCGTTTGTTGATGTGTTAAATATTTTTTACGGTCATTTTGGTAGATAAATTAGGCCGTTAGTTTTCTCATTTGAATTATTTTACATTTGTCATTTCGGGTGCACATAACACTAACCTTTATACATAGATCCTAAATGCTTGCTAATGAGCTTTTGATTTTTTTTGTTCTAAATGTTACGAAGAGTCAAGGTATAGACCTGAACAAATTTCACACTTACTTTAGGATGTCTTTTTCCTGGTACGGTTACGGTTAACGTCAAATAACAAGTTTTTATTTGGTTTGAGGCAGATAACTCCGACCGACAAAATTTTACGACTCACAAGATGAGTTCCAATTAGTTATTCATTAATGGACACACAAAGTGTGAACCTGAAATGTCGTACGAATACGCCTGAAATGGACATGTCATGGTTATGAAAGAAAACCTTGTCAAAGTTTGGCGGAAAAAGATTATTATAATCTGAAGAAAGTAAGGTCTTTCCATTTAAGAAAGGAAAGACCACAATAAATGATAATTAATTATCAATATCAATCCTTTATTAATAAAAAAAAAATCTAGTAAAATACATCAACTATCGTGAAAACCTTTGCAATGGTACGGAAAAAGCAGTAAATATTCAAATGCTTATTTCCATATAAACTTTAAATACTAGTAGTGTGTGTGTGACAAGAAATAAAAAAGTATACAATATAACTGACTTATTTTTTACACACAACCATTTAATGTTATGACAATAATTTGCAATTTTGACGCTACAGCATGAACAACAAATAAAGTGTGTAAATTATTCAGACCACCACCGTCTTCTGAATAATGATTTTAAAGCATTAATCAGGAAGCATCAATTGTTGTATTGATTTCCTGAAATGACATTTTGAAGAGTTGCCATCGGATTTGACGGGTGTACATCATCAATTGACGATTGTATTGCTTCAAAAACAGCATCATTATTCCTTAATTATAATATTATGATTTTCCAAATATTCTACAGGAAGGGCATCTGAGATGCAAATTTAAATTACGCTTATGTCTACAGGATCACATAGTTTTTGCCGTGCAAACATTTGAAAAAGTATAAAATAGCAACAATACTGCACTCCAAGAAAAATTCAAAACGTAAAGTCCTTTATCTAATGGCAAAAACAAATGCTTAACACATCAAACGAATGAGAAACCGCTGTCATATTCCTGACTTGGTACCGACATTTCCTTATGTAGACAATCAGGGCTTAGTCCTTGTTTTACAGCTAGCTAACCCTATCACTTGTATGGTAATCGCATAAAATTCCAGTAAATTGACAACAACGTTTGAGCAAACAAAACAAACAGACATAATAGGTTAACTTGGGTCACAGCAGTCAACATTGCGTTAGATTTTAATCACTATAAAGCAAATAACTATTTCAAAAATAAAAACAAAATGAAATATAGACAATCTATAAACAAAAAACATAAACAAAACGGGAAAGATATGAATACAAAAAATGACATTAGCATAATAAATGTGTAGACTAGGAAAACCCAGAGTGGTTTTCAGTATGAAAAATTATAAGTTGAAAATATACACTAGTAGCAAGCATTCTCAAAGGATAGAGAAAGACACTCTTTAGTATTTTGTAAATAATTCGGAAAAGTAGGTCAGTCATCAGAGGAACAAGTTACGTATTGTCGGGGCCTGGTACTATGTAGGTGAATATGTTAAGTACTCTCAAGTTTTATCAAGTATTAACCACAATGATTCATTTGAAAGACTATAAATATATTGAATACTTTGGTAACACATGTAAACGTTGAGACTGTAATCATGGAACGAACTTGTTATATTGCAGTTTTACTTTGTACTACTTTTGTTTGCATAACCCAGTCAACGACTCTCCGGGAAGATGATTTCATGCCACCAGAACCTGTTTTGCCACCAATCGATCCACTAGGAACTATCAGGCCACCAATTGATCCTCCAGCAACTAGACTCCCAGCATCCACTGAAATACCAAGATCAACTAGACCTCCAGTTTCTCTTGGGCATCCTCTTGATCTAGCTTTTATTATGGACACTACAGGAAGCA
Organism: Mytilus edulis; assembly: GCF_963676685.1. Lineage (NCBI taxonomy): Eukaryota > Metazoa > Mollusca > Bivalvia > Mytilida > Mytilidae > Mytilus > Mytilus edulis. The sequence continues at coordinate 81,492,867 of NC_092353.1, read as the reverse complement.
TGTCTTCATATATTCATAGCGCGAAGGAAAATGTTCGAAAAATTGTCAACGCCATCGTACGAAGTTCGCAAAGTAGAGTTCGGCTGGCCTTAGTGGAGTACAGAGATCACAAACCACAGGAGAGGTCGTTCGTGACAAGAACCCATGATTTTACTGAATCCGTGGAAACAATGAAAACATGGCTGGACAATGCAAAAGCACGAGGAGGTGGCGACACACCGGAAGCTGTTGCTGATGCTTTGAATGAAGCGGCAATGTTATCATGGAATACGGAATCAACTAAAATCAGTATTATGGTTTCCGATGCTCCACCTCATGCTTTGGATCCTTCTATGGATAGTTCATTTCATAACGGATGTCCGAATGAACACGATCCAATGCAAACTGTACGAGAATTAGCTAAATTGGGTATAACATTATATACTGTTGGTGTCGAGCCATCTATCAATAAATACAAGGATTTCTTTGAAGCTCTAGCTTACAACACAGGTGGACAATATGTACCTATGCGAAACCCATACCAACTCATAAATGTGATAATTGGAGGAGCTCAGGAACAACTGTCATTGAATGAATTCACATCGGAAGTAAGGAATGAAGTAGAAAAATGTGTCGCTGATGGTCAAGAAGTCGATGAAAGCGCAATTGCTCAAACTGTTTATCAGAGACTAAATGCAAGAGGAGTGCAAACTAAGCACCTTACGAAAAACAGCAAAGCGTTAGAAGGGCCATCTTCAACAGCAAAGATGTTAGCCGATTTGTCATCTATGGCTGACGTTAGGAAGAAAATAGGAAACACATTTACAAATATCCCGATCCGAAGGCACGAAGGAAGATCGAGAAAAAGGCATAGAATGAGAGTTTCTTCTTCAACTTTAAGATCTCGTCCAACAAAACCAGAATTTCACAGATTTTTATCTGACTTAAGCCCAAGATATTTTGAACGCAGTTATGGCCGCCGAGTAGCTCCTAAATTGGATGCCGAGTATGGTGTAGAACCAAGATATATTTCACATAGAAGTAAAGGATATTCTGGTGCTCGGTCTCATGCAAAATCTCCGAGAGAAAAATTTACCACAGTAGAATCTGGTGTTAGTCTAGATCAAATTGAAAGGTTGGTGAAAAAAGAAACTGCGAGACTAAAATGAAACTATCAACGTGTGTATGTTTCTTCAAAGTATTTTTTATAGCAAAAACTTAAACTTCTGGATAACAACTGGAGCTAATGTAAGCAAAACAGAACATGGTGTACCACAATATCCAAATCTGTGTTTATAGAACTTCAGTTTTGATTTATCTTTCGTATGTTTTATCTAAATGCTTTAATTATAGTCTTATTGATATAATTGGCATATTAAAGTTTGTGCAGCAGTTTTAAGTGTCTGTTTCCCAATACTTAAGATCAATTCATATCTGTTCTGTGTACGCAGTCAGTTTATGAAGTTATTATGAAGAATGTGTTGTTTTGTAATATCAGTCGACATTTTTCTTGACTTCAATATACAAAAACGTGAAAATATAACAAGCAAGCCAATGAGAAAAATGTAATTTAAGGGTAAAAATTGTAACTTCATGATCATAAGGTCTGGCCCAGAATCGTTCCGTGTCTAAAACAGAACTGTCTTTTACAGGCCTGGTACCGTTAATAACTATTAACATGTCGTAATGTTCTATTATATTGTCCTAAATGGTTTTCCATTTATTTGCATTGTAGTCATGTCATGTAATGTTGTCATTTTAGTGTTATATTTTACATTGCATAAAAGCGGGAGGTTTGGCTAGCCACAAAACCAGGTTCAACTCACCATTTTTTCTTAAAATGTCCTGTACCAAGTCAGGAAATTGTTCGTTTCTGTGTGTGTTGCATTGTCCTTTGTTTTTTTGTTGCAATTTAGTTTTTCTGTTGTTTCGTTCTTTTCCTTTTATATTTGATGAATTTCCCTCCGGTTTAGTTTGTAACCCGGATTTGTTTTCTCTCAATCGATTTATGACTTTCAAACAGCGGTATACTTCTGTTTCCTATATTACAGACAAAACAAGCAGGCTAGCAGGGTTTCCGCTGGCGGTCGCCATTTTCTCATTTTGCGAAAAAATAATAATTGTGGCGAAAAAAAAATCATCATTTGCGAAAGAATTTGGCGAAAGAAATATTTAGAACGATTTTAATTTCATCCATCTTGTTTATTTACTTTGCACTGAATTACCAGGACTGGGAATATGACACCAACGTTGGGGTATCCCCCCTTTTTTTCTGTTGTATCTAACATATATACATTTTTTTTCAAAAAAAGCAACTATCGAAAACACAATCCTACTTTTAGGGACAGGTTACACATGCCTACCCTTTTCTCCAATTTCCTATAAATTGAAAATCGCCGAACAATTTAAATGAAGAATCGTGCATAATCATTTGAGGACCTTACTTTAACCAAACGAATAAAAAAAAATATGAATCAAATGTGTATAATTTTTTTTTTATTAGAATGCGTTCTTTTTCATAAAACTATGTTAGACAATATATTTTAAAACTAAACTACTCATGCTCTATTTATCTCCTTCAAAAAACGATGTTTTATCTTCATCATTATATTTTTGGTCGGAAAAATAGCGAAAACCCGTAAAAATGCAATGTGTCCGGCTTGCCAGATGAAAAGACATTTTTGACTATTTGTCCGGCTAGCCGGACAAATAGCCACTGCCTTTAAAGAACTTATTCCAAAGAAATACATGCATACATCTATCTGGTATTATATGGCCAAAACTTGTTAAAACGTTTTGTTTCAGTATTCCTGGACTTATATATCTCCTTTATAGTTAAAAGCAAATGGACCCCTCTTTTAGGAAAGTTGTTCCAAAAACATATACAACGAATTTTCCCTCCTTTGAGTTCAAAGAAGCAAAGTTTTATGTTTAGTAGACGTTAAGTGTTTATTCATTACAATATAGACTAAAAGATAAGTTTGAAAGAATAATCAAAGACAATAATGGGGCAAACTCATCTCTTTGTGGGGTTTTTTAGAAGAAGGAAAATTTCAAACAAACAATATATTAATGTTAATTGGAGAATAAGATAATTAAGTGGCGAAAAATATATTATTTTGGCGAAAGATGTGGCGAAAAAAATAATTGACCCAGGAAAAAAAAGAGGGAAACACATCCAATATAAGGGGAAAACAACAGAACAACATTGAAGTGTTAAAAAACAAACGCTAACATGCACATAAACTAACTATTTAATTACAACTGCCGTATTTCTGACTTGTTACAGGACAAAATGGTGGCTTCAACTTGGTTTTATGGCTAGCCAAACCTCCTGCGTATATGGCAATGTTAAAAAATATCGCCAACATGAAAATACTACGTGACAGAAAAACAGCACCAACAAATGCAAGAACACTCATCACAAAAAAAAACACGCATTAATAAATAATATATAGTCGTTCTAATATGTCAGCCGCAGAATAACAACGAACATTTTCATTAATCACAAACCATGACGTATTTTTGTAACGAATATATAATCTTTAAATTCAATTATTCGTTTCACAATACATGTACTAGAACTTTCATAATTATGATGGTATTGAAAGTCTATTTTATATAAATGCAGAGAAGACGTCATAACTATTTGGACTCAATACTGCATGGAACATGGAACATGGAGATTAACTCGAGTATACTGACAAATAAGACATATGTGAAATGTACTAAAAATACAGAATACAAACCACAAACGATAAGACACAACAAAATTTTCAACCGAAACCACAACAAAACATCATGAATAAATACATGAATGTTGGATGTATAATTATCAAGCCGCATCGTGCAGCAATGCAAACTGACACCCGACAAAACTGTCATATTCAGCAATAGGTCATGTTCGCAACCAATGCGTGATGGTGTCCTTAACATTTACGGAGTTTCATTTTTAATCTTTCCTCCTCATAACTCTGTTGGAGCAGTTTCGGCATAAGAAGCAAGGTTCTGTATATGAAGTCCGTGTAGTGTAAACGGGTTTGAATATTTTTCTGATGGAAATCCCCCTGACCTGGGACACCACAATACAAGAACACACTGTACAATAAGTTGGGCTAACATAACGAATAAAGACAGAACGTACATATGCCTATCTAAGATTTCTCGCAGTGACTGAAAGCTAGTTCGAAGCCAATGATAACAACTAATAAATACATCATGTTCTCCGAGATAAAGTATAAATCATTCAGACAACACATCAACAGTACAAACCATCAAGAGATCAAGACTCAGATATCATATAGTATGGAACCGCGTCATAACAAAAGTACAGCCAAATAAACAAAATTGCTGTGTTATCTAAAATTCGATCATGCATAAATACCCCTTATATATGTTTGCCTCGGCAGCAACGAAACAGCAGATTGCATGACCAAGATATACTAAGCCAGCTTGATTTCTGAGTCTTGAACACTGCCCGTTCCTAGCGAATATGAATATCAATCCATAAAGTGCTTCAGACGCATGCATTTATAAAGTGTTGTTTTCATTTTTGACATATTTCGGACAACATAAATGTCTAGTATTCTTCGATTTAAAGGCGAAATGTCAGGCTTAGGAATTTTGTCAGATGTTCGATCTCCTTGGGGTTTTCCTGTGATACAAAATAAACCTTGTGTTCAATACCACTCAGTTTTGTTGTGATAGAAGACTTCAAGAGCTTATAATAAGGTCATTATCAAAATTTAAGCAGATTATATATTTATTTTTCTTACCATTTAATCCCAAATAATGCAAATGCTAAATATAAACTCCAAGTAAAATTCCGAGTCAGCCTTTTCCCGCCGTTTTCAAATATTTGATATCTTCAAAAAAGGAGTTCTATAACTTATCAATATTTTTAGCATATCTTGTTCCTTAACTAATTCCCTTCTGTCTTATTATATCAATTTCAAATTCTTGATTTTTGTTTGACTAAATTCTAAAGAAAGTAGATCAATATTACATGACCTCCATTTCAAGTAGTAACAAAGACTACAGAAAACACAACATAGATAACTAAAGACTAAGCAACATGAAAATAGGATAAAAAGAAGTGCCGGAAACACAAGTGGTATTAAAGAGAGGCAGATTTTCACTTTAATGTCTTGTAAACACTTGGTTGATAAATCGGCTATAATAAGTTACATCAAAGGAACAATTTGTTGAGAGCTTTTGTTGTGGCTAAGTGCTTCAAGTACTCTCAATTATAAATCGCAAATTATTCAGTTAAAATACCTTTAATTTATCGAATTATTTCAGAATATATGAAAACGTCCATATTGTGATCATGGAACGAGCTTGTTATATTGCAGTTTTACTGTGTACTACTTTTGTATGTATTGCTAAGTCAAGAACTTTTAAGGAAGATATTGGCATGTCACCAGAACAACGTATGCTACCAATTGATTATCCACGACTTATGAGGCGTCCACCGATGGAACGTAAAGAGCTTGTCAGACTAGCGATCCCGAGGAACCCGACATGATATGGCCACCAATCGATCGACCTAGGAGACCACCAACTGATCCTTCGACAACTTGGTCCAATATAAATCAACAACCCTCATTATCTCTCGAACATCCTCTTGATCTAGCTTTTATCATGGATACTACGGGAGTGCGAAGGCAAATATTCGAAAAATCGTTAACGCTATTGTAAAAAGTTCGCAAAGTAGAGTTCGGCTGGCCTTAGTTGAATAGTTTGAGATCATGAACCAGAAGATCGTTCGTTAGTGACCAGATCCAACGATTTTACTGAATCCGTCGAAGAAATGAAAACATGGCTGGACAATTCAAAAGCACATGGAGGTGGCGACACACCGGAAGCTGTAGCTGATGCTTTGAATTCAGCAACAATGTTATCATGGAATACGGAATCAACTAAAATCAGTATTATGGTTTCTGATGCTCCGCCTCATGCTTTGGATCCATCTATGGATAGTTCATTTCATAACGGATGTCCGAATGAACACGACCCAATAAAAACTGTACGAGAATTAGCTAAACTTGGTATAACATTATATACTGTTGGTGTTGAGCCATCTATCAATAGATATAAAGACTTTTTTGAAGCTCTGGCTGTCTTAACAGGTGGACAATATGTACCCATGAGAAACCCATATCAGCTAATAGATGTCATTATTGGAGGCGCTGAGGAAGAACTTTCTCTAAATAAATTCACATCGGAAGTAAAAAATGAAGTTGAAAAATATGTTGATCGTGGCGAGGAAGTTGATGAAATGGTAATTGCTCAAACTATTTATCAGAGACTGAATACTCAAGGTGTAAAAAGTAAGCACCTTACAAAGAACAGCAAAGCGTTAGAGGGACCATCGGTCACAGCAAAATTGTTGGCCGATCTGTCATTCATGGCTGACGTAAGGGGACAATTAGGAAACGACATCAACTCAAAAAGAAGAGGACACGGAAGAAGATTGAAAACAACAAGAGTACATTATGGCAGGCCTCCGATGAAACGTGAGGATAAAACAACCAGATATGTTTCATCTAGTGATAGAAGGAGAGGTTCGTCGTATGCACATTTAAGATCTAGTCGCCCAAAACCCGAATTTCATAAATCGTCTTATGTTGTAAGATCCAGATATGTGTCACATAAGTATGTAAAGAAAGGACATTCTGGAGCTCTGTCTCATGTCAAACCATCAAGAGAAAAATTTTCAACTGTCGAATCGAGTGTTAGTCTAGATCAAATTAAAAGGTTGGTGAAAAAAGAAACCTCTAGACTAAAATGAAGCTACTGACGAATCTATAACTAGCCAAACGCATTATCGCTATTGCTAATAAATTGCGGGGACAATGACAATGTAATCTTACAATTATGTGGCTAATGCAGAGGACCAATTACTGCATATCGGATCAGAACTGTAAATTTAACTATATTATGAGCTGTGATGAAATTCAATTTTTACATTGCATTTGATGTTTAAGAGGAGAAAGATAAATTTATAACTTTTAAAGAACTTAAATTTTTTATTATTATTCATTACGTAGTATATTATTTAAGATTTTTAAATCAATTCTACCTTTTTTGTTCTTTTAAGTGGAAAATTGTTGATTTACAAAGTAATTGTTTTGTATTTTTTAAATATTCTTTTAATTTTGAAAAATGTTTTAAATTGTGTATGCATTTAATGAGCATGAAGAAACGTATCTCATATGTCTTTTAAGGCAGGAATCTAATATATTTTTATGCTGTTTTAATCTGATGTATAATATATTATGTAAAATGTTAGATTGTGACACTTTAAAAAACTGATTACTTACTTACTTACTTACTTACATACTTACTTACTGTAAAACATTTCTATCAATATATGTTGATGTTAATTGAAACAAATATCAACAACATTTGGATAGTGTATTATTACTCAGTAGTTTCATTTGGCATGGTTTAATTTATATATATATATATATATATATATATTTAATGCGTTTCCCTCAGTTTTAGTTTGTTACCCCAATTTTGTTTTTTGTCCATAGATTTACGAGTTTTGAACATCGGTATACTACTGTTGCCTTTATTTAATGTTTAAAATTTATAATTGCTGTCATGTTAAATAAACTCATCATGGATATCAAGATAAAAATTGTGTGCGCCAGAAACGTTTCGTCTATACATTCTCATCAATAACACTCGCATCAAAAACAATTTTAAAGCATAAAAGATTACGAGGTTGGAGAGCATTGAAGACCAAAATGTGTGTCCTTAATGCGTCCATTAAAAAACACTACCTGCTCCTTAGATTATATAAATAAGCCTTTTTTCCGTTATTTGAACTAAATTATACCTTGGGGCGGATCCAGCCATTTTTTAAAAGGGAGTGTCTAACCACCGTAACGCACCCCCCCCCCCCCCCCCGGCTTTAGATCCGCCACTGTTATCAATAGTGTTGTTTAAATTTATCTAATTTTAGCGTATCTTTCATTACAAAAGCTAAACCTAAGCTAAACCCTTGGATGAATATATATGTAGACATTTTAGGGAGCTAAAAGAACTTGCTACTGAGCTGATGATACAAAACAAAAAGAGCGGCGAAAGATAGTAGAGGAACAGCCAAAGTCATAAATCGAAAATAAACTGACAACTCCATGGCTAAAAATGAAAAAGACAAATAGACAAATAAGAATACACAAAATACAACATAGAAAATTATATATTTAGCAACACGAACCCCATCAAAAGCTAGGAGTGATATCAAGTGCTCCGGAAGGGTAAGCAGATCCTGCTCCACATGTGGCACCCGTTGTGTTTTTCATTTTATTCCACACCCGTTAAATATTGTAATTCGGTAGGTTATATTCATAAAAAGGGATGGGGATTGTAGTTACGACGTAAGAAACATAACCGATATCATCTGTGAAACGGTTATTCCATAGCAGTCAACCAACTCGCCGTGGCGTCCGTAAAGTTTACGAAGGGATGATTTCAACTTCACCATTTGGAACTATTGGTTTAATGGCTTCCTTGTTCATGCAACCCTTTATCAAGAAAATCATGATAGGGAATACAAGCGCGGGAATATCGTATCAATTTGGAGATATATACCCGTATACAGGCGCTACTGGAATGTTGCTACATAGAAATGGAAAGTTCACAATTGGGAAGCTAAATCATCTGGTTTGTCGTAAAACTTCGTTTTTAACCGACCCTCATTGTCAATTTGGGAATCATATATCCATATGTCTAATATACTCGATATCTATTACATATATACTGTCCTTGACCTATATGAATCCTTTTTGTGTGTTGTCTCGTTTCAGTACAATACCAATGGACATGTAGATATCTGTTAATTTTATGTCAATCATCAACTATCCAGTTGAATCGACATGCAGATGTATATATTGTGTTTGTGTTGATTGGATACTGTTTCTGTTATGTCCAGTGTTAATGAACGTCTTTTGGTGTTGGTCTGTAGATATATGTTTGGTTTTTTTATTTTTTATTGATACCCAGAGTCAATGAATTGTCTATTGAGGTTGACCTGTTAATATATCGATGCTAATGAATGGTCTTTTATGGTTGATCTGTTGATATCTATTGTTGTATGCTGTTCAGTGCCAATGAACTGTCTCATGGGGTTGACCTTAAGATATCTTGTGTTTGTTGGGTACCTCTCCAATTGAAGTAATGTACCATTCACAAGTCTACTGTGGTTGACCTATAAATATATTGTTTTTGTTGTTGTTTTGCAAATGAACTGTCTTCTGGAGTTAACCTATAGATATCTTGTCTAATTAGGTAGCTCTCTATTTGATGTTCTGTGGCAATGACTTATATACTAAGGTTGACCTAAAGATATTTTGTTCTTGTCGGGTGATGCTCTTATTGATTTCCTGCGACAGTTATTTGTAGATATCTTGTATTTGTTCGGTGGCGCTCTCATTGATAAACTGTGAAAATGACTTGTGGTCTGGGATTGATCTATTGTTATATTGTATTTGTTCGATGTGCTTACATTAATGTCCTGTTGCAATGACAGTTCCCCAAGGGTTGATCTATAGATATCATGTTTTTGTTAGGTGGCTCTCTCACTTATATCTTGTGACAATAAATTGTCATCTTGGGTTGATCTTAAACCTTAAGGTTTATGACCCCTTCTGTAGCAATTTTTGTACGAATTTTTCGAACTTCAATTGTATCAAAACTACAGATATAATAAATAATAGAGATAGGCCATTTTGTACATATACAAATGTGGAACTTGATGCAAAGCATTATTATTTACTGTTTCGTTGCATTTAAAAAGAAAAAAAGTACTTTGTGGCAAATAAACCAAGATTTTTATAGAAAATCCACAGCCTTTAATACAGAGATTTTTGTTATAAAATTTGAAACATAGACTACTAACTTGCTTTTCTATGATGTGCTAGTGTTTATTTTTTACAAAAATTTCTTAACAACCTGTTAATTTCAAAATTTCTTGTGCTGAGTAACTAAAGTCGAGCGCACCCTAAAAGGTGTACTTGATTTGGTCAATATTTTAATTTTGTTTTACCAATAACTACATTAATAAACTTGTTTTAAGGAAATCAATGATAGCACTGCATGCAATAATCCTATATCTATCAGTCATCAAATTGCCAAATATGAGAGTACAGGGATAAAGACTGTGGATTTTCTATAAAATTTCCATATGTTTAGCATTGAATCAACACAAGGGTACATAATCCTTAACTTGTAATTGTTCGGTGGTGCACTCATTGAAATACTAAGACAGGGATAATGTAAACTAGGGGTGATCTATAGATATCTTGTTGTTGTTGGATGGCTCTCTCATTGAAGTCCTGTGAATGAGAATTGTCTACTAGGGGTGATCTATAGATATCTTGTTGTTGTTGGATGGCTCTCTCATTGAAGTCCTGTGAATGAGAATTGTCTACTAGGGATGATCTATAGATATCTTGTTGTTGTTGGATGGCTCTCTCATTGAAGTCCTGTGAATGAGAATTGTCTACTAGGGGTGATCTATAGATATCTTGTTGTTGTTGGATGGCTCTCTCATTGAAGTCCTGTGAATGAGAATTGTCTACTAGGGGTGATCTATAGATATCTTGTTGTTGTTGGATGGCTCTCTCATTGAAGTCCTGTGAATGAGAATTGTCTACTAGGGGTGATCTATAGATATCTTGTTGTTGTTGGATGGCTCTCTCATTGAAGTCCTGTGAATGAGAATTGTCTACTAGGGGTGATCTGTTGATATCTTGTTGTTGTTGGATGGCTCTCACATTGGAGTCCTGTGAATGAGAATTGTCTACTAGGGATGATCTATAGATATCTTGTTGTTGTTGGATGGCTCTCTCATTGAAGTCCTATGAATGAGAATTGTCTACTAGGGATGATCTATAGATATCTTGTTGTTGTTGGATGGCTCTCTCATTGATGTCCTGTGAATGAGAATTGTCTACTAGGGGTGATCTATAGATATCTTGTTGTTGTTGGATGGCTCTCTCATTGATGTCCTGTGAATGAGAATTGTCTACTAGGGGTGATCTATTGATATCTTGTTGTTGTTGGATGGCTCTCTCATTGAAGTCCTGTGAATGAGAATTGTCTACTAGGGATGATCTATTGATATCTTGTTGTTGTTGGATGGCTCTCTCATTGAAGTCCTGTGAATGAGAATTGTCTACTAGGGGTGATCTATAGATATCTTGTTGTTGTTGGATGGCTCTCTCATTGATGTCCTATGAATGAGAATTGTCTACTAGGGATGATCTATAGATATCTTGTTGTTGTTGGATGGATCTCTCATTGAAGTCCTGTGAATGAGAATTGTCTACTAGGGATGATCTATAGATATCTTGTTGTTGTTGGATGGCTCTCTCATTGAAGTCCTGTGAATGAGAATTGTCTACTAGGGGTGATCTATAGATATCTTGTTGTTGTTGGATGGCTCTCTCATTGAAGTCCTGTGAATGAGAATTGTCTACTAGGGATGATCTATTGATATCTTGTTGTTGTTGGATGGCTCTCTCATTGAAGTCCTGTGAATGGGAATTGTCTACTAGGGATGATCTATAGATATCTTGTTGTTGTTGGATGGCTCTCTCATTGAAGTCCTGTGAATGAGAATTGTCTACTAGGGGTGATCTATTGATATCTTGTTGTTGTTGGATGGCTCTCTCATTGAAGTCCTGTGAATGAGAATTGTCTACTAGGGATGATCTATAGATATCTTGTTGTTGTTGGATGGCTCTCTCATTGAAGTCCTGTGAATGAGAATTGTCTACTAGGGATGATCTATAGATATCTTGTTGTTGTTGGATGGCTCTCTCATTGAAGTCCTGGGAATGAGAATTGTCTACTAGGGATGATCTATAGATATCTTGTTGTTGTTGGATGGCTCTCTCATTGAAGTCCTGTGAATGAGAATTGTCTACTAGGGATGATCTATAGATATCTTGTTGTTGTTGGATGGCTCTCTCATTGAAGTCCTGTGAATGAGAATTGTCTACTAGGGGTGATCTATTGATATCTTGTTGTTGTTGGATGGCTCTCTCATTGAAGTCCTGTGAATGAGAATTGTCTACTAGGGGTGATCTATTGATATCTTGTTGTTGTTGGATGGCTCTCTCATTGAAGTCCTGTGAATGAGAATTGTCTACTAGGGGTGATCTATAGATATCTTGTTGTTGTTGGATGGCTCTCTCATTGAAGTCCTGTGAATGAGAATTGTCTACTAGGGATGATCTATAGATATCTTGTTGTTGTTGGATGGCTCTCTCATTGAAGTCCTGTGAATGAGAATTGTCTACTAGGGATGATCTATAGATATCTTGTTGTTGTTGGATGGCTCTCTCATTGAAGTCCTGTGAATGAGAATTGTCTACTAGGGGTGATCTATAGATATCTTGTTGTTGTTGGATGGCTCTCTCATTGAAGTCCTGTGAATGAGAATTGTCTACTAGGGATGATCTATTGATATCTTGTTGTTGTTGGATGGCTCTCTCATTGATGTCCTGTGAATGAGAATTGTCTACTAGGGATGATCTATAGATATCTTGTTGTTGTTGAATGGCTCTCTCATTGATGTCCTGTGAATGAGAATTGTCTACTAGGGATGATCTATAGATATCTTGTTGTTGTTGGATGGCTCTCTCATTGAAGTCCTGTGAATGAGAATTGTCTACTAGGGATGATCTATAGATATCTTGTTGTTGTTGGATGGCTCTCTCATTGAAGTCCTGTGAATGAGAATTGTCTACTAGGGATGATCTATTGATATTTTGTTGTTGTTGGATGGCTCTCTCAGTGATGTCCTGTGAATGAGAATTGTCTACTAGGGGTGATCTATAGATATCTTGTTGTTGTTGGATGGCTCTCTCATTGAAGTCCTGTGAATGAGAATTGTCTACTAGGGGTGATCTATAGATATCTTGTTGTTGTTGAATGGCTCTCTCATTGATGTCCTGTGAATGAGAATTGTCTACTAGGGATGATCTATAGATATCTTGTTGTTGTTGGATGGCTCTCTCATTGAAGTCCTGTGAATGAGAATTGTCTACTAGGGATGATCTATTGATATCTTGTTGTTGTTGGATGGCTCTCTCATTGAAGTCCTATGAATGAGAATTGTCTACTAGGGGTGATCTATAGATATCTAGTTGTTGTTGGATGGCTCTCTCATTGAAGTCCTGTGAATGAGAATTGTCTACTAGGGATGATCTATAGATATCTTGTTGTTGTTGGATGGCTCTCTCATTGATGTCCTATGAATGAGAATTGTCTACTAGGGGTGATCTATAGATATCTTGTTGTTGTTGGATGGCTCTCTCATTGAAGTCCTGTGAATGAGAATTGTCTACTAGGGATGATCTATTGATATCTTGCTGTTGTTGGATGGTTCTCTCATTGATCTCCTGTGAATGAGAATTGTCTACTAGGGGTGATCTATAGATATCTTGTGGCATTTTATCGATGACCAGTGCCAATGACATTTCCTTTGTCTCATTCATTGATGTACATGCAATTCAACTAATATAATGTTTGGTTGGTGTCTCTCTCATTGATGTTCATGTTAACGAACTAATATCTTGTGTTTATTAGATATTTTGTTTTTATAAGGTGTCTCTCTCATTGATGAACATGCCAACGAACTAATATCTTATTTTGTTGGGTGTCTCTCTCATTGATGTACATACCAAAGAACTGATATCTTGTTTTGTTGGTAGTCTCTCTCATTGATGAACATGCCAACGAACTAATATCTTGTTTTTATTTGGTGTCTCTCTCATTGATGTACATGACAATGTATTGATATCTTGTTTTTGGTAGGTGTCTATATCATCGATGAACATGCCAATGAACTGATATCTTGTTTTTGTTTGGTGTCTCTCTCATTGATGAACATGCCAGTGAGCTGATATCTTGTTTTTGTTTGGTGTCTCTCTCATTGATGAACATGCCAGTGAGCTGATATCTTGTTTTTGGTAGGTGTCTAACGAACTAATATCTTGTGTTTATTAGATGTCTCTCTCATTGATCTACATGCTAAAGAACTGATATCTTGTTTTGTTGGGCTTCTCTCTCATTGATATACATGCCAAAAAACTGATATCTTGTTTTGTTGGGCGTCTCTCTCTTTGATGTTTATGCCAAAGAACTGATATCTTGTTTTGTTGGGCTTCTCTCTCATTGATGAACATGCCAATGAACTGATATCTTGTTTTTGTTTGGTGTCTCTCTCATTGATGAACATGCCAACGAACTAATATTTTGTTTTTGGTAGGTATCTCTCTCATTGATGAACATGCCAACGAACTAATATATTGTGTATGTAAGGTGTCTCGATCATTGATGAACATGCCAATGGGCTAATATCTTGTTTTATTGGGCGTCTCTCTCATTGATGAACATGCCAATGAACTGATATTTTGTTTTTGTAAGGTGTCTCTCTCATTGATGAACATGCCAACGAACTAATATCTTGTTTTTGTTAGAGGTTTCTCTCATTAATGAACTAGCAAACGAACTAATATCTTGTTTTGTTGGGCGTCTCTCTCATTGATGAACATGCCAACGAACTAATATATTGTGTTTGTAAGGTGTCTCTCTCATTGATGAACATGCCAACGAACTAATATCTTGTTTTTGTTAGAGGTTTCTCTCATTAATGAACTAGCCAACGAACTAATATCTTGTTTTGTTGGGCGTCTCTCTCATTGATGAACATGCCAACGAACTAATATATTGTGTTTGTAAGGTGTCTCTCTCATTGATGAACATCCCAATGAACTAATATCTTGTGTTTGTAAGGTGTCTCTCTCATTGATGAACATGCAAATGAACTGATATCTTGTTTTTGTTTGGTGTCTCTCTCATTGATGAACATGCCAATGAACTATATCTTGTTTAGTTGGTAGTCTCTCTCATTGATGAACATGCCAACGAACTAATATCTTGTTTTTATTTGGTGTCTCTCTCATTGATGTACATGACAATGTATTGATATCTTGTTTTTGTTTGGTGTCTCTCTCATTGATGAATATGCCAGTGAGCTGAAATCTTGTTTTTGGTAGGTGTCTAACGAACTAATATCTTGTGTTTATTAGATGTCTCTCTCATTGATCTACATGCCAAAGAACTGATATCTTGTTTTGTTGGGCTTCTCTCTCATTGATATACATGCCAAAAAAATGATATCTTGTTTTGTTGGGCGTCTCTCTCATTGATGTTTATGCCAAAGAACTGATATCTTGTTTTGTTTGGCGTCTCTCTCATTGATGAACATGCCAATGAACTGATATCTTGTTTTTGTTTGGTGTCTCTCTCATTGATGAACATGCCAACGAACTAATATTTTGTTTTTGGTAGGTATCTCTCTCTCATTGATGAACATGCCAACGAACTAATATATTGTGTTTGTAAGGTGTCTCTCTCATTGATGTACATGCCAATGAACTAATATCTTGTTTTTGTTTGGTGTCTCTCTCATTGATGTACATGCCAGTGAGGTGAAATCTTGTTTTTGGTAGGTGTCTAACGAACTAATATCTTGTGTTTACTAGATGTCTCTCTCATTGATCTACATGCCAATGAACTAATATCTTGTTTTATTGGGCGTCTCTCTCATTGATGTACATGCCAAAGAACTGATATCTTGTTTTGTTGGGCGTCTCTCTCATTGATGAACATGCCAATGAACTGATATCTTGTTTTTGTTTGGTGTCTCTCTCATTGATGAACATGCCAACGAACTAATATTTTGTTTTTGGTAGGTATCTCTCTCATTGATTAACATGCCAACGAACTAATATATTGTGTTTGTAAGGTGTCTCTCTCATTGATGTACATGTCAATGAACTGATATCTTGTTTTTGTTTGGTGTCTCTCTCATTGATATACATGCCAATGGGCTAATATCTTGTTTTATTGGGCGTCTCTCTCATTGATGTACATGCCAAAGAACTGATATCTTGTTTTGTTGGGCGTCTCTCTCATTGATGAACATGCCAATGAACTGATATTTTGTTTTTGTAAGGTGTCTCTCTCATTGATGAACATGCCAACGAACTAATATCTTATTTTGTTGGGTGTCTCTCTCATTGATGAACATGCCAACGAACTAATATATTGTGTTTGTAAGGTGTCTCTCTCATTGATGAACATGCCAATGAACTGATATCTTGTTTTTGTTTGGTGTCTCTGTCATTGATGTACATGCCAACGAACTAATATCTTATTTTTGTAAGGTGTCTCTGTCATTGATGTACATGCCAACGAACTAATATCTTATTTTTATTAGGTGTCTTTCTCATTGATGAACATGCCAATGAACTGATATCTTGTTTTTGTTTGGTGTCTTTGTCATTGATGTACATGCCAATGACCTAATATCTTATTTTTGTTAGGTGTCTCTCTCATTGATGAACATGCCAACGAACTAATATATTGTGTTTGTAAGGTGTCTCTCTCATTGATGAACATGCCAATGAACTAATATCTTATTTTGTTAGGTGTCTTTTTCATTGATGTACATGCCAATGACCTAATATCTTATTTTTGTTAGGTGTCTCTCTCATTGATAAACATGCCAACGAACTGATATCTTGTTTTTGTAAGGTGTCTTTCTCATTGATGTACATACCAATGAAGTGTCTAGTGGGTTTGGCCAAAAGATCTCTTGTTTTAGTGTGTGGCTCTTTGACTGGTGTACATACAAATGAACTATCTAATATAGCTGGCCTGTAGATATCTAGTTTAAAACTTGTTGGTTTCAACCAAAGAAAAGAGAAAATGTAAAAATCAAAATATACAAAACTTATTGTATTCATAATTAAACTTCATAATATAAACATAAATACTAAATCACATTTATATTGAGGTGATAGCACAACAAATATGTGTAACCAAATGGCCTCTTGGAAATACTTAGAAATCTGGCAAATCAAATGGCTTCTTACAAAAAGTAAGAAATCTGGCTAATCAAAAGGCTTCTTGTAAAAAGTGAGAAATCAATGGCTTCTTATAAATATTCAGAAAAAAAATCTGGCTTACCAAATGGTCCTTAGTGAATACTGCAATAGCAATGATACTAACAAAATCAATAAACTTTTATAAATACTTATCACCAAGCAGTATGACATGATTATTTTCTGAAGAATTCTGCTTAAATAAAGCAATCAAGTAGGCCGTAAAAGTTCTTCAAAATAAAAATACATGTATAAATCTCATTAAAGTGTGCAATAACATTAACGATTCCAATTTTGCTGCACCAGATGGGCATTTTGACAATACATGTCTCTTCAGTGATGCCCGCGGCCTAAATATTTGAAATCCAAAGCTTATATAAAAGATGAAGAGCTTTAATCCAAAAGGTCCAAACAGTATAGCCAAATCTGTGAAAGGAATATTTTTCATCACACCTGGTATTTCTGTGACAAATAATTATGATTTTAAATAACTTATTTTAAGAGCACTGAAATCATAAAGTATAATTTGGTCAGCTTTCACCACAGAAGTTGCAATGAGCAACTTAATTTGCACATACAAAGCATGTTGTATAAACAATGCCAATGAGGCAATTATCCATCACAGATTAAAAGGACTTAATAAGATGTGAGCAAAAAAAATAATATAAACTTGATCTTAAAAAATGTCTTTCAGGCTCAAATATTTTTTTGGAGACCTCATCTTTGAGTTTCCGGCTCAAATATTTTTTTCGAGACCTCAGCTTTAAGCTTATTTTCAATATCTAAAAAAGTTTTAACAAACAACCTTATGTATCATTCCTGTCATGTGACCTAATAGGAGACCGGGACTAAAAGTTAAGTACCACCAGAGTAAATGACACAGAAGTTAATTACAAAAGACATATGACCCTAAAATATTTTACAGCTTTTACATTAATGCTAGCAAGACAAATCTTTGTTTGGCTTGCTTGCTTTGTTTGTATCAATGTTTGCCCAAGCATGGTAATTAAGATAGGCGGGGTTCCAGCTTGTATACATCATACTTAAATTTTATTGGACGTTATGTTTGAGGTTAAGGACACTAGATTTTAAAACATCACATGACAAATATTCTCACATGTTTCCTTACCTGTAAATATACAATACAGTCAGGATTCTACTTCGTCAAAATTATCTCCCAATTACGGCAGTTCATTTTCACAATCGTAGAAATGGAAACCAAAATTTTTTCGAAGATATGCATTTTCATCATCCAACTTAAAGAATGTCGTCCAATACTTTTAGTAAAATAGCTTTTCGAACACACCTACTCTGATTTTGTGATTCATTGGATAGGTATTTCACTTGACCCCTACATTTCATCTTTTAGTATTGTGATTTTTTTATGTTATAAAGTCAACCTGTAGCTTTGCTATACAGAAATGATAGAATCTGAAGCGAGATGATGTATCAAATACTCTTCCTTTGTACGTTTTCAAGACAAAATATTCATCTCAAACACACCCTAACATAAAAAAAGGTGCACTCGATTTTCTCTTTTCGATACAATTGTTACCCATTTATTGGAATTTTTTCTTGAGTTACATAAATGAAAGGGCAGACACGGAAACAACTGAACTAATAGATTGATATGTTATAAAAAAAATTAATATTAAGTTTATATTTTTCTTTCATTGACCAATTATTGTATTTTTACAGGTGAGGAAACATGTGAGAATATTTGTCATGTGATGTTTTAAAATTAAGTGTCCTAAACCTCAAACGTAACGTCCAATAAAATTTAAGTATGATGTATACAAGCTGAAGCCCCGCCTATCTTAATTGCCATGCTTGAGCAAACATTGATACACACAAAGCAAGCAAGCCAAACAAAGATTTGTCTTGCTAGCATTAATGTAAAAGCTGTAAAAAGCCATATTTTATTACTACTCCTATGTGATATAGTTCATTCATACCTGCCAACTGTCACTATTTGAGGGGGATTTACCCCATGGAGGCTCCCAAATTGAAATTTTGAAAGAGCAAATTTGTCCACAATTTTAAACAAAACAATTAGTTTTACAATTACTGTATGCTTGTACAAGTATGAAGAAGCCACAAAAACAACATTACAATGTATTTCAAGGCCCCTTGAATGTCTTTATGACTATGACAGCCATCTTGCACGCAAAACCCCCATAGGCATTTTGAAAAGTTGGCAGGTAGTGATATTGTTGGCTTTTTTAAAAACTACCTCTACCCTTTTTTATTGGGAAATATATGCGTCATTTTTTATCAAATTGGGAAATTTAAAATTAGCAGGTATGTTCATTCAAACCACATGTGTATGTGTATAGGCATATCAATTACAGATAAAGAGAGATAACTCTAACTGACTTTAGTCGTCATAACATAAATCATGGAGACCTTTGAAAATTTAACAGGATGAAATTTTGTAAAAACTCCCATTTTTGATTTTCTCAACAAATTTTCATTTTAAATATTAATCAATTTTAGCACTTAATATTAGTGATGAGTCTCACTAAAAGAAGCATTTGCATTAAATTTGTGTTTGACACAATAAATATATACTTTGGATTATGGTTCTCTTCTCTCTCTCATTTTGTTCTTTAAACAAAATGTTACATTGTGATTCATATCAATGTTCTGAAATTCACTATCCTCTTTTGATAAGATGCTGATCCTGATTTATGGCTTTTCCTGTCACTTCTCTTTGACCATTTGTATCACAGTTTTACCTCTAGCATGACCTTGTTCAACTTTTTCAAATGCCGCTGGAACATCTTCAAACGGAAAAACTTTGTCTATCACTGGAATTATCTATAAAGAAAATACAAAAATATTCATACCGGGGTAAAAAAAATACTGTGGGAAACAATTTTTGTGGATTGAAGAAATGTATTTTTCTGGATATATTTTTATTTTGGACCGGTTTTGCCACAGTCTACATACCAGCCAATACTTCGTTAAACATTTATATTCAATGTTAACATTTACCAATGAACTCCACAAAATTGATATCACACTTATAATAATGAATCCACAGTATATATAATCAGCATTGTTTTCAATTTGAAAATTTGGACAAAGAACAAACCAACAATAACACATGCAAGGTGTGCCTTTAATTTCCCACAAAAACACTAAGATTATAAAATTATAGAGTAGGGTGCTCATTTTCGCCACATCTTTTCATGTTTTCTACAGTTTATGTTCAGGTCTTAATGTTTTTGAAGAATACTGATATTTCTATATGAAGATAACTTCAAATGCAAAATATTCTAAAGCTTGAAAACTTGTTTGTTTGAATATAATCATCTGAAAAGTTAGATTGAAGGGTGTTTGAAATTTCCTGATTTTTTGTCAATGGGGGACACATATTCGCCGTTTTTACACATCTATTTAAAACCAAATAACCGCAGCTTTAAACAATATTGATCAAATCAATGTCATTACAGATGAATAGCAGACATTTCAAAGGTGTAAAGAACTGAAATTTAGGGCATTCTGTCAAAGAATTACAGTTAGAAATACTCCTTTGAAATCGAGTTTTTCTTCAGGAAATTTGCCGAAAATCGTTGTCCGTTTTTTGGTCATTTTCCGTAGGTGCCGCAATTTTGCCTCATTTTAAGAAATAATCATATTTGTTATATAATATCATTTACCGGTATATGTCTTCCATTTCAGCCATCCTTTGAAGTTTTTACACCTCAAAATCATAAAACGGCGAAATTGTGTCCCCTGCAAATATGGGCACCCCACTCTATTTTTATTTAAATCATGGATCCTTAAATACAAGCTTTTTACTTGGTATTAGGTAAAGTTTGAAATTGACTGGGATTCACTAAAATTTTAACCTTAAATTGGTTTATTCAATTTAAAATAATTCAAATTTCAGTGAAAATTTGTCCTTATTATTCATCCTTCTCCTTACTGTAGGTCTCATTGGGGTCTACCCTAAGGGTGACGTGGGATTGCTGATTTTTTGCAAGCATGACACTTGAAAGTCAAATTATTGTGCCGTGAAAACTGGAAAGGAAATCTGGCAGGATGCGAGAATTTACAAAAAAAGGAAAATTGCTTACGTACATAGTGTAAGCGGGATACAAGAATCTGAAAAAACAGTAAGCAGGATCCAGGATCAGAACCCCACCCCCCTTACTTGAATTTAAGCAAATGAGACAACAATTGTATATTTGACAACAAGAGATTAAGCACATGGAATTATAACAGCTGCATTATGCCATGAAGATTAAATCATTGTAAATATGACACATCAATTTGTCTTGAATACAGCTTTGATTTTGTCTCAGTTTGTTTGCACCCCCCCTTAAATCTGCCATCCTTTTAATACAAGATGTTCATACAAATCCAAAATAAATATGCCAATTACTTTTCTTTCACTATTTCCAGTGCCAAATTCTGACAACAAAATTTCAAGTAGATTAAATTCCTTCATATTGTTGACAATTTCCTATTTATTAGCATGCAAAATGGCTGTAAAGAAAGGGGAGATAATTCTATTTCCATTAAAATTTGCCAAAAATTGAAAAAGAGATTAACTTCCTAATTTTTGACTATAAGTATATTTACTTGATATAAAAAAGAGTTTTGTACCTAATTGAATAAAATCTAATATAAAAATGATAACTTTTCATTAATAAAGATTTTATTTTGTAAACTTAAATTCTTTGTTAGACCTTTCCAAATGCCAAGTCATGGTAAATACTGTCAAGTTGCCTTCCCATACCTTCTTCATGCCTTAAACTAATGAGTAAGGAAAATAATGAGCCTGGGTAGCTACAGGCTCCCTAGCATTATCTAGGAAGAATTTCTGCAAGGGTACAGGTCGCCCCCTGGTGACCCGCTTACTTTGCGGGATGCCTGGGTTGCAGTGATCTGCCTGAACCCTAACTAAACAAATAAGAAGAAAAGAAACTAATGAAGCAGGAAATTTATCTCCAATGTATCTTTCAACAAGGGAAGTACAGAATAACAATTTATTTAAGTTTTTCCCTCTTTTTTTCTCTTTCAAACCAAGGCAAGATAACAAACCACAAAGAGAAATGACAACTTCACTACAGAACACATTATTCAGATTCCTTTTTATCAGGGTTTATCTTTTTTCTTTTTCTCCTTTCCTCTCTCATCTGACAGCTTTTTCTTTTCCTTTTTCATTACGTTTTTCCTTTCTGATTTCCTTTTACATCAGGATTTTCTTTTCACTCCTTGAGATGCCTAACCAGATTGCAGGTAAATTCAAATTCACCTTATTTTTGTCTAAAACTAACAAATTCCTGTTCTAAAGATTGGAAGGAAAAACAACAAGTCCACAAAGGAGACATATAAATGATGTTTTTTTTTCAATATTTACCTGGTCGTCATCTACTAGTTTAGCAAATCTTTCTAAAGCTTTCCGCATGGGTAAATAGATTGCCCATCTATGGCTAATTCCTGCCCTAAAGATTGCTGTGGTGGGGGGGGGGGGATGAGTGCCCAATATTTACCTGGTCGTCATCTACTAGTTTAGCAAATCTTTCTAAAGCTTTCCCCGTGGGTCATCTATGGCTAATTCCTGCTCTAAAGATTGCTGGGGGGGGGGGGGGGGGGGGGGGGACAAGTGCAACAATATTTACCTGGTCGTCATCTACTAGTTTAGCAAATCTTTCTTAAGCTTTCCCCGTGGGTAAATAGATTGCCCATCTGTGGCTAATTCCTGCTCTAAAGATTGCTTGGGGGGGGGACGAGTGCAACAATATTTACCTGGTCGTCATCTACTAGTTTAGCAAATCTTTCTAAAGCTTTCCCCGTGGGTAAATAGATTGCCCATCTGTGGCTAATTCCTGCTCGAAAGATTGCTTGGGGGAGGGGGGGACGAGTGCAACAATATTTACCTGGTCATCGTCTATTAGTTTAGCAAATCTTTCTAAAGCTTTCCCTGTGGGTAAATAGATTGCCCATCTGTGGCTAATTCCTTTTCTTAAACCCTACAAATACATAAAAGAATATGTTAAAAGCATGTCAACATCTGAAATATAATTATACAGCTCTATGCAATTGGTTATGAATAAAACAAACATAGCTGACTATCGGGTATGGGTTTTACTCATTGTTCAAGGCTGTACGGTGACCTATAGTTAATAATTTCTGTGTCATTTGGTCTCTTGTGAAGAGTTGTCTCATTGACAATCACACCACATCTTCTTTTTTCATAGTGACAATATTTAGTGAATATAGCAATAAGTCAACAGAGTAAGCCCAATATCACAAAATAAAACAGAAATTATATGGTTTTCAATATTATACCTAAATCAGCAGTCTACTAGGTAATGTGTGATTTCATTAGCTTTGTGGATACCAATTTTAATGGATTTTAGAAAAACTTATCTTTTCATGGAAATTTAACTTTGTTCAAGTCTGTATACAATTCTGTAGAAAATGTGAACTTTGAGAAACATGTAAATGTACGGATTTACTAGTTTTCTCAATTGAATTGTTTTATATTTTTTCAATGAGGGGCTTTTTATAACAGAGAATACAGTATGGGTTTTCTCATTATTGAAGGCATAAAATCCACAAATATTTGGTATCTGACAAATAAAATGAATTCAGAGTACCAGTTATCTATGTTACAACCAAACTTATACAACTGCTCAGGTTCAGCTTCACAATTGTGTCAAGAGACTTTATATTTAAAATTTTGATTTTTTTTTCTGTACAGCTCTTTATAAAAGTAAGAACATTGGTTAACACTATAAAAATAAGGATATGTGGTATGATTGCCAATGAAAAAAATGTCTTCAGAAGTTCAAATGAAGTGTATGTAAGCAATAATATAGGGCATTCAACAATGAGAAAAAATTATACATTATATATGGCTTTAAAAGGTTGTATGAATGCCTTTTAATGTGAAGCCTCAAAAGTCAGTTTTTTGCTACGATAGCCTCAAATGACTTTAACCTTTTATTGTCATATCTAATTTTGTAACTACTGTTAGTTTCAAATGGAGTAAAACATTTGTTGTTAATGTTATTTTGACAAATATTTTACTGTCATGTGGGTTCCGACAATCTTACCATATTAAAAGACCTCTTATTGAAATATATGAAACAATTCAATTGATAAAACTAACAGCTTAACTTAAAACAAAACATTTAACGAAAAAAGAAATATGACGGACTTTATAGCTTGCTGTTACTTGTGAGCCAAGGGTCTGTTTTGAAGACAATACTTTTATAAATTGTGACTTGGATGGAGAATTCTCTCAATGACACTTATACCACATCTTCCTATATATATTGTGTTTAGATTTTAGTTGTAATCTTTACTGAATCTCTGTACCAAAGAAATGTCAATAGCAGCGTCTGACAGTGATCTCAATAGTCCTACAGGTATACCATAGTCATCAATGTTCTGTAAAAACGGATGTTTCAATGTTATATATTTGGAGTCATTACATTTGGATGATTTCAAGAATTCCATCGAATATCCTGTTTTCTCTTTCCCAAAACTATCCAATATTATGTCAAATCTAAAATAAAATAATATCATAAAATTATAAGTAAATGATTAACAACAAGAGTACACACACTTTCATTTCTCACCTGCTTATTTATCACTAATTTAATTTTGGATGTAACGCGTCTTCTGATTTGCTGACGTTATTTTGTTATGAGCCCATAGACATAATTTAGTCATGTGACTGTGACGTCATCAACGTTTTTTCATGGTTTTCTACAGTTTAAAACGGTATATAGAATTAAATTATAAGAAATTACTGTAATATTATTTCTGTCTATGAAGAAATAACATAAAAAATGTGGTGCACACTGAATAAAGTCCTAAATATAAAGCTATACTACAAGTATCACATAAACTTAACATGATCTAAGAAAATGCTGTTAAAGTCAGATAAACAAACCAGAAATATATGTACACCTTACAACCATTCCATACATGAAATGAAGCTAACCTATTGCTTATAGTTTCTAAGAAACAAACTAAATCATAAAAACATTGACCAATGAACCATGAAAATGAGGTCGGGGTCAGATGATACATGCCAGTCAGACATATACACCTTAAAAATCAAATATCAATTGAAATTGCTTAACTTGATCAATAAGACGTTTTAGCAAGAACAAGTGAACAAACACTGAACGAATAAGTTAGAGAACAGAAACGAAAAATTCCTCATTTTTATGCCCCACCTACGATAGTAGAGGGGCATTATGTTTTCTGGTCTGTGCGTCCGTTCGTCAGTGCGTCCGTTAGTCCGTCCGTTCGTCCGTCCGTCTGTCCCGCCTCAGGTTAAAGTTTTTGGTCAAGGTAGTTTTTGATGAAGTTGAAGTCCAATCAACTTCAAACTTGGTACACATGTTCCCTGTGATATGATCTTTCTAATTTTAATGCCAAATTAGAGATTTTACTCCAATTTCACAGTCCAATGAACATAGAAAATGATAATGCGAGTGGGGCATTCGTGTACTGAGGGCACATTCTTGTTTAAATTTGTGATGGATCATAATTTAAGAACAGTTAAAGTGACGCCACCAACATTCAAACTTGATCTGTGTTTTGTGGTAACAGGCATTGTGTAAAGTTTCATAACATTTGGTTTAGGCAAACTAAAGTTCGAGAACGTAAACGAAAAATTCAGCAATTTTTCATTTGTAATGGGACATAAAAACTCAAAATATATAACATACTTTTCTATATTGGCTAATTCTTGTCTGACATCTTGTTTTGTGTAGTCAATGACAACATCAGCACCAAGGGAGGTTACTAGCTCTATTGCATCTGTACTGCATATTGTAGCTACTTCGGCTCCAAAAGCCTTCATCAGCTGTTTATAAAAAATACAAGTAGTTTAACTTAAGATTTATTCACATTACTTTATACACCCCTTAGTCAGATTGTTCGAACTGAGAGATAAATTATCTACTGTTATAATTTAATATAATTTAGTTATTATAAATTATTTGATCGAATGGTAAAATTTTGGGACCTTTTATATCTTTTAAATATATGTAATATGAGTTTTGGTCATTGTTAAAGGCCATTTTTTCATTTATTTTTTTGTAATTGGGTCTCATTTGGAGAGTTGTCTAATTGGCAATCGTTCCACATTTTTAGAATTTTTATTATTTATTATTTTATTATGCATTTATCCTGTCTAAAAATTATGTTATACATAAGAAAAAGAAAATTATACAAGAGATCTGTTTGCCAATTTTTAAAATATTCCTCCACTCTAAAAATCTAATTGTGAAGAAATATTTTTTTCTCAGGTGCAATGGATGTTTTGAGCATATTTTTAATGAAGTTGCATCAAAACAAATTGAGCATGAGTAAAAAACATAGGACTTCTAGCATTTTCTATTTTTTCCATTATAATTTCTATAGCCAATTTTATACCAAACTAAATATATAATCAGAGAATTCAAAAATCGATAAAAACAAAATCATTTCTGGTCCAAAAAAAAAAGTGACAATTATTGATAATCCCCATATATGTGAATAAGTTTGTTGTTGGGTTCCACCCTCAATATATTTGATTCCTGGATAAATATCCATACTGTGGATTCATTAATTTTAGTGGGTACCAATTGTCGTGGATTAAGGGAAACTTATATGTTTGTTGATATTTAATTACATGGTTTTGACCAAGCCTGCATACAAGCCTATGGAAAATTTGTTATTTGTTGAACATTTTTTCCTGGTTTTTCTGTACCCACAAAATCCACGAAAGTTGATATCTAACGAATTATAATGAATCCACAGAACTAATTACTCTACCTGTATTGCAAATGTTCCTATTCCTCCAGAACCACCATAAATTAAAATTCTGGAATGAATAAGATGTAATGTTATATAAATAACACATGGGTGAAAGGGTGATAGAGCAAGCTGTTACCCTGAGAAAACATTTTCAACCAAGGTGAAGTCAAATTTTTTATTAGTCTGTACTAGAGGGTGCCATTAATAAAATTGTCTTCTGCTGAGTCATGAGATAGAGTAAATTGTCTCCCTTGAATCAAACAATCAAAATCTGGAATTTAAACATGTAGTACAATTTATAATATTTGTTTGAACACAATGATGATACATATAAGCTTTAAGGCACTTCAATGTTCTTTGTAAAAGCATTGATTTTCTACCAGCAAAAGTCACATCCATAAATTGCTTGTTTAAATTAGTATATATATATAAAACATGTGTCAAGGTACCTTTTATCTTTTACACTATTTTCACTCAATCCTCCAAATTCTTTTAAAGCTGCATTAACTGTACAGGCAACATATGGTATAGAACTGGCTGATGTGTGTGTTATCATGGAGGGCTTCAATGATATCTACAATAAAATGTATACAGTCTATAAATACCTTCAGTTGGTTGCTGTATGTCTTAATTAAGGTCTTTCCTCTCTGCGAGGAAAGACCTTATTGTTTTTCTAATGTTTTTTTTTCTTTTTTTTCTTCCAGCATTGTTTTGGCACACCCTCCTACCGCATCTATAAGAGTTATCAATACCAAATTTAAACCATCGATAGACCTCATCATGAACTTATACCAGATGAACTTTTGTAGGATTTCATCATCCCCTTTAGAAGTTATCTCCCTTATATTGATTTTTTTCAACATTGCCCCCCATAAATATTTTAAAAGATATCATGACTTTATTTTGACAATAGGTAGATCTCATCATGATGTGTTACCATATGAGGCTGCTAAGGATTTCATCATCCAATATGAGAGTTATGTCCCCTTGAAGCAATTTTTTTCTTTTGCATTTTTCTCAAAAAGTATTAAAGATAGAATCGATTTGAAAACGGCAGCATGTACAAGACGAGATGGCATTGCTCATAAACATATACAATCATTTTGTTGTTAACCCTTATAATGAGTTATTTCCCTTGAAAAAATATACACAATTTTAATTTTTGAAAAATTGTATCTCGAGAACCGGAAGTCGTAAAGACTTGGGACCTACTCTAATAGTCTTAAGTTCATGTGACCTTCAATTTGCACCAAGGTCAAAGGTCACCGAGTGCAAAAAAAACTTTACGCTGCAATTTCAAGCTTACATATTAGGAAAACGATAAGACTTTGCTGCATACATGCAGCGTATAAAATGTTCCTCTCGACGAGCTCTACATTTTATATAATAAGCCCAAAAATGTCCGACCGTCTGTTCAAAAGTTACTACGGGATGATTCTTAAAAGTATAGTATTTTGCGTATATCTTTTTAAAGGTAACAGATATCAACCTTCTATAAACTGCAAAGATGATCAGTAAGTCAAGACCTTCAATTTGAGGTCAATGTCAGGTCATGATGAAATTTCACCTTGACCTTCACATAATACTATGACCTTGACCTTGTGATATTTGAAAGGTCAAGTGGTCTTGTGTTGAATGGTGATAGTCCCATGTCTCTACGACTTCCGGTTCTCAAGTTTGGTATTGCATCATATATTTGATGATTAATTGTGACCTTGGTGAACTTTGAAATTGTCCCAATTCTTTTTCTATAATGTTGTCCTTTAACTGTAGATCATTTACCATTTAACAGATTTGAGATATTAATTGTCGTTTAAGAGATAATGCAGTTTGAAATTTTGCGAGCAGCGGCATGTATTTCTGAATCAACAACAGCTTACCACTTAAAATGTTTAAGAAATTGAAGAGGTTAACATAGTTATATGTTTGACCAAATACCAAAAACATTCCATTGAAAAAAACACCAAAAAATCATTTTGAAATTTTCATGTTTTGCATTGACTTTGTAAGTTTCATAACTTCTATTTATATCGTTGATATTGCATCATTTTTGGCACTTTGTCAAATGGGGTCATCTGATATATCAAATTGTAGGTCTCAATAAATTCTACTTAAAAAATGAAAAATTAAAACCTCTTTTTCATCCCAGGTGGAAGGGTGGGGTCATTTAGGGCAAAAATTCAAATTTCTCAGATGGTAAGGTTGTCGCATATCAAATGAAAGAACATAAAGCGTACATTTCAAATTTCAAATTGACGTTCCCCAAAAATTGGTTGGATGGGGTCATTGAGTGCAAAAAATAAATTTTCTTTTACGATAGGGTTGTTGTGTATCAAATGAAAGGTCGTGATGTGTACATTTGAAATATCAAATTCCCGACCTCCAAAAATTAGTTGGATGGGGTTATTAAGTGCAAAAATCAAACTTTCTAGAACATGGCGTTGTCGCATATCAAATGAAAGCTCATCTACCCTGTGTTACATATTTGTTATTGGTTTTAATAGATGAAGCTTATAAGCATATAGAAGATAAAGGTCTATTTATTAGCATCTCATTATTCTCTATTCTTTTATTTTTTGGCATATTATTCTATCTTTTTTTTATCTACACTTTTTATATAAAAAAGAAGATGTGGCATGATTGCCAATGAGACAACTATCCACAAAAGACCAAAATGACACAAACATTAACAACTATAGGTCACCGTACGGCCTTGCCCATTATTGTTTATACTGTAACCTAATCCAGACCCTAGCTGGTATATTTATAACTGTGCTCTTTTTATGTGCATTTTTATAAATGCATGAATAAATCATGATGATATTGTCAACATAATACAACATGAAAACAAAGAGGTATGGTTTACAAAAATTCAACATTAAGATAACAAATCTAAACTTTATCTAACCTCATGTTCCTGAGCTATCGTATAATCTGCTAGACATCCTTGTTTGGATGCAAAAACTGTACCCCATACCTATAAAAAAAATCAAACAAGCTAAATTAGCATTGAGTTATGACGATTAAAGTTTAATATGTTTAAAATTTATTAAAAAAACTCATTGAAGATATAAGGGTTTATAATTTATTCTTCATATACAATGTAACATGCACAGATGGCAACCAATTAAATGGCAGCACTGAACATAAATGAGCCTCCTCTAATTGCATGCAAGTTACTTGATTACTGTCTGTTTTCTTGTTCAAATTCAATAATACAAATGTGTGCACATTCATTTTTTGTTTTTTGTTTATAAGTGAGGATAATGATTAGAATAAATATACATGTGCTTACCTCATCTCCACGTTGAAACTTTCTTACATCTCTTCCTGTTTCTACAACTTCCCCAGAGAAATCTCTCCCTAAAATCAGTGGGAATTCTCCTCCGTTTGTTGGGAATATTGTCTTTTGTCTTATTCCATTCATAGCTGTGCTTCCATATCCAGCTTAAAAACACACAAATGATTTAAAACTTATTATACATGTTATAACTAACTTAAATAATGCTTCATCTTATTTATATTGTATCTAATGTTGTGAAATTCTTTAATTTTCATGCAAAAACTGCTTATTGTTATAACATTTTTAAGGCCATATGATGCAGTTACAAGGGAGGTAATAACATCTCTAGCATAAAAATCCTTTTTTCATTACGTAAAATTCTTACATGTTGGGAAAAGATGCAGTTTTCTACAGAACCTAATGAGATTCTTGAAAACCAGTACATTGGCCTCTGTTTCACATGACTTTTGGTCAAATTTTGTTTTGTTTTAAAATCACATTAATATATAGCAAAAAATGCCATTTCCCCCCCCCCCCCCCCTCTAAAATCCTAAAAAATAAATAAATTTCACAGAAATTGTTACCAAAATTAGCATGTTTAGAACATAACATGTCAAAAACATATTTCAAACATTTTTTACTAAAAAAAATGCTTTTATGTTTGCCCTTGAAAGACTATTTTTTATTAAATTTTAAAGTGTTTTTTTTTCAGAAACTATAATATATATAGACAGAAACTTCAAACAGTAAAAATATTCAGTAAAATAAGATCTACAAATAAATAACAAAATAATAGTAAAAGTAATAAAAAAAAAACACAAACTTTATACTATAAGGATTATTCACCCCAATTTTGTTGGAACTTGCATTGGTTTCGTAGTTTAAGAGAAGATCTTTTAAAAAGTTTAAAACAATGACAGACACAAAGTGATAGCAATGTAGATTAAAGAATACAGGAAATTTACAGACAAGAGTGCACACACTGAAATGTCTCGCCTTCTTTACTAATCATTGATATTATGTTGATAGTCCTAAGTATAAAGCTTTATTACAACTGTCACATAAACTTAACATTAACCAAGTAGCTAAACAAAGACCAATGAACCATGAAAATGAGGTCAAGGTCAGATGAACCATGCCAGGCAGACATGTACAGCTAACAAAGCTTCCATACAACAAATATAGTTGACCTATTACTTATTATAGTTTAAGAAAAATAGACCAAAACACAAAAACTTAACACTGTGCAATGAACCGTGCAATTGAGGTCATGGTCAAATAAATCTGCGGGACTGACATATAGATCATAATATATTTCCATACACCAAATATAGCTGACCTTTGGCATATAAAATTACATAAAAAGACCAAAACTTAAAAACTTAACTTTGACCACTGAACCATGAAAATGAGGTCAAGGTCAGATGACATCTGCCCGCTAGACATGTACACCTTACAATCATTCCATACAACAAATATAGTAGACCTATTGCATAAAGTATGAGAAAAACAGACCAAAACACAAAAACTTAACTATAACCACTGAACCATGAAAATGAGGTCAAGGTCAGATGACACCTGCCAGTTGGACATGTACACCTTCCAGTCCTTCCATACACCAAATATACTAGCCCTATTGCTTATAGTATCTGAGATATGGACTTGACCACCAAAACTTAACCTTGTTCACTGATCCATGAAATGAGGTCGAGGTCAAGTGAAAACTGTCTGACGGGCATGAGGACCTTGCAAGGTACGCACATACCAAATATAGTTATCCTATTACTTATAATAAGAGAGAATTCAACATTACAAAAATTCTGAACTTTTTTTTCAAGTGGTCACTGAACCATGAAAATGAGGTCAAGGACATTGGACATGTGACTGACGGAAACTTCGTAACATGAGGCATCTATATACAAAGTATGAAGCATCCAGGTCTTTCACCTTCTAAAATATAAACCTTTTAAGAAGTTAGCTAACGCCGCCGCCGGATCACTATCCCTATGTCGAGCTTTCTGCAACAAAAGTTGCAGGCTCGACAAAAAAATGAAAGAAGACAGAAATGAAAGAATCAAAACTCTCATAAAGCTTGATCATGTTGATGTTTGTGAAAGGTTAATATATTTTGTAAATTTACCTCTCATGCGACAATCTATTGGATTTATACTAGCAGCATGAACATTTATGAGAATTCCTTTTGGATCTTTTATTTTAGGAATTGTCACAGAATCTGATAGTGTCAATTCTTCATTTCCTCCATATTGGTGGATCTGCCAAGCTCTCATTGTTCCTTTTTTATTAAAATCTGTACTATTGGAGGAATAAGATTTTATATGAAGTCTGATCTGTCTTACTTTTGACGTTGGATGAAACTTTTGTAGACATCTTTGAACACAATATGTACATATCTTTTCCATGTTTTATAAATACTAACAAACTGAAACAGAAGTTGTAACATATGTAATGAGTAAAGTGAATGAACTAACCCTGAGGTTATTGACTTGTGGAGGGGTCAAGTTGGAAAAGATTAAAGAAGTCATACATAAAATATAATAATTTAGTATGCCAGACAAGCCAGATACATGTAAAAACTTTATGTCTACCATGTTGAAAAACTTGAAGGAGAAATAGAACATACATTGTAAGATTTTTACAGAATGTTGAAATTCAACCATTTCTAAAATTGCTTACATTAATTTTTTATAATAACTATAATAATCTCATTTTTTAACACTTGTACAATATTGTATATTTATATCTTTTTTATTTACAGCATATTCAGTCATCACTTCCTCATTCATAAATTTGTACTCCGAACATCATTGAAATCTTGTCAAAACTTTATTGAATTTACGGTAAAAGAAATCACCATAAATAGTTCTTTATATTTCTTTCAGTGAATACTACATTGTACAATAAGTCAGCCAGTTCTTTTTTTTTTTAATAAGTCTACCAGTGAACATTTCAAAATGAAGTAATCTTCAAAACTTTATTTTTTGGTATGTAAGTCGGTATAAATCGTTTAAAGAAATGCAAACATTTAGACATTACTGAATGTTTATTGTCAATTATTTTTGGAATGCACATGCTAAAAATACTGTAATATTTTGATAAAGATCAAGTTAAAAAATGAAATACAACTTAAGATTTGTTCATGGATAAAACAATTTCAGCTTTACAGGGGAGGTAACTTATTACTTTATATATTAAGAAGTTATAACAAAATGGTTAGTACAAATTTTGAAGTCTTTTATATATTTTTGCAAGACACATAAAAGAGTTTTACATTTTTTTCTTCTAAAGAGATTGTTCTTCATGATAATGATGATAGTTCCTTATAAAACATTATTTTTAATTACATTTTTTGCAAACATTTTACCAACATAAACAGATAAATAGAATTATTTCGACTATAATATACTTTCGGAAAAAATTGTACTTGCCATTTCTTTGCAATGCATTTCAATATATAAATGTAACACATTTCAAAGTAGCACCAATATTAAATGAGTTTATTAAAAGCTTCAATATTATCATGAATTTATTATCAAGATCTATATATATATGCTTTTTGAAAATTTAAAAGGGTAGCATTTCTTAGAAATGAAAACATCTTACCTATAATTTACTCTGAAAGATTTATATACATCTATTCTAATCTAATTAAGTTTTAAATGACAGCACACATTATTTATACTTCAATACGAAACATGAAATGTTGTTCTGTGCTTGCATAAGAAAAGACAGAGTTATTGCCCTTGACTTTTATTTCGAATGTCTTACGACTTGACGCTCTAATGAATGTAAAAATAACTTCCGGAAGTCATCCGAATGTATTTTGGAAAACGGGGATTTTTGCAATTGGTTAAATTTTTTAGAAATGTGAATTACAACATGATATCATATGATTCAAGGGGTGAATAGGTTAGCATTATTACACATTACACTTCTTTAATAGAAATATTTGATTTTTAAGAACGTTAATTTCATACAATCGATCATAATACAGACCATTGTTTGATTATTTATATGCATATGTCCACTCATTTTCACGTTTGTTTAGTATTTTACAATTAAAATAGCCTCTTAATACGCTGCTAATTGAAAATAATACTGTAATGAATTGAAAAAATTTCTACGATTTTGCTTAAAAAAGATGGATGATCAATGCATTTGAATGGGGACATATAATTGGAACCCCCCCTTTTTAAAATGGCTGGATCCACCCCTGTAAAAGCGTTGACCAAAGTAAATTTTGTATGAAGTGCGAAAGCTCTTCATTCTAAAAATGTGTGCATGGTCTACGCTTTTTCAACCCTATGAAGTTACAAAAAAAAGCATTCAATACTTATAATTACATTTTTTAGCTTTAATCATGATACTTGAAGCTTATAATTGTTTTATTTAACAATGTTTAATTCACCTGTGCACTTTATTGTGGGACCATGTGTAATCACAAATGAAAAGTTTTATTGAGTAATGCAATTGCTTAAGGAATAACATGTGATGTGCAGTTTAATAGCCTATCAGAATAAAGTACATGTATCATAATGATACATACATTTCAGTGGTGGATTTAGAAATTTTCATAAGAGGGGGCCCACTGACTGCCTAAGAGGGGGGGGGGGCCTGATTCCGTCACGCTTCAATGATTCCCTATCTACCCCCCCCCCCCCTAAATCCGCCTCTGCATTTAACAATGTTTAATGTAATAATTGTAATTATTATCATTTAACATTCACTTGCACCTTATGGTGTTAATATTTGTATCTGTATATAAACATTGAAGATACAAATTTTGACTTTTATCCAACAGGTGACTAAAACACCAATTGAAATGATTGATGGTGTTGGAACGCTGCATTGAAGCACATTTGTCATACTGTTTACAATACTGTATTCTAGTTGTTACAAATACACCTCATTGCTATTTGTCTGCCATAATTTAATTGACATCTCAAAGGTTCCTGTTGAATGTTGATGTCATAATAGAAAAAATCTTACGCCACAATGTATGAAATCAATAGCTAGTTCAACATGTTCAAGCTTGGCAAATTTTTAGTTCAGCCAGCGCAAATTTCTAAATGGGTGTATGATGAGGGTGGTAAAGGGGCAATCTGAACACAGAAACATGTGGAATAAAATTAAGAAAATCTTGTTTGGAAAATAAATATCGTGAAAAACTTAGCACAAGAAATAAAATTGTACAATGTTGTACAATGTACATCATGTACATATTAAGGAAAAAAATACTAGAAGTGTATTACTAGTCCATTCTTGCAGATCATGAAGACATTATTAATGGACACAAAGACCATGCTGTCACCTCTTAGCTTCTGCTAGTTGCATCTGTTTTGGAAAAAATATTTGTAGTAATATGATGGACCTTATTACATAACTTATTTTATTTATTAAGAAATCCTGTGGTCTAGTGTAGATAAGACAATTGATGGGAAAGTAAGTGGTTGAGAACAAGGATGTGTTCAAAACTGTTAATTTTTTCCTCCTTTTCTTTATAAGACATTCACAGAAGATTAACAGCCTATTATTAATGATTTTTGTTTTTCGAAGGATCAATTAGATTAACAAGAAAAAATGAAGATGCCACCGGCAGATGGTGGTCAGATGATGGTCCATCATGGAGGTCCAAGAGGAGGGGAGACCATGCCGCTAGCCAATCTGATGGAAAATATCATACAGAGGACATACCATGAACTCACTGTTTTGTCGGAATTGTAAGTTTGTTATCATTTAGAAGATATATAAATACATTTGTATATATGTTAGATGGATTTGTATTGATTACATGTAAATACATGTCATGTGCATGTAGTATTGGACACTGTGTAATACACAACTGAACAATAGCAAACTAAAAATTTAGAATATAATACATAGGAAATTGCCTGTACAAAGTCATGAATATGACAGTTGTTATCCTTTTTAGGGACTTTCCAATTTTAATTTTCCCTGGAGTTTGTTTCTTTTTCGTTATTTTACTTTATCGCTATTTAAGGAAATTTTCCTTTTAATCTTGTTGACTGATAATTTCCTTTCTCGACGGAGTCTAGTGATATGAAAGTTATCGCTAGAAACTATGGGGCAAGTGGCGTTGCTAATGAAATTGACATGTCGTCTTTGGTAAAATAGCGATAAACAGATTATAATTGGTCATCTCAACCATGTCAACTCGATTGCTTTTCTTACATTTTCCCTGTACCGGCTCAAGCGAGAAAATCAATCCCGTTGTTCTCCAATTCCCTTTGATCAATAAAACATTTCAGCTTGAAATTTGTTATTTTTAATAGAAACAAAAAAACAACAAATCAACAAATCAAATCATATGTATTAGAGTTGCACTGGACAAAATGAAAACATACATGATATGCATGACACATGAAATATTCACTGGTGTTAAGATTTGTATTACATGTATTATACTTATTTATTTTACACATGTATAACACATGCATGTTTCTCAACACTCTTGATTAAGGCGAGGTGATCTCTTAATCATGTTTATTGTAAACATGTGCAATGTAGTATAAATAAATTCTATTTATTATTATATTTCTCTTACATTTCCATATATCTTAACTACAAATGTATGGGTGTGTTATCTATGTTTTAACATAGCGGAAATGTAAGTGAAATTCCACATTGACTCTATAGGTATATACTCCGTTTCTTCCCTGTTTTAGTGGATTGTACCTATATTGTAAGTGATGTTTCAATTATTTGTATACATCTACCTATAATTTTACTGTTTATAATTGCAGGTTACCTAGAAAAACTGATATGGATAGGTAAGATATAAGAATGCGATCTTTTGTCGTAGAAAAACTGATATGGATAGGTAAGATATAAGAATGCGATCTTTTGTCGTAGAAAAACTGATATGGATAGGTAAGATATAAGAATGCGATCTTGTCGTCTGTACGTAATAGATGACTTTTAGGCTTTAAGGAAAACTAAAGTCACTTTGCTAGGGTTCAGGATATTTATTAATCAGTAATGTAAAACACCCAACTTGTGGAGCAAGGTTTTTACTGCTGTGGCACAAACCAATTCAAATGTACATACTGGTATATCACACAGTGATATTTATATGACAGCTTACAAATTGTCAAATTTCAAGTCTGTCAATACAATACAATCATGACTACTCAATACAAATTCTCAATAACTTCAAAGCAACTGGACATAAACATCTGTCCATTTCGACTCCATTAGTCCTTCTAACTCTAAACAAAGAAACTCAAAACTCAGCGCTAAAACTTTAAATCTACCAATCAGATTACTTGAAATCCAAGTAATCATGAATGTTCAACAATAATGTATGGAAACGTTTCAGTGTAATCAAAGTTTATATAAGACAATATGTTTTATAAGTTTTATTTAATATTAACATAATTATACATCTTTATTTTACAATTACAATATAAACAAAATAAAGAGGCTATCACATGTATTATAGTCCTTAATAATTTTACCATACTCATAAAAAGGATGAAGGTAAAAGAAATAAGTGCTTCCTTCTTTACACATTTGTATTAACATCAATTTCAAGGTTTTTTTTTAATTCAATATTAAAATATTTCCTCAAACAGGATTTTTAAGTGATCCTTTAGTTAATACTGCATCTTTCAGGAACTAATACTATTTAGGCACATTATGTTCCTAGAAAATGTCAATATTTAGCAAAAATGTAATTGACTCATAAACAGCATGTGAATGTTTTTAAAACTTATTGAGTGAGCCAATTGTTGAAAGAATAAATAATTTAATAAAAGATTTTTTTTTCTTCAGAAAAATAGAAATCGTACAGTTTGCCAGTCGGACTCGTCAGCTGTTTATCAGACTGTTGGCACTAGTGAAATGGGCCAGTACTTCTAATAAAGTAGATAAATGTACAGTAAGTAATATCTTTAAGATTCTTATGTGAATTTTTTTTCGGTATGGGGACAAAGCCGTTGTTCCAATTCCAATAGAACTTGGGCTACATGTGATTGATTTTACAATTGGAATTGCAACTTTATTTTATTTGTGTAATTTATTGTTATTCAGAGTGGACTTCATAAGTATGGTTTCCTTGTGTTCAATCCATTTTACTTTGAGTAAATAAAATATATATTTAAACTAGTTTGAATTTTAAACAACACAGGAGATCAAAATGGAAATTAATGAAACCTTTTTAAAAAAGAGGTTAACATGTATCGGTTCATTTGTTATTGTTAATCTTTTTTTTTGCAGGAGATCTGTAATTTCCTTGAACAACAGTCCATGTTATATATAGATACAGCAGATACCTTAGCCAAAATGTCCAGGGAGACTTTAGTTAATGCTAGGTTTGTATAAATACATTCTCCCATGATTTCATGTAGCCACAGTCTTAGTCACATCTATAAAATATTATCTACTATATACCAAGATTTTTTTTTAAAGTAGAAATAATAAAATTTGACCAATATATAGTTTTACATCTACAATACTAAAATAATGAGGTCCAATTTGTTAGCTGACATGTGGTAAAAGACACAATTTGTAAAAGTAAACTATTATACATAATTTGATACTTTAATTCAGTCAACGACCCTTGATTTCATGGGTATGTTCTAGTATATTTTAATAATACAGGCAAATATCATTGATTATAATTTCAGATTACCAAACTTTTCCTTACCATGTGCAATAGATGTATTAACGTTGGGCACATATCCCAGACTGCCTACTTGTATTAGGGTATGTATCTTTTGTTGTAATTTCTACAAAGAGGAGGGGGGGTTATATATAGTCCATCTGTCCACCCGTCTGTCCATTGTAAGATCAATTCCTCCCAAACAGCTGGACAGATATGTATGTAGAACACTACCTGAGGATTGCCAAAGATTCCAAGGTGCTGGAATTAAATACTGTCATATTGTTTTGTAGACAAACCCCAATGTCCAGACATACATGTAGCTGCTAAATAATTGAGTGCCCCAAAGTTTAAGAAGAATTAAGACTATTGAATACATATACATGTATAATAAAACTTGTTCAACATTTTAGGAAAAGATAGTACCTCCAGATGCCATTACTCCAACAGAGAAAAGACAGACACTGCAGACACTGACCAAGGTTATACAGTACAGACTGGTATCATCAGAACTTCCTCCTCAGATGAGGAAACTTAGAATAGGTATGTAGGGTACCAGTTACTGTTCAAGATCATATAGGTTTACTGTTGACTGGTATCATCAGAACTTCCTCCTTGCATGCGAAACTTAGAATAGATATGTAGGGTGCCAGACTCTGTCCAAAGTTATATAAAACAGACTGGTATCATCAGAAGTTTTTTCCTACGACAAGAGACTTAGTGGTACCAGATATTAACACAGATATACAGTTCAAATTGAAGAATATACATCTTATTGATTTTGAAATGTATCTATTATTGATCTTTATCTTTCTTTCTTATACCGTTCATATAATAATGTTTTATAATTATTTTATTGCAGAAAATGGTAGAGTAAAGTTTCATGTTGAACATGAATTTGAGGTAAGACCGATATTGAAATTACATTACATACAAGGCAGTTCTCTATTAAGTTGATTATACACATTAACAGATGGTCCTATTGAAACTAAAAAAAATGTATTCAAAACAAGATTTCCACATCTTAAAAGAAAGTTGGGGTATAATTTGTAATTTTACCAACACAAAAGTTATGTAGATTTTATCAGTTCAAGAGTTTCAATCTTTAGTTTGATATTTCAGTCACAAGTTAATATAAAAATAATGTGAATGATTGCCAATAAGACAGCTAAACACCAGAGTTCAAATGACAAAGATTTAAGCCATTATACTGCCTTCCACAATGAAAAAAACCCAACATTTATTTAGTCAGCTTTGATCTCAACATTAAAAAGTGTGAAACAGCTGTTACACAATAGACCATTCATGTGTAAAGAATATTTTTGATATTACAGGTGATCTTAACATTGATGGGGGACAGTCCCACAATTCCTTGGAGGCTGCTGGACATTAACATTTTAGTGGAGGACCCAGACACTGGAGGTAAGGGGAGATAATTCAGACTTTTTTAAACACACTAAGATGACAGTTCAGAAATTTGATGAATGTTCTTTATGCATATTTAACCTGCATAACGCAATCAACAGTCAATCAATAATAATTCATTGTACAGACTTAGCATCTTTGCTGACAGAATTTGTTTTCAAATAAACAAAGTATAAAGAATTACATTCAGGAATCCCCCATGATGCAACATTATTTCTTAATATTATCCTATACAACTTATACAGAAAGACAACATAGTTGTACAGATTTGACCTCCTAAAGAAGAATT
This sequence comes from Mytilus edulis, assembly GCF_963676685.1. Classification (NCBI taxonomy): domain Eukaryota; kingdom Metazoa; phylum Mollusca; class Bivalvia; order Mytilida; family Mytilidae; genus Mytilus; species Mytilus edulis. Next base: position 81,452,494 of record NC_092353.1, on the reverse strand, counting down.
AACAGTATTTTAATTGACAATTCGTATTTTTACAGATGGAAAGTCTTTGGTGCATTCGTTACAAGTCAATTATATACATCAGTTAGCTCAGTCACGATTGGTGGACAACAACAGACCTTTGCATGACCTATATAAAGTTTTACGTATCCTTATATCTCTTTTGAAACACCCTCAGGATGATGAAGATAGGTTCTTTTAAATATTAGAGATAAACAAAAATCAAAAGTATTAAAACCATCACACAAAACAGAAATTGAGAATAATGAATTAGAAGAAAAAAATGTGTGATTTCAAAAGGTCAATGTAGACCTTGAAATTTCTAGTTTTTGCCTATTATCTTCAATAGTATAGTAGATTCAAACATGTCAGATGTTGGTAGAAACTTTAAAAAACAAAAAAATGATCAGTAGGACAAGATCTACAAAAATTACTTCCCTTTCAAAACAATTTTTATTCTCACAAAACCGTCATTGTTGAAGAACCAGGTGAGTACTTTAGAGCTTCTAGTTACTGGCCTGAATCCAGTTGTGGTTTTTATGTTGAAGACTAGAAATGAACCCTAAGTTCCATTCACAGTCCAAAGCATAGGTAGCTGACATAAAAATATAAATTTCCTTAACACAAACAGATTCCTTTTGTCAGTCACTACAGCTAGAGGTATTAAACAGTCAGACATTACGTCTGATACGAGAGAGAATGGGGGACAATATTAGAATAGACGAGTACACTGTCGGCCGTTGTCTTGTAGTCTCATACTGGAGGGACCAGACCAAGAAGGACAAACAGGATCCAGTTGGTAAGATATATACAGAAATGAAAAGTGCATTTTATGCCCCACCTAGTGGCATTATGTTTTTCTGTCTGTGTGTCTGTTAGTCCGTCTGTTTTTCCCGCTTCAGGTTAAAGTTTTTGGTCAAAGTAGTTTTTGATGAAATTGAAGTCCAATCAATTTAAAACTTAATACACATGTTCTCTTTGGTGTGATCTTTTTATTTTAACACATTATTAGAGTTTTACCCCAAATTTATGATCTACTGAACATAGAAAATGATAGTGTGAGTGGGGTATCCGAAGAACTGTGGACATTTGTTTATTTAAACCATTGATGAAAGTGCTTTAATTTGACTATTTTTGTTCATGCATTTATCGTAGATTATTGGAAGTTACAACTGCAAATTTAGGAACTAATGCAATATTTAAAACTGATTGTGTGATATTAAGCAAAAATGTTTCATTAAAAGATTTATCTGAACCCCAGTAAAAAAAATCCTTGCTTAAACTTTTTATGGATAGTTTAAACAAGTGTACCCATTTATGTACAAATTTACAGTACAATTTAGTGTGAAAATTAATGATCTTAGTATGGCAAGATATTACTGAAAGTTTTTTTTTTTTAGTGTATAAACTCAAAGTACACGTATCAGAAGAAGATGAAGGCAAGCCATTACAGATAAGTCACAGCCCTGTAATGTCAGTAGAGGAGAGCCATAGAGTTGGACTGGCAATAAAAGTAAGTCACAGCCCTGTAATGTCAGTAGAGGAGAGCCATAGAGTTGGACTGGCAATAAAAGTAAGTCACAGCCCAGTAATGTCAGTAGAGGAGAGCCACAGGGTTGGTCTGGCAATAAAAGTAAGTTACAGCCCTGTAATGTCAATAGAGGAGAGCCATAGAGTTGGACTGGCAATAAAAGTAAGTCACAGCCCTGTAATGTCAGTAGAGGAGAGCCATAGAGTTGGACTGGCAATAAAAGTAAGTTACAGCCCTGTAATGTCAGTAGAGGAGAGCCATAGAGTTGGTCTGGCAATAAAAGTAAGTCACAGCCCTGTAATGTCAGTAGAGGAGAGCCATAGAGTTGGTCTGGCAATAAAAGTAAGTTACAGCCCTGTAATGTCAGTAGAGGAGAGCCATAGAGTTGGTCTGGCAATAAAAGTAAGTCACAGCCCTGTAATGTCAGTAGAGGAGAGCCATAGAGTTGGACTGGCAATAAAAGTAAGTTACAGCCCTGTAATGTCAATAGAGGAGAGCCATAGAGTTGGTCTGGCAATAAAAGTAAGTTACAGCCCTGTAATGTCAGTAGAGGAGAGCCATAGAGTTGGACTGGCAATAAAAGTAAGTTACAGCCCTGTAATGTCAGTAGAGGAGAGCCATAGAGTTGGACTGGCAATAAAAGTAAGTTACAGCCCTGTAATGTCAGTAGAGGAGAGCCATAGAGTTGGTCTGGCAATAAAAGTAAGTTACAGCCCTGTAATGTCAGTAGAGGAGAGCCATAGAGTTGGACTGGCAATAAAAGTAAGTCACAGCCCAGTAATGTCAGTAGAGGAGAGCCACAGGGTTGGTCTGGCAATAAAAGTAAGTCACAGCCCTGTAATGTCAATAGAGGAGAGCCATAGAGTTGGACTGGCAATAAAAGTAAGTCACAGCCCTGTAATGTCAGTAGAGGAGAGCCATAGAGTTGGACTGGCAATAAAAGTAAGTTACAGCCCTGTAATGTCAGTAGAGGAGAGGCATAGAGTTGGACTGGCAATAAAAGTAAGTTACAGCCCTGTAATGTCAGTAGAGGAGAGCCATAGAGTTGGTCTGGCAATAAAAGTAAGTTACAGCCCTGTAATGTCAGTAGAGGAGAGCCATAGAGTTGGACTGGCAATAAAAGTAAGTTACAGCCCTGTAATGTCAGTAGAGGAGAGCCATAGAGTTGGACTGGCAATAAAAGTAAGTTACAGCCCTGTAATGTCAGTAGAGGAGAGCCATAGAGTTGGTCTGGCAATAAAAGTAAGTTACAGCCCTGTAATGTCAGTAGAGGAGAGCCATAGAGTTGGTCTGGCAATAAAAGTAAGTTACAGCCCTGTAATGTCAGTAGAGGAGAGCCATAGAGTTGGTCTGGCAATAAAAGTAAGTTACAGTCCTGTAATGTCAGTAGAGGAGAGCCATAGAGTTGGTCTGGCAATAAAAGTAAGTTACAGCCCTGTAATGTCAGTAGAGGAGAGCCATAGAGTTGGACTGGCAATAAAAGTAAGTCACAGCCCAGTAATGTCAGTAGAGGAGAGCCATAGAGTTGGTCTGGCAATAAAAGTAAGTTACAGCCCTGTAATGTCAATAGAGGAGAGCCATAGAGTTGGACTGGCAATAAAAGTAAGTCACAGCCCTGTAATGTCAATAGAGGAGAGCCATAGAGTTGGTCTGGCAATAAAAGTAAGTCACAGCCCTGTAATGTCAATAGAGGAGAGCCATAGAGTTGGACTGGCAATAAAAGTAAGTCACAGCCCTGTAATGTCAGTAGAGGAGAGCCATAGAGTTGGACTGGCAATAAAAGTAAGTCACAGCCCTGTAATGTCAGTAGAGGAGAGCCATAGAGTTGGACTGGCAATAAAAGTAAGTCACAGCCCTGTAATGTCAGTAGAGGAGAGCCATAGAGTTGGACTGGCAATAAAAGTAAGTCACAGCCCTGTAATGTCAGTAGAGGAGAGCCATAGAGTTGGACTGGCAATAAAAGTAAGTCACAGCCCTGTAATGTCAATAGAGGAGAGCCATAGAGTTGGACTGGCAATAAAAGTAAGTCACAGCCCTGTAATGTCAATAGAGGAGAGCCATAAAGTTGGTCTGGCAATAAAAGTAAGTCACAGCCCTGTAATGTCAATAGAGGAGAGCCATAGAGTTGGACTGGCAATAAAAGTAAGTCACAGCCCTGTAATGTCAGTAGAGGAGAGCCATAGAGTTGGACTGGCAATAAAAGTAAGTCACAGCCCTGTAATGTCAATAGAGGAGAGCCATAGAGTTGGTCTGGCAATAAAAGTAAGTCACAGCCCTGTAATGTCAGTAGAGGAGAGCCATAGAGTTGGACTGGCAATAAAAGTAAGTCACAGCCCAGTAATGTCAGTAGAGGAGAGCCATAGAGTTGGTCTGGCAATAAAAGTAAGTCACAGCCCAGTAATGTCAGTAGAGGAGAGCCATAGAGTTGGACTGGCAATAAAAGTAAGTCACAGCCCAGTAATGTCAGTAGAGGAGAGCCATAGAGTTGGTCTGGCAATAAAAGTAAGTCACAGCCCAGTAATGTCAGTAGAGGAGAGCCATAGAGTTGGTCTGGCAATAAAAGTAAGTTACAGCCCAGTAATGTCAGTAGAGGAGAGCCATAGAGTTGGTCTGGCAATAAAAGTAAGTCACAGCCCAGTAATGTCAGTAGAGGAGAGCCATAGAGTTGGTCTGGCAATAAAAGTAAGTCACAGCCCAGTAATGTCAGTAGAGGAGAGCCATAGAGTTGGTCTGGCAATAAAAGTAAGTCACAGCCCAGTAATGTCAGTAGAGGAGAGCCATAGAGTTGGTCTGGCAATAAAAGTAAGTCACAGCCCAGTAATGTCAGTAGAGGAGAGCCATAGAGTTGGTCTGGCAATAAAAGTAAGTTACAGCCCTGTAATGTCAATAGAGGAGAGCCATAGAGTTGGTCTGGCAATAAAAGTAAGTCACAGCCCAGTAATGTCAGTAGAGGAGAGCCATAGAGTTGGACTGGCAATAAAAGTAAGTTACAGCCCTGTAATGTCAGTAGAGGAGAGCCATAGAGTTGGACTGGCAATAAAAGTAAGTTACAGCCCTGTAATGTCAGTAGAGGAGAGCCATAGAGTTGGTCTGGCAATAAAAGTAATTTACAGCCCTGTAATGTCAGTAGAGGAGAGCCATAGAGTTGGACTGGCAATAAAAGTAAGTTACAGCCCTGTAATGTCAATAGAGGAGAGCCATAGAGTTGGACTGGCAATAAAAGTAAGTCACAGCCCTGTAATGTCAATAGAGGAGAGCCATAAAGTTGGTCTGGCAATAAAAGTAAGTCACAGCCCTGTAATGTCAATAGAGGAGAGCCATAGAGTTGGACTGGCAATAAAAGTAAGTCACAGCCCTGTAATGTCAGTAGAGGAGAGCCATAGAGTTGGACTGGCAATAAAAGTAAGTCACAGCCCTGTAATGTCAGTAGAGGAGAGCCATAGAGTTGGTCTGGCAATAAAAGTAAGTCACAGCCCTGTTATGTCAATAGAGGAGAGCCATAGAGTTGGTCTGGCAATAAAAGTAAGTCACAGCCCAGTAATGTCAGTAGAGGAGAGCCATAGAGTTGGTCTGGCAATAAAAGTAAGTTACAGCCCTGTAATGTCAGTAGAGGAGAGCCATAGAGTTGGACTGGCAATAAAAGTAAGTCACAGTCCTGTTATGTCAGTAGAGGAGAGCCATAGAGTTGGACTGGCAATAAAAGTAAGTCACAGCCCTGTAATGTCAATAGAGGAGAGCCATAGAGTTGGTCTGGCAATAAAAGTAAGTCACAGCCCAGTAATGTCAGTAGAGGAGAGCCATAGAGTTGGACTGGCAATAAAAGTAAGTCACAGCCCTGTAATGTCAATAGAGGAGAGCCATAGAGTTGGTCTGGCAATAAAAGTAAGTCACAGCCCAGTAATGTCAGTAGAGGAGAGCCATAGAGTTGGTCTGGCAATAAAAGTAAGTCACAGCCCAGTAATGTCAGTAGAGGAGAGCCATAGAGTTGGTCTGGCAATAAAAGTAAGTCACAGCCCTGTAATGTCAGTAGAGGAGAGCCATAGAGTTGGTCTGGCAATAAAAGTAAGTTACAGCCCTGTAATGTCAGTAGAGGAGAGCCATAGAGTTGGACTGGCAATAAAAGTAAGTCACAGCCCTGTAATGTCAGTAGAGGAGAGCCATAGAGTTGGACTGGCAATAAAAGTAAGTTACAGCCCTGTAATGTCAGTAGAGGAGAGCCATAGAGTTGGACTGGCAATAAAAGTAAGTCACAGCCCTGTAATGTCAGTAGAGGAGAGCCATAGAGTTGATCTGGCAATAAAAGTAAGTCACAGCCCAGTAATGTCAGTAGAGGAGAGCCATAGAGTTGGACTGGCAATAAAAGTAAGTTACAGCCCTGTAATGTCAGTAGAGGAGAGCCATAGAGTTGGTCTGGCAATAAAAGTAAGTTACAGCCCTGTAATGTCAGTAGAGGAGAGCCATAGAGTTGGTCTGGCAATAAAAGTAAGTTACAGCCCTGTAATGTCAGTAGAGGAGAGCCATAGAGTTGGTCTGGCAATAAAAGTAAGTCACAGCCCAGTAATGTCAGTAGAGGAGAGCCATAGAGTTGGTCTGGCAATAAAAGTAAGTCACAGCCCAGTAATGTCAATAGAGGAGAGCCATAGAGTTGGACTGGCAATAAAAGTAAGTCACAGCCCAGTAATGTCAATAGAGGAGAGCCATAGAGTTGGACTGGCAATAAAAGTAAGTCACAGCCCAGTAATGTCAATAGAGGAGAGCCATAGAGTTGAACTGGCAATAAAAGTAAGTCACAGTCATGTTATGTCAGTAGAGGAGAGCCATAGAGTTGGTCTGGCAATAAAAGTAAGTCACAGCCCTGTAATGTCAATAGAGGAGAGCCATAGAGTTGGTCTGGCAATAAAAGTAAGTTACAGCCCTGTAATGTCAGTAGAGGAGAGCCATAGAGTTGGTCTGGCAATAAAAGTAAGTTACAGTCCTGTAATGTCAGTAAAGGAGAGCCATAGAGTTGGTCTGGCAATAAAAGTAAGTCACAGCCCAGTAATGTCAGTAGAGGAGAGCCATAGAGTTGGTCTGGCAATAAAAGTAAGTTACAGCCCTGAAATGTCAGTAGAGGAGAGCCATAGAGTTGGTCTGGCAATAAAAGTAAGTTACAGTCCTGTAATGTCAGTAGAGGAGAGCCATAGAGTTGGTCTGGCAATAAAAGTAAGTTACAGCCCTGTAATGTCAGTAGAGGAGAGCCATAGAGTTGGACTGGCAATAAAAGTAAGTCACAGCCCAGTAATGTCAGTAGAGGAGAGCCATAGAGTTGGTCTGGCAATAAAAGTAAGTTACAGCCCTGTAATGTCAATAGAGGAGAGCCATAGAGTTGGACTGGCAATAAAAGTAAGTCACAGCCCTGTAATGTCAATAGAGGAGAGCCATAGAGTTGGTCTGGCAATAAAAGTAAGTCACAGCCCTGTAATGTCAATAGAGGAGAGCCATAGAGTTGGACTGGCAATAAAAGTAAGTCACAGCCCTGTAATGTCAGTAGAGGAGAGCCATAGAGTTGGACTGGCAATAAAAGTAAGTCACAGCCCTGTAATGTCAGTAGAGGAGAGCCATAGAGTTGGACTGGCAATAAAAGTAAGTCACAGCCCTGTAATGTCAGTAGAGGAGAGCCATAGAGTTGGACTGGCAATAAAAGTAAGTCACAGCCCTGTAATGTCAGTAGAGGAGAGCCATAGAGTTGGACTGGCAATAAAAGTAAGTCACAGCCCTGTAATGTCAATAGAGGAGAGCCATAGAGTTGGACTGGCAATAAAAGTAAGTCACAGCCCTGTAATGTCAATAGAGGAGAGCCATAAAGTTGGTCTGGCAATAAAAGTAAGTCACAGCCCTGTAATGTCAATAGAGGAGAGCCATAGAGTTGGACTGGCAATAAAAGTAAGTCACAGCCCTGTAATGTCAGTAGAGGAGAGCCATAGAGTTGGACTGGCAATAAAAGTAAGTCACAGCCCTGTAATGTCAATAGAGGAGAGCCATAGAGTTGGTCTGGCAATAAAAGTAAGTCACAGCCCTGTAATGTCAGTAGAGGAGAGCCATAGAGTTGGACTGGCAATAAAAGTAAGTCACAGCCCAGTAATGTCAGTAGAGGAGAGCCATAGAGTTGGTCTGGCAATAAAAGTAAGTCACAGCCCAGTAATGTCAGTAGAGGAGAGCCATAGAGTTGGACTGGCAATAAAAGTAAGTCACAGCCCAGTAATGTCAGTAGAGGAGAGCCATAGAGTTGGTCTGGCAATAAAAGTAAGTCACAGCCCAGTAATGTCAGTAGAGGAGAGCCATAGAGTTGGTCTGGCAATAAAAGTAAGTCACAGCCCAGTAATGTCAGTAGAGGAGAGCCATAGAGTTGGTCTGGCAATAAAAGTAAGTTACAGCCCAGTAATGTCAGTAGAGGAGAGCCATAGAGTTGGTCTGGCAATAAAAGTAAGTCACAGCCCAGTAATGTCAGTAGAGGAGAGCCATAGAGTTGGTCTGGCAATTAAAGTAAGTCACAGCCCAGTAATGTCAGTAGAGGAGAGCCATAGAGTTGGTCTGGCAATAAAAGTAAGTCACAGCCCAGTAATGTCAGTAGAGGAGAGCCATAGAGTTGGTCTGGCAATAAAAGTAAGTCACAGCCCAGTAATGTCAGTAGAGGAGAGCCATAGAGTTGGTCTGGCAATAAAAGTAAGTCACAGCCCAGTAATGTCAGTAGAGGAGAGCCATAGAGTTGGACTGGCAATAAAAGTAAGTTACAGCCCTGTAATGTCAGTAGAGGAGAGCCATAGAGTTGGACTGGCAATAAAAGTAAGTTACAGCCCTGTAATGTCAGTAGAGGAGAGCCATAGAGTTGGTCTGGCAATAAAAGTAATTTACAGCCCTGTAATGTCAGTAGAGGAGAGCCATAGAGTTGGACTGGCAATAAAAGTAAGTTACAGCCCTGTAATGTCAATAGAGGAGAGCCATAGAGTTGGACTGGCAATAAAAGTAAGTCACAGCCCTGTAATGTCAATAGAGGAGAGCCATAAAGTTGGTCTGGCAATAAAAGTAAGTCACAGCCCTGTAATGTCAATAGAGGAGAGCCATAGAGTTGGACTGGCAATAAAAGTAAGTCACAGCCCTGTAATGTCAGTAGAGGAGAGCCATAGAGTTGGACTGGCAATAAAAGTAAGTCACAGCCCTGTAATGTCAGTAGAGGAGAGCCATAGAGTTGGTCTGGCAATAAAAGTAAGTCACAGCCCTGTTATGTCAATAGAGGAGAGCCATAGAGTTGGTCTGGCAATAAAAGTAAGTCACAGCCCAGTAATGTCAGTAGAGGAGAGCCATAGAGTTGGTCTGGCAATAAAAGTAAGTTACAGCCCTGTAATGTCAGTAGAGGAGAGCCATAGAGTTGGACTGGCAATAAAAGTAAGTCACAGTCCTGTTATGTCAGTAGAGGAGAGCCATAGAGTTGGACTGGCAATAAAAGTAAGTCACAGCCCTGTAATGTCAATAGAGGAGAGCCATAGAGTTGGTCTGGCAATAAAAGTAAGTCACAGCCCAGTAATGTCAGTAGAGGAGAGCCATAGAGTTGGACTGGCAATAAAAGTAAGTCACAGCCCTGTAATGTCAATAGAGGAGAGCCATAGAGTTGGTCTGGCAATAAAAGTAAGTCACAGCCCAGTAATGTCAGTAGAGGAGAGCCATAGAGTTGGTCTGGCAATAAAAGTAAGTCACAGCCCAGTAATGTCAGTAGAGGAGAGCCATAGAGTTGGTCTGGCAATAAAAGTAAGTCACAGCCCTGTAATGTCAGTAGAGGAGAGCCATAGAGTTGGTCTGGCAATAAAAGTAAGTTACAGCCCTGTAATGTCAGTAGAGGAGAGCCATAGAGTTGGACTGGCAATAAAAGTAAGTCACAGCCCTGTAATGTCAGTAGAGGAGAGCCATAGAGTTGGACTGGCAATAAAAGTAAGTTACAGCCCTGTAATGTCAGTAGAGGAGAGCCATAGAGTTGGACTGGCAATAAAAGTAAGTCACAGCCCTGTAATGTCAGTAGAGGAGAGCCATAGAGTTGATCTGGCAATAAAAGTAAGTCACAGCCCAGTAATGTCAGTAGAGGAGAGCCATAGAGTTGGACTGGCAATAAAAGTAAGTTACAGCCCTGTAATGTCAGTAGAGGAGAGCCATAGAGTTGGTCTGGCAATAAAAGTAAGTTACAGCCCTGTAATGTCAGTAGAGGAGAGCCATAGAGTTGGTCTGGCAATAAAAGTAAGTCACAGCCCTGTAATGTCAGTAGAGGAGAGCCATAGAGTTGGTCTGGCAATAAAAGTAAGTTACAGCCCTGTAATGTCAGTAGAGGAGAGCCATAGAGTTGGTCTGGCAATAAAAGTAAGTCACAGCCCAGTAATGTCAGTAGAGGAGAGCCATAGAGTTGGTCTGGCAATAAAAGTAAGTCACAGCCCAGTAATGTCAATAGAGGAGAGCCATAGAGTTGGACTGGCAATAAAAGTAAGTCACAGCCCAGTAATGTCAATAGAGGAGAGCCATAGAGTTGGACTGGCAATAAAAGTAAGTCACAGCCCAGTAATGTCAATAGAGGAGAGCCATAGAGTTGAACTGGCAATAAAAGTAAGTCACAGTCCTGTTATGTCAGTAGAGGAGAGCCATAGAGTTGGTCTGGCAATAAAAGTAAGTCACAGCCCTGTAATGTCAATAGAGGAGAGCCATAGAGTTGGACTGGCAATAAAAGTAAGTCACAGCCCTGTAATGTCAGTAGAGGAGAGCCATAGAGTTGGTCTGGCAATAAAAGTAAGTTACAGCCCTGTAATGTCAGTAGAGGAGAGCCATAGAGTTGGTCTGGCAATAAAAGTAAGTTACAGTCCTGTAATGTCAGTAGAGGAGAGCCATAGAGTTGGTCTGGCAATAAAAGTAAGTTACAGCCCTGTAATGTCAGTAGAGGAGAGCCATAGAGTTGGACTGGCAATAAAAGTAAGTTACAGTCCTGTAATGTCAGTAGAGGAGAGCCATAGAGTTGGTCTGGCAATAAAAGTAAGTTACAGTCCTGTAATGTCAGTAGAGGAGAGCCATAGAGTTGGTCTGGCAATAAAAGTAAGTCACAGCCCTGTAATGTCAATAGAGGAGAGCCATAGAGTTGGTCTGGCAATAAAAGTAAGTCACAGCCCAGTAATGTCAGTAGAGGAGAGCCATAGAGTTGGTCTGGCAATAAAAGTAAGTTACAGCCCTGTAATGTCAGGAGTTGGACTGGCAATAAAAGTAAGTCACAGCCCTGTAATGTCAGTAGAGGAGAGCCATAGAGTTGGACTGGCAATAAAAGTAAGTTACAGCCCTGTAATGTCAGGAGTTGGACTGGCAATAAAAGTAAGTTACAGCCCTTTAATGTCAGTAGAGGAGAGCCATAGAGTTGGTCTGGCAATAAAAGTAAGTTAAATTTTAGAAAAGTTATTGGGAGTGTTTTATACAAAAATAACATCAATACTATCATAAATTGAAAGAACAGTCCTTGTATTGCTGTTTATCTTGACAATTGCTAGAGTTTTACATAATAATGGTTAAGCCGTTTAAATGAATGTGGTATGGTGCGAAAGATAGTTTTATTTTTTAACCGTTAACATTTGGTTATTTCTGGCTGTATGTTCATTTTTACAAAAATTTGATGTATGCAAATTAGCTTTAAAGTATTTTTGTTATGGGAAAACTTTTACATCCCTCTTACATCAATTTTAGCTCACATGGCCCATTTAGACAGTCATGATGTTATACCATCACTTGATATCTGTTGTTTAGAGTCCGTTTTGTCAAACTAAATACAATTGCTGATAAGCAACCAACAATTATTGGATCTATCAAAAAAAAAATGTATAACTTCTTCAAACAAATTGAGGCAATCTGGTTGACTTGTAATGAAAGTCTAGGAGATAATTTATAATTAGTATTTTTTTGACATGGTTCATTTAGAGTTGAGCTATATTTGACAATATCTTTGTTTTGTTAACAGAGTAATCACTTATCCATAGAGAGGCTACTAATGCAGACAATTGAAGTGAGGATACATGCTAAATTGAAGGTATGTACATATTTCCTATTATTTTCCAACTATTTTCTTAGGAACACATAATTCTGATTTACTAACAAACAAAATCAAAACATAATATTGCATCTTTTAATTTTGATCATATTTCATTATTTACTTTCCAACAAGATTATTTCTTCTAATAACATAAATTTTGTCTGGCCTAAACATCTCACTTTTAAAAATCAAGTGCAAAAATTATATATTGCATCTTTTAATTTTGATCACTGCATTTGAAAATTTTTCATTACCTACTTTCAGGCAAGAATATTTCCTCTGATATACATTTTGTCTGGCCTCGATATCTCACTATTTTTAGCTCACCTGGCCCGAAGGGCCAAGTGAGCTTTTCCCATCACTTTGCGTCCGGCGTCCGTCGTCCTGCGTCCGTCGTCGTCCTGCGTCCGTCGTCGTTAACTTTTACAAAAATCTTCTCCTCTGAAACTACTGGGCCAAATTTAACCAAACTTGGCCACAATCATCATTGGGGTATCTAGTTTAAAAAATGTGTGGCGTGACCCGGCCAACCAACCAAGATGGCCGCCATGGCTAAAAATAGAACATAGGGGTAAAATGCAGTTTTTGGCTTATAACTCAAAAACCAAAGCATTTAGAGCAAATCTGACATGGGGTAAAATTGTTTATCAGGTCAAAATCTATCTGCCCTGAAATTTTCAGATGAATCGGACAACCCGTTGTTGGGTTGCTGCCCCTGAATTGATAATTTTAAGGAAATTTTGCTGTTTTTGGTTATTATCTTGAATATTATTATAGATAGAGATAAACTGTAAACAGCAATAATGTTCAGCAAAGTAAGATTTACAAATAAGTCAACGTGACCGAAATGGTCAGTTGACCCCTTTAGGAGTTATTGCCCTTTTTAGTCCATTTTTAACCATTTTTCGTAAATCTTAGTTATCTTTTACAAAAATCTTCTCCTCTGAAACTACTGGGACAAATTAATCCAAACTTGGCCACAATCATCATTGGGGTATCTAGTTTAAAAAATGTGTGGAGTGACCCGACCAACCAACCAAGATGGCCGCCATGGCTAAAAATAGAACATAGGGGTAAAATGCAGTTTTTGGCTTATAATTCAAAAACCAAAGCATTTAGAGCAAATCTGACAGGATAAAATTGTTCATCAGGTCAAGATCTATCTGCCCTGAAATTTTCAGATGAATTGAACAACCCGTTGTTGGGTTGCTGCCCCTGAATTGATAATTTTAAGGAAATTTTGCTGTTTTTGGTTATTATCTTGAATATTATTATAGATAGAGATAAACTGTAAACAGCAATAATGTTCAGCAAAGTAAGATCTACAAATAAGTCAACATGACCAAAATGGTCAGTTGACCACTTTAGGAGTTATTGCCCTTTATAGTCAATTTTTAACCATTTTTCGTAAATCTTAGTAATCTTTTAGAAAAATCTTTTTCTCTGAAACTACTGGGCCAAATTTAACCAAATGTGGCCATAATTATCATTGGGGTATGTAGTTTAAAAAATGTGTCCGGTGACCCGGCCAACCAACACAGATGGCCGCCATGGCTAAAAATAGAACATAGGGGTAAAATGCAGTTTTTGGCTTATAACTCAAAAACCAAAGCATTTAGAGCAAATCTGACAGGAAGTAAAATTGTTGATCAGGTCACGATCCATCTGCCCTGAAATTTTCAGATGAATCGGATAATTGGTTGTTAGGTTGCTGCCCCTGAATTGGTAATTTTGAGGAAATTTTGCTGTTTTTTTTGTTATCTTGAATATTATTATAGATAGAGATAAACTGTAAACAGCAATAATGTTCAGCAAAGTAAGATCTACAAATAAGTCAACATGACCAAAATGGTCAGTTGACCACTTTAGGAGTTATTGCCTTTTATAGTCAATTTTTAACCATTTTTCGTAAATCTTAGTAATCTTTTAGAAAAATCTTCTCCTCTGAAACTACTGGGCCAAATTTAACCAAACTTAGCCATAATTGGGGTATCTAGTTAAAAAAATGTGTCCGGTAACTCGGCCAACAAACCAAGATGGCCGCCATGGCTAAAAATAGAACATGGGGGTAAAATGCAGTTTTTGGCTTATAACTCAAAAACCAAAGCATTAAGAGCAAATCTGACAGGAAGTAAAATTGTTGATCAGGTCACGATCTATCTTCCCTGGAATTTTCAGATGAATCGGATAATCAGTTGTTAGGTTGCTGCCCCTGAATTGGTAATTTTGAGGAAATTTTGCTGTTTTTTTTGTTATCTTGAATATTATTATAGATAGATTTAAACTGTAAACAGCAATAATGTACAGCAAAGTAAGAACTAAAAATAAGTCACTATGACCAAAATAGTCAACTGACCTCTAAGGAGTTATTGCCCTTCATAGTCAATTTTTAACAATTTTCTTAAAATTTGAAGATTTTCAATAACATTTTCCACAGAAAGTACTGTTATAGATAGAGATAATTGTAAGCAGCAAGAATGTTAAGTAAAGTAAGATCTACAAACACATCACCATCACCAAAACACAATTTTGTCATGAATCCATCTGTGTCCATTGTTTAATATTCACATAGACCAAGGTGAGCGACACAGGCTCTTTAGAGCCTCTAGTTAAACAAGATCAAAAAATTATATTATGTCTGACCTAAATACCTCTGATGATATCCTCATGATTGATTTTCTATGGAGCCATTGTACTACCAACTGATTAGATGCCTTCTAAATTTTTAATTTGAATTAAGAAACAATTGTAAAATGTGCCATATTAAGCATATCATGCTTGAAGCAAAGCTGTTTATTTCTTTGCTATACCAAATAATTGCGATATACCTTAATATTTAATGAAAGAATCCTATTTTTCAGGACCTGTCGAAGGAATTTCAGAAATACGTCATTGGACAATGTAAGTACAGTTTAGTTTTATACACATTCATTCTTATTTCAATCAATCTGAGTCTAGTTATATGATAAGATAAGGAGATGTGGTATAACTTCTAATGAGACAACTATCCACCAAAGTTAAATTGAAGTGGATGTCAGCAATTATAGGCAATCATACAGCCTTCAACACTGAGAAAACCTCATACCATATAGCTGGCTATAATAGGCCCTGAAATAAAGAAATTGAAACAATTCAATTGTCCTAATTTATAACAAATATTATACGAAAAACAAATATGAGAGACACATGTTCTTACATTGTTTATTATCATCCTTGTTTCAGGTGAGATGAAAGACTTGCCAATAGCTTTACATGTACCGGTACTCAGTCCTACATTAGAGTTTGAACACCTCAGAGTAATGATGGACTCCCAAAGAGGATCTATCTTAGCCTCCTTGTGTGGCATAGAAGGTAAGTTATTTGGATGAAATATATTTAATATTGTATACTGTTAAGTGAAAAACTTTTGTAAAGGATTTCTTTTCTTTTACTGTGTGAAAAATATCAATCTTGTATTTTACTGATTAAAGTTTTTTTGCAATCAACATTTAGATACAGTCTTGTTTTAAAGTTTCTTTTAGACATTTTATGTCACAACTTTATAGAATTTTACGAAACTTTGGCCGAAGATTTTATTTATGATTAAGAGATAATATCAAATGCAAAACTGTGATACTTTTTATTTTGCCATATTTTAATGACTTTCTAATTTCCTTTATTTATTTTAAATTCAATTAATTCTATTTAGATATATTTTATATCCATAAACACATATTGGATAGGACACAGGTAAATCAGACTGGTATTCTATTCTTTCACATTTTTTTCTGTTAGGTGTACAAGAAGTCCAGGAACTAGAAGAATTCTTAAACAGTGGAGAATGGAAGAACTTAGGAAAATTCATCATTAACTTACGGTAAAGTATTATGTACCGGCGTAGCAGGTTATTTTAAAGTGTGCACCACATTTTCATGCCCCATTTATGGGCATCATGTTTTCTGGTCTGTGCATCCGTTCGTTCATCCGGCCATCCATCCGTCTGTTCGTCCTCAGGTTAAAGTATTTGGTCTAAGTAGTTTTTGATGAAGTTGAAGTCCAATCAACTTGAAACTTAGTAAACATGCTCCCTATGATTTGATCTTTCTAATTTTAATGCAAAATTAGAAAGAAGTAGGTCTGGTAAGATTTTGCCTCAAATTTCAGGTTCATCTGACGAAAAATTTTTGACACTTTTAAACACTTAGGTGTCTATTTCAGTTGATTGAATTAGTTTATGTTAAAGATTTTAACCAATTTAGTCATTAAAAATGCTCCGATTCAAGCTTAAATTTGATAAATCAAATATGCCAAAAGACATGTCACTTTTCAGATGTTTTTGTCAAAAATGAAAGTGGCCGCATCCCTGTTCATCCTAAACCTTTATATTATATGTTATGTATTATCAACAAATACAACTTACATTTCAATATTAAGAATAACCACAAATGCGTCCTCTTTCAGTTAAGACGGAAACCTTCTAAAATTTAACTCAAATGCTAAAATTGTGAAGATTTCAGTAATTTAGCATGACTGAATGATGCTAATACCCGATATGTATGATAAAAAATTTATGTAGCAGAAGCATTCTACTTTCCAATAAATAACTAAACGTTTACATTTTAACAATTTTGTAAAACTGCTATATTTTGGGGCCAAAAAGGGGTCTTACTTGACCTACTCCTTTATTCCATTTTCATGAACATAGAAAATGATAGTGCGGATGGGGCATCAGTGTACTTGGGACACATTCTTGTTTATATTATTTTGAATAGACAGAAATTGTTTTACAGTTATTTCTTATAATTAAATACTAAATTCCATTTTAAACCAGAGTAAACCATTGATGACATCACAGTCACATGACTAAATTATGTCAATGAGCTGATAAACAAAACAATGTCACCCAATCAAAAGACGTGTTACATCCAAAATTAATAATTATTGATTCTTATTCAAGAGGTCAATTGTATTTTTATTTTATCAAGGACTATTATAAATTTATCAGGTTTGAAACCCAAATTCTTCAATAAGAGAGTGAAATTGTGTATTGAAATCAATTTGTCTGTTCAACTGCCTTTCTGCTAGTTCCTCTTTTATTTTATTCATTAGTTTGATGATGCTTAAAAATTTGTGAAACTGTGGATTCCTTTATTTTTGTGAGTACCAATTTTTGTTGATTGAAGAAACTTGTATTTTCCTGGATATTTGATATTGAGGTTTTTCTTTAAAGTCTGCATACATTTCTATAGAACATTAGTAATATGTTGAACATGTACCCACAAATTTCATGAAAATTGGTATCCAACAAATAATAATAAATCCAAAGTATATCAAATATACACAGAACATTTGATTTTTGTCAATGTCTGACACCAAGGAGCCATATAGTTATACTTTGTTTGACATTTCATGCAAATTAACATGTGTCCCTAATAAGAAATAACAGGATTATTTTTACGAGTGATGAAAACAAATGTTTTAGTATTCTTTTTTATCTTTAATTCCAGATTACAGCTAGTCCTTATTAGATGTGAGAAATCAGTCCAGTATTTACCTACAACATGTCAAAAACATTTACCTTTGATTACCTCCCCTAATCACCCACTGGAGGAAGTTTCTAAGAGTAGATTCTACATCAGGGTACCCAAACAGTCATCACATTATGTGGTAAGTCTTATGTAGAGTTATCTCCCCTAATCACCCACTGGAGGAAGTTTCTAAGAGTAGATTCTACATCAGGGTACCCAAACAGTCATCACATTATGTGGTAAGTCTAATGTAGAGTTATCTCCCTTAATCACCCACTGGAGGAAGTTTCTAAGAGTAGATTCTACATCAGGGTACCCAAACAGTCATCACATTATGTGGTAAGTCGAAGGCAATAAAAGTTGGTGAAAAAAGTTATCACATAAAAAAAGATATGGTTGCAAAATTTTGTAATGTGTAAAAAAAAAGGTTAATCACATTTATTCTTTAAATGCTACATTTGTGAGTTTCAATGTAGTTTAAAGAGAATATGACTATATGACCATTAAGTATCTTTTTTTGCAATCCTTCTCTCTTTTATCTTTAATTGTCTTTTTTGTACCAGACTGAAACAGTCAGTCTAGTATTTAACCTTGTAAAAAGAAATTCATTTAACCGTGGGAAAAAAATCACAATGTGTGTGCTCAAGCTACTATACATGTCATTTTAACCAATTCATTTATTACTAAATAATGATTAGACATATTAAGAGTTAATAATTTTTATACGACCCCAAAAAAAATTTGGGATCGTATAATGGTATGATGTCGTCGTCTGCGTTGTCGTCGTCGTCCGAAGACACATTGGTTTCCGGATAATAACTTTAGTTTAAGTGAATAGATCTTTATGAAATTTTTTCAGAAGGTTCAATACCACAAATTGAAGGTTGGGATTAATTTTGGGGATAATGGTCCCAACCGTTTAGGAAAAAGTGGCCCAAAAAGGGGCCAGCACAAGCATTTTTCTAGTTTCCAGACAATAACTTGTGTGTAATTGTATGGATCTCTCTGAAATTGTACCACAACGTACCATATAACAAAGGGGAGGCTGGGATTAAGTTTTGGGTTAATTGCCCGAAATATGTAGGATTTAGGGGCCTAAAAAGGTCCATAAAGAAGCATGTTTCTAGTTTCCAAACAATCATGACGATAACTTGTGTTTAAGTGTATGGATCTCTCTGAAAGTGTACTACAAGGTTCAATACTACAAAAGAAAGCATGGGATTGAGTTTAAGGGTTATTGCTCCAATGGGGGTTTCAAAAAGTGGGCAGGGGGATTTTTTGTTTACCATTCTTTTAAGGGATTCCTTTTTTTTTCAAAATTTTTCAAATTTCAAATTTTGAAAAGTTTCAAGAAGAAATATTCAATTGCACAGTATTGTGCAATAGATTTGTAAGATCTTTGACCACATTAATTTTGTGACAAAAACCCATATTATGTAAAAAATTTAATCACAATCCAAATTCAGACAGTATCAAGCTTGAATATTGTGACCAAATTTGCCCCAACTGTTCAGGGTTCGACCACTGGGGTCGTATATAGCTGCGCCCTGCAGAGCACCTGGTTTTTAACTCACTTACATAATGTGGGATAACATCTCACTGGAAAATCATGAAATATGTTAATACAATAAATTTCCTTAGGAGGGTCATCTCCCATTTTAAATGTTTCAATTGTTGACATTATGACCTAATTACAAGACTTTTATCTCCTAACTTTTATATTCATGTATTTTCAAAGTAGTTAAATTATGATTAAAATGATATACAGTTCCATCCTGATTATTGTACAGAAATTTCTGTGAGACACACAAAAGATTTTAGAGCTTATTTGTGGATTGTTTGATATATTTTATGTTTTTTATACAAAAAAATAGAGAGATTGTTGAATGAATATTTAAAAGTTTTCAAAGATTTTATTATATTTGATACACTTTGTAAGAAATGTTTACACAATTTGTTTTTAACAGATAGTAGGATTAGAGGAGAGTAAAAACAGGAAGGTAGACATCAAATATTACATGATTGAGACCACACCCTGTACAGCAGACGGCACTGACGATGAACTGGCAGAGGACGTAGGATCGAAATTATATCTTAGAGCTGGCAGACTCTATCCTCTGGACGAATTCTCATTCACACATGGACCATACACAAAGATTTATGGTTAGTTTTACTTATATCAAAAATAATCTTCTAATATCAGTAATGACCTTATGATTTCAATAATGACCCTCAGATATCAATATTGACCTTCAGATTTCAATAATGACCTTCTGATATTAATAATAACCTTCTGATATCAATAATGACCTTCTGATATTAATAACGACCTTCTGATATCAAAAAATTACCTCAAGATTTCAATAATGATCTTCTGATACTTTCAAATTTTTTCTTTGTATTAAAGGTCTCTAAATCTCTGTATTTTTCTACTAACATGTTCAATTTTCATTCAAATGTCAGGGTTATATTTAAGCAAGTGCTGTACGTCATTATTCATGAGGGTTAATTATTTGCTCTGTTTTTGAAGTAAAGATTATGAAAAGAGGTTAGCTGTTGACATTCTATTCTATTAAGTTGAACTGTTATTTAGGTTTTGTTTTTTTTATTTCAGCTGAATCTGAAGAGAGTGATTACGAAATGCAACAAAAGAAAAGAAAGGTAAGTGTTTTTATCGCTATTTTACAAAATTTTCCTTTGATCTTGCAGACTGATAATTTTATCTCAGCGGAGTCAAATAATATGAAAAATAAAACTGACATTGTCGTCATAGGTAAAATAACGAAAAGATTATCATTGGTCATCTCAACTCGATTGTTTTTCTCACTTTCGCCGTACCGGCTCAAGCGAGAAAATCAATCTCGATGAGATGACCTGGATAATTTATAAATATATTAAACGAGGAAGACTTGTCAAATTTTGTCTCATTTCAGTTATAATGGTACATGTTTATTATCAAACAAGGATGATTTTTGTCTTTCCTGTGACAAAAGGTAAAAGTTATCCAGTAGAACAAGCCAAAATAAACATTTTGATAACACATTCTCTGTAGTCTGTGGTCTTTGAATTCTTTCTCTGAAAAAACTTCAGTCACTCAATTTAGAGACAGTAAGCTTAATGGGTACATACTACTCTAGAATTCTTTAAGAAATAATCAAGCACTCAATTTATACACCAGCAGCAAAAATTAGAATATTTTACGAGAAATAAATAAAAAATACCCAGATTACGTCTACACAAGCCAAAAAGAAAATCTAAACTGTTTTATGTACTTACTTACCTACCTAAAAGCAGCCTACCCAAACATAAATTGTTGCTAATTAAGATTTTTTTCCTGCTCTTACTTTCATTTCTTGTCTAAATCATGTAACTTACATGTATGTTTATAGCAACAACAACAAATCCCTTCTTCCATACCCAACCCTATGATTCATGTGTAGGCAATATCAAACAATTACTGTTTTAAGAATTGCCTAATTAGATATCATGTGACTTAATGCTATATCACATGGTTTAACACCTGCTATGTAATATGGAAGTCTACAAACGATTGTCATTTTTTATTAAGAAAATTGCTTGTTTATTCTAAAATATCTACAATTGTATTTCTATGTGTTTAGATAATACTGCATGCTCATTTCGTCATTCAATTGTTTATGTATTATACTTTGACCTCATGTTACACATTTATGTTTCTGAGCGTTATCAATAAATCTTGAAATCTTGAATAAATCTTGTAATATTATCTGTTTCAGCTGCTATTGGGTGAATATGAGGGGCCTAAGAATAAAAAGATGAAAGGATCTGTGTATATGATACCTGAATTAACATATATTCTATCTAGCTGTGAGGAGAGACTGGCTTTTGTCAATTTAGGTTTAGAGGTAACTTTCTATTGATCAGTGTTGTGTTGTAAGAAGAACAATTGTTTCATATGATGATTATTTTGAAATTTGGATTTAGATCATCATATTTTATAGCAGAAAAGAGAGAGTGAAAATAATTTGAAAATCATTAAAAATTGTTGTTGTCCTCTATTTTGAATTGTTTTAAAATACCTTACGTTATAAAGTTAAAGAAAAACTAATTCAACACCACACTGGACATTAAGCAAGAAACATACAATAAATTATTATAAACCACAAGAAGTTTTCATAATGACATGTTTTAAATACACATAATTATCAATTCCTATACAATAATTTAGCTGTTTCATGCTAGTCTTGAGTAATGAAGTCGGTTTGAAACCCCTATGCAATTGCCAATGAGACTAACTATCTACCAAAGTTCAATTGGGTTGTATGTTGGGTGTAGGTCTCCTTACAACCTTCCACTAGGAGCAAAACCTGTACAGTATAATGAGTTATGGAAAACCTCAACATGACAAAATGAGAAACAATGAGAAAGATTTATTGTGATAAAGTGAAAGAAAACAAATATGACAAACATGAACAAACGACAATCATTGAGTATATTATGTAAGAGTAATACATATCTATGTTTTAACAGTTTCAGAAGAATGGTGTGGTCCACTCAGGAGTACAAGTGGACTGTGAAGGGACATGTTTTTGCTTATCAATAGCTAGGTTAGTAAACAAATTATTAATAGCATATCATTATATTACTGTGAAAGTACTTTTATTCGTGGGGTACCAATTTTTGTGGTTTTCGTGGATGACTTTATCCACGAATTTAAGTGTCCAATGAAATAAAACAACCATTGTCCAAATCAAGACATGGAAAGATCTCCATCGGTAGGTTTGACTACTATGATCTAGAGAATATATTGATTAACGCCAAATCGGGGAATACTTTAATAGCAGTCACAGAACTACAACCGCATGCCGGATTATACCCATTTAATCTTTAATAACCTAAACTGTACAACTCTTGATCTTTTTATTCTCATAAACAATATTTTTGATCGATGAAAGTCAGATCTACGGTATTGATATGCAAGTATGACAAAGTGTTCATTTTATATCCTCATAGTTCTTGTACATATGGAAAATAATAATTTCCTGCTGGGCTTGATTTTGATAAAAAAATATTTGACAATTCAAGGTTTATAGCATTTGTTTATGTTACTGTTTTCTTTAGGTGACATTTTCATGAACTTATTAACACCTTTAATGGTCTTTAATCTGTTGATCACTTTATCATGGGTTAATTATTGTTACCACTACGATTTACGCGGGTCAATGTTTACTTTGCAATTTCCTTCAATCTTGACTCTTTGTAACCTTTGTTTCTAAAGGCTTTAATTTTCAATTTTTTTTTAGAAAACTAATATCAACGAATTTAAAAACCCACGAACATGTAAATATTGCTCAAACCACGAATATTGATACCCACGAAATTTAAGTACTTTCACAGTATAATAGGGAAATGTGGTTTGATTGCCAATGAGACAACAATGAGACAATTATAATCAAACTGACAGCCTTCAACAATGAGAAAACCCATT
The DNA here is from genome assembly GCF_963676685.1 of Mytilus edulis. Classification (NCBI taxonomy): domain Eukaryota; kingdom Metazoa; phylum Mollusca; class Bivalvia; order Mytilida; family Mytilidae; genus Mytilus; species Mytilus edulis. The sequence continues at coordinate 81,429,911 of NC_092353.1, read as the reverse complement.
TATATAGTCGGCTATAAAAGGCCTTGACATGAAAAAATATGAAACAAATAAATTGAGAAAACAAATGGCTTAATTTATAACAAAACAATAGTTACTGGTACTTGTCCACATGATGTAGGGTCATGCTTAGTAAGTTGCCATTGTATTTCAACATCCCTGCTAGTGACAATTTTGTGAATAAATTTTAGAATATCAGTGATCAATACAAAAAAGTAAGTTTGGTAAGGCCATATTTGGCCCCAATTATAAAGTTCAATGTTACAAGTTAAAAAAATGTTTTAGGTGACTTAAAGACATGTGAGAAAGTTAAATAGAACCTTTTTTGTCAAAGTTTTATTTTAAAGCATTGATTTTTACATCCAAAATTGGTCAAAATAAGAGATTTTTAGGAAAATTTGACAAAATTGGCTAGATTTCAACCAAATTTGGGACCAGGAAGCATAGAGTGCTTGTGTGGTCAAACTAAATATTCAAGTTAGACATGTAAAATGTCTTACAAACATTATTTTAAAAGATCTTTGTTGTTGATGTATGCGCTTTATGTTTCCTGTCCAATATTCAATGGAAATTTACCCATTTCCATTGATTTTTTCGTGGAAAATCAAAATTAGTACTATTTGTGATGTCATGAATATAATACAGAAACGTAAATTTTCGATAAAAAGGCATTTTTCCTATCTAGTCACTGCATTAGCTATGATTCATTGTGATATTGGTCATTAAATCCTAATTTGAAATTTAAGCTAAAAAAACGGGCCATTTAAGAACCTTACCGAAACCTGGTCCTTTCATAAAGATAAGCTAAATAGTTGGGAGATAACCACTATAAAAGGTTGCTGTTAAAAAAATCATGTTAAATTTGAAAATATTTACAACCATATATGACATTTTAACCTAGTTTAATATGATATTTGAAAACTTTTATTTATAGCATGCCAGATGTTCCTACTATAATGAAGGAGACAATGGAAGGCCTAAAGAAAGCTTTGTTGTCACTGAAAGTTAGAATTTTATGTAAACCAACAAGATCATGGATTGTTGAGGTTTGTTGGTTAAAATTTGGATGTGAAATAGTTATACTCCTTTGATGTTTTAGTTATTTACCTGTAAAGACTGTATTTGTACGCCCCTTTCATAGGGGAGGGGACATTAAGGTTTACACTGTTAGTCCATTATATGAATCGGCTTTCATACTCTAACTTAAGTTTGACTCAACCAAATGATATGAAACTAATACACAATGCTAATAACCCCAATACTCAGATAAAGTTTGAATTTGGGTGTTGTCGCTTCTCCTGTTCTGGAGTTACGCTCCTTTATAATGTTATATGCAAGCAGGGGATCCCATTGACCCATATTACGTTTATAAAATTCTGTCTCATCTTCATCTTGTTGTCTCCCTTTCTTTTTACTTAATTTGAACCTCAGTAAAACAAAATGTGCATGAATTTATCTAAGTAATTGTTAAAGGGTAATAGAAAAATTGGTATTAGCCATAGAGCCAATTATTTCCCTTCTTTCAGCCAATAAAAAAAATACATTTAACATGAAGTGTGATAAAGAAAATTATCTCCCTAATATTAACCAATCAAAATCTGTCATTTTAACATGAAGTATAATAAAGTAAATTATCTCCCTCATATTAACCAATCAAAATCTGTCTTTTAACATGAAGTATACAGATATGTTTATATTTATCTTTTTACAGTGTTTGTTTGCCAGATCACCACTTCAGTCATTAAGCAGGAAGGAATCTGGTAACTAAATCTATTAATATACATTTTCTGATAAAAAGAAATCTACCAATTAACACAGGTTTTTATAGTGTGCAACTTCAAATAATGTTAAACAGGGAAGTTATAAGATAACTTAATTTTAAATTCATATTTTGATTTGAGCGTCCCTGATGAGTCTTTAACAGACAAAATGTGTGTCAGACGTAAAGATTTTTATCCTGGTATATATGAAGACTTTGCATTATTTACACAGCTATGTAACTACTTCTTTCAGTTTTCTGTACAGTGTAAACTAAACATGAGTATGTAGAAGGGCATAAGGGGAAAAAATCTTTGAATTAGTATAGGGAAAGACAATTATTCGACAGCAGTACATTTCGGAAGATTTTAATAATATTAAGGATTTTCTTTTACAAGAAAGTTCATATACACTAGCAAGCTTTACAGTAAAACTTAGTCATTCAAGTATATAAAACATATTCAACTTTTTTTTAAATTGATATTTTAAAATGACTTCAAAATTTTGCAGTTATTTCTAAATATTTTTTTATTTTACAGGTCCTATCCAAAGAGTGATCTACATGCATGAAATAAGAGCTGAGGATAGCAGTAAGAAGGTGGTACTGATGATACTGGAGGAATGGACATCAATAGCTAATTTATATAGTCTGGTCAAGGATTTCTCTCTTGTATATAATGGTACGATAGTTATAACTGTTTAGTGAAGAGGGGGAAAGAGTAGAAAAGGGTTGTGATGGTCATACAAATTTTGTTTGGAAAGGATGGTGGCACTATCTTATCTGTATAGTTTCAGGGGATATTTTCATTGAGAAGGGGGTTAGGGATTCTAAAACGGTGAAATTGATATTTCTTAAATAAAAAATGCATAAAAAGAGTGGGGTTAAAATAAACCAATTGAAATATATTGCATCAAATTTTTATATCATACTGTGTTTTGGTTTCTTTGTTTGTTATCTTTGGTGCTTGTATTAAAGATAAAATGAAATTGAATACCTTTTTTAGGTACTTTCATATAAAGATTTGAATAAAAATATCCATAAACTGTTTTTTTAATTCCAAAAACTACATACATATATCTGTTATTTTACAGACACAAGGACTAAGCTGCATCAGTGTGTAAATATAGAGTCCTATTCATATAGAAGATTGTCCATGTTGTATGGCCCGAATAAAACAAATGTGGTAAGTAGATAGTGTAGTGTCAAGTTATCTCCCCTAAGTTCTAGGTTATCTCCCCTGTTTTCTAGGTATGTTTGCTATCCCATTATGCCAAGTATCATTTACAAACTTTTGTTATACGACCGCAAAAATTGGAAATTTTTTGGTCGTATATTGGTATCAAGTTGGCATTATTCTTGGTTTTCGCACCATAACTTTAATATAAGTAAATAGAAGTTTATGAATTTTAAACACAAGGTTTATGACCATAAAAGGAAGGTTGGGTTTGATTTTGGGAGTTTTGGTCCCAACATTTTAGGAATTAGGGGCCAAAAAGGCCCAAATTAGCATTTTCTTGGTTTTCGCACTATGACTTTAGTTTAAGTAAATAGAAATTTATGAAATTTTGACACAAGATTTATGACCACAAAAGGAAGGTTGGGATTGATTTTGGGAGTTTTGGTTCCAACAGTTTAGGAATAAGGGGCCAAAAAAGGGCCCAAATAAGCATTATTCTTGCTTTTCGCACAATAACTTAAGTATAAGTAAATAGAAATCAATGAAATTTAAACACAAGGTTTATGACTACAAAAGGAAGTTTGGAATTGATTTTGGGAGTTGAGGTCCCAACAGTTTAGGAATTAGGGGCCAAAAAGGGGCCCAAATAAGCATTATTCTTGGTTTTCGCACCATAACTTTAATATAAGTAAATAGAAGTTTATGAATTTTAAACACAAGGTTTATGACCATAAAAGGAAGGTTGGGTTTGATTTTGGGAGTTTTGGTCCCAACAGTTTAGGAATAAGGGGCCCAAAGGGTCCAAAATTAAACTTTTGATATGCTGAATCTAACTGTGCTTGTAGATTCTTAATTTTTGGTCCCGTTTTCCAATTGGTCTACATTAAGGTCCAAAGGGTCCAAAATTAAACTTAGTTTGATTTTAACAAAAATTGAATCCTTGGGGTTCTTTGATATGCTGAATCTAAATATGTACTTAGATTTTTGATTATTGGCCCAGTTTTCAAGTTGGTCCAAATCAGGTTCCAAAATTAAACTTCGTTTGATTTCATCAAAAATTGAATAATTGGGGTTCTTTGATATGCCAAATCTAACTGTGTATGTAGATTCTTAATTTTTGGTCCCGTTTTCAAATTGGTCTACATTAAAGTCCAAAGGGTCCAAAATTAAACTAAATTTGATTTCAACAAAAATTGAATTCTTGGTCTTTTTTGATATGCTGAATCTAAACATGTACTTAGATTTTTGATTATGGGCCCAGTTTTCAAGTTGGTTCAAATCAGGATCCAAAATTATTATATTAAGTATTGTGCAATGGCAAGAAATTTTCAATTGCACAGTATTCAGCAATAGCAAGAAATCTTCAATTGCACAGTATTGTGCAATAGCAAGAAATTTTCAATTGCACAGTAATGCGCAATAGCAAGAAATCTTCAATTGCACAGTATTGTGCAATAGCAAATATTTTCAATTGCACAGTATTTGCGCAATAGCAAGAAATATCTAATTGCACAATATTGTGCAATAGCAAGAAATTTTCAATTGGAGTTATCTTTCTTTGTCCAGAATAGTAGTTGAATCAACTTAAATCATTGTTTTATACAATATACAATGTATATTCACTTTTACTGCCAACTGATAAATTAAAACAATCTTTACCATTCAGTGATAACAAGCACTTTATTTTACATTTTAATATTTTATGATGTATTTAAATGAGTAGTTATTGTTGCAAACTCCATTAGAAATTTGAATTGAGATCAGTTTTGGAAAAAGGGAAAGGGGGATGTGAAAAAAAAATGGGGGGGGGGGGGTAAATTTTTCTCATTTCAGATTTCATAAATAAAAAGAAAATTTCTTCAAACATTTTTTTGAGAGGATTAATATTCAACAGCATAGTGAATTGCTCAAAGGCAAAAAAAATATTTTAAGTTCATTAGACCACATTCATTCTGTGTCCGAAACCTATGCTGTGTCAACTATTTAATCACAATCCAAATTTAGAGCTGAATCCAGCTTGAATGTTGTGTCCATACTTGCCCCAACCGCTCAGGGTTCAACCTCTGCGGTCGTATAAAGCTGCACCCTGCGGAGCATCTGGTTAACTTTTATAAATACTATTAGCTACTAAATAGAATTTAATGACTCCACATATATAGTATTAGGTCATTGGCACACTGTAACGAATTTATCTTACATTCTATCTGTTTTTATAGATCGGAGAGCAATCAGTAAATTGTAATTTTAACTGAAGTTGGACATAAATTTCTGTCATAAGATGCCTGATAAATGACTTCATAAAGAAAGTCACAAACCTACAAAAAAATCACAGGATATTTCTATAGTATATAATGTTTTTTTCAGGTAAACATTCAGTGGAGAAGTGATGCTAAGCAGTTTCAGCTTAGTCTGGGCAGTGTTGGTCAGTCACCGACTATAAATCCTCACTTTATCATGCTAACTCAAATACAACAGGAACTTAACTGTACAAGATCTTTAGCTCAGTTGTCACAGGTAACTTACAGCATCATTGGTCAGTCACCAACTATAAATTAATGATAAATTGAAGAACTCGACATACATGTACAAGCCTATACATAATGTATTTTGTTGCACACTTAAATTTGTAGTTCACCTTTACACATCAAAACCACAAAAATGTGTATGCATTTTTGACAAAAGAAAAATGAATCTGCAGAATTCTAGGTTATTAGTTTTATAGATTTAAATATTAAATTATGTGATTTTGAGATTTACATTTTATTTTAGAACTAACCCATGTTGTTTATGATCTTTTCATATTTCATATTTCAATAGTTTGTTCTATTACTTAAATATAGACAACGTTCCGTTTCAAATTCCTGTATGATTACGTATAATAAATGCAATATCTTTCTTCAAATTTCAGGTTTTGCATGAGACATGTGGTCCAATGGCCTCTATAAACAAACTCCCTACAGCTATTGTACATGCAGGGGCATCTGTAAGTATTTACATTTAATTTAACTTAAACTATGCTTTATATCAAACTGTTCCTGAACAATTCGACAATTCTGATTCTGTTCCAACAGTATTGCAAACTAAATTTTTGTTCATTTCTACATAGAATATAAAGTCTCTATACAGTAGTTTTACATTTAATAATTTTCAAAACAATATTGCAAACAAACTTTGGGTTAATTTAACTTATACTATGCTTAATATCAAACTGTTCCTCAACAAATTGATAATGCTGATTTGAGCTGTTCCAAATTGATCATGTTTGGAGGAGTGAGATGCACTCAAAGTATTAAATTGTGAATGGTTGTATTTTTCTAACAATTTTGTAAATGTTATTTGTAGATGAGATGTTTATATTTTGTGTTGTTTAAGTTTAAAAATAAAGTGCCTTCCAATTTCGTAAGTTTTTAGTAGTTGTCAATAATCATATTAATGTCCAGCAAAATGTTTACTTAATAATCATGACTTAGATTTGGAATTGTATTCATTGTCAAACAATATTCCAAACTTATTTTTGGTTAATTTCTGCATGTAATTTATTATCTCTAAACAATAGTTTTACATGAACTGTAATATAATGTCTCTATAGTTTTAATACTTGTATGTTACAGAATCTGAAGCAGTTATTCCAGAACTTCACCATCATGCCACAGTCAACAACACATGTTAGAATCTCATTCAGACAAGTGTATCCTTTATTTTGAAGTCAATAGACAACTTTTAAGTTCGTTATATTTCTATTAAAAACTTGGGTTTTAATGAACATCATTTGTGCATTTAGGGACATCATCACTTCCTTCTCATGTTGAGGGAGTGGTTGAAAAAATATAGTGCATGAATTATAAATCAAATTAAATTCCTATAAATGATAATCTGTACTACTGTCATTAGGTAATAGTGATTAGATACATAAGGAACAAACATTATATTAAGTTTATCCTGCATTATGTTGATCACAAGACACTTGATGAACATTAATAGTCCTATAGATACATAAGGAACAAACATTATTTCTAGTTTATCCTGCATTATGTTGATCACGAAGACACTTGATGAACATTAATAGTCCTATAGATACATAAGGAACAAACATTATTTCAAGTTTATCCTGCATAATGATGATCACGAAGACACTTGATGAACATTAATAGTCCTATAGATACATAAGGAACAAACATTATTTCTAGTTTATCCTGCATTATGTTAATCACGAAGACACTTGATGAACATTAATAGTCCTATAGATACATAAGGAACAAACATTATTTCTAGTTTATCCTGCATAATGATGATCACAAGACACTTGATGAACATTAATAGTCCTATAGATACATAAGGAACAAACATTATTTCTAGTTTATCCTGCATAATGATGATCACAAAGACACTTGATGAACATTAATAGTCCTATAGATACATAAGGAACAAACATTATTTCTAGTTTATCCTGCATAATGATGATCACGAAGACACTTGATGAACATTTATAGTCCTATAGATACATAAGGAACAAACATTATTTCTAGTTTATCCTGCATTATGTTGATCACAAGACACTTGATGAACATTAATAGTCCTATAGATACATAAGGAACAAACATTATTTCTAGTTTATCCTGCATTATGTTGATCACGAAGACACTTGATGAACATTTATAGTCCTATAGATACATAAGGAACAAACATTATTTCTAGTTTATCCTGCATAATGATGATCACGAAGACACTTGATGAACATTTATAGTCCTATAGATACATAAGGAACAAACATTATTTCTAGTTTATCCTGCATTATGTTGATCACAAGACACTTGATGAACATTAATAGTCCTATAGATACATAAGGAACAAACATTATTTCTAGTTTATCCTGCATAATGATGATCACGAAGACACTTGATGAACATTTATAGTCCTATAGATACATAAGGAACAAACATTATTTCTAGTTTATCCTGCATTATGTTGATCACAAGACACTTGATGAACATTAATAGTCCTATAGATACATAAGGAACAAACATTATTTCTAGTTTATCCTGCATTATGTTGATCACAAGACACTTGATGAACATTAATAGTCCTATAGATACATAAGGAACAAACATTATTTCTAGTTTATCCTGCATTATGTTGATCACAAGACACTTGATGAACATTAATAGTCCTATAGATACATAAGGAACAAACATTATTTCTAGTTTATCCTGCATAATGATGATCACGAAGACACTTGATGAACATTAATAGTCCTATAGATACATAAGGAACAAACATTATTTCTAGTTTATCCTGCATAATGATGATCACAAAGACACTTGATGAACATTAATAGTCCTATAGATACATAAGGAACAAACATTATATTAAGTTTATCCTGCATAATGATGATCACAAACTATTTAAGACACTTGGTGAACATTAATAGTCAAATTAAATTCCTATAAATGATAATCTGTACTACTGTCATTAGGTAATAGTGATTAGATACATAAGGAACAAACATTATTTCTAGTTTATCCTGCATTATGTTGATCACAAAGACACTTGATGAACATTTATAGTCCTATAGATACATAAGGAACAAACATTATTTCTAGTTTATCCTGCATTATGTTGATCACGAAGACACTTGGTGAATTTTAATAGTCCTATAGATACATAAGGAACAAACATTATTTCTAGTTTATCCTGCATTATGTTGATCACAAGACACTTGATGAACATTAATAGTCCTATAGATACATAAGGAACAAACATTATTTCTAGTTTATCCTGCATTATGTTGATCACAAAGACACTTGGTGAACATTAATAGTCCTATAGATACATAAGGAACAAACATTATTTCTAGTTTATCCTGCATAATGATGATCACAAAGACACTTGATGAACATTAATAGTCCTATAGATACATAAGGAACAAACATTATTTCTAGTTTATCCTGCATTATGTTGATCACAAGACACTTGATGAACATTAATAGTCCTATAGATACATCAGGATCAAACATTATATTAAGTTTATCCTGCATTATGTTGATCACGAAGACACTTGATGAACATTAATAGTCCTATAGATACATAAGGAACAAACATTATTTCAAGTTTATCCTGCATAATGATGATCACGAAGACACTTGATGAACATTAATAGTCCTATAGATACATAAGGAACAAACATTATTTCTAGTTTATCCTGCATTATGTTGATCACAAGACACTTGATGAACATTAATAGTCCTATAGATACATAAGGAACAAACATTATTTCTAGTTTATCCTGCATAATGATGATCACAAAGACACTTGATGAATATTAATAGTCCTATAGATACATAAGGAACAAACATTATTTCTAGTTTATCCTGCATAATGATGATCACGAAGACACTTGATGAACATTTATAGTCCTATAGATACATAAGGAACAAACATTATTTCTAGTTTATCCTGCATTATGTTGATCACAAGACACTTGATGAACATTAATAGTCCTATAGATACATAAGGAACAAACATTATTTCTAGTTTATCCTGCATAATGATGATCACGAAGACACTTGATGAACATTTATAGTCCTATAGATACATAAGGAACAAACATTATTTCTAGTTTATCCTGCATTATGTTGATCACAAGACACTTGATGAACATTAATAGTCCTATAGATACATAAGGAACAAACATTATTTCTAGTTTATCCTGCATAATGATGATCACGAAGACACTTGATGAACATTAATAGTCCTATAGATACATAAGGAACAAACATTATTTCTAGTTTATCCTGCATAATGATGATCACAAAGACACTTGATGAACATTAATAGTCCTATAGATACATAAGGAACAAACATTATTTCTAGTTTATCCTGCATTATGTTGATCACAAAGACACTTGATGAACATTTATAGTCCTATAGATACATAAGGAACAAACATTATTTCTAGTTTATCCTGCATTATGTTGATCACAAGACACTTGATGAACATTAATAGTCCTATAGATACATCAGGATCAAACATTATATTAAGTTTATCCTGCATTATGTTGATCACGAAGACACTTGATGAACATTAATAGTCCTATAGATACATAAGGAACAAACATTATTTCAAGTTTATCCTGCATAATGATGATCACGAAGACACTTGATGAACATTAATAGTCCTATAGATACATAAGGAACAAACATTATTTCTAGTTTATCCTGCATTATGTTGATCACAAGACACTTGATGAACATTAATAGTCCTATAGATACATAAGGAACAAACATTATTTCTAGTTTATCCTGCATAATGATGATCACAAAGACACTTGATGAATATTAATAGTCCTATAGATACATAAGGAACAAACATTATTTCTAGTTTATCCTGCATTATGTTGATCACGAAGACACTTGATGAACATTTATAGTCCTATAGATACATAAGGAACAAACATTATTTCTAGTTTATCCTGCATTATGTTGATCACAAGACACTTGATGAACATTTATAGTCCTATAGATACATAAGGAACAAACATTATTTCTAGTTTATCCTGCATTATGTTGATCACAAGACACTTGATGAACATTAATAGTCCTATAGATACATAAGGAACAAACATTATATTAAGTTTATCCTGCATTATGTTGATCACAAGACACTTGATGAACATTAATAGTCCTATAGATACATAAGGAACAAACATTATTTCTAGTTTATCCTGCATTATGTTGATCACAAGACACTTGATGAACATTTATAGTCCTATAGATACATAAGGAACAAACATTATTTCTAGTTTATCCTGCATTATGTTGATCACAAGACACTTGATGAACATTAATAGTCCTATAGATACATAAGGAACAAACATTATTTCTAGTTTATCCTGCATTATGTTGATCACAAGACACTTGATGAACATTTATAGTCCTATAGATACATAAGGAACAAACATTATTTCTAGTTTATCCTGCATTATGTTGATCACAAGACACTTGATGAACATTAATAGTCCTATAGATACATAAGGAACAAACATTATTTCTAGTTTATCCTGCATTATGTTGATCACAAGACACTTGATGAACATTTATAGTCCTATAGATACATAAGGAACAAACATTATTTCTAGTTTATCCTGCATTATGTTGATCACAAGACACTTGATGAACATTAATAGTCCTATAGATACATAAGGAACAAACATTATTTCTAGTTTATCCTGCATTATGTTGATCACGAAGACACTTGATGAACATTAATAGTCCTATAGATACATAAGGAACAAACATTATTTCTAGTTTATCCTGCATTATGTTGATCACAAGACACTTGATGAACATTAATAGTCCTATAGATACATAAGGAACAAACATTATTTCTAGTTTATCCTGCATTATGTTGATCACAAGACACTTGATGAACATTAATAGTCCTATAGATACATAAGGAACAAACATTATTTCTAGTTTATCCTGCATTATGTTGATCACAAGACACTTGATGAACATTAATAGTCCTATAGATACATAAGGAACAAACATTATTTCTAGTTTATCCTGCATAATGATGATCACAAGACACTTGATGAACATTAATAGTCCTATAGATACATAAGGAACAAACATTATTTCTAGTTTATCCTGCATTATGTTGATCACGAAGACACTTGGTGAATTTTAATAGTCCTATAGATACATAAGGAACAAACATTATTTCTAGTTTATCCTGCATTATGTTGATCACGAAGACACTTGGTGAATTTTAATAGTCCTATAGATACATAAGGAACAAACATTATTTCTAGTTTATCCTGCATTATGTTGATCACGAAGACACTTGATGAACATTAATAGTCCTATAGATACATAAGGAACAAACATTATTTCTAGTTTATCCTGCATAATGATGATCACAAGACACTTGATGAACATTAATAGTCCTATAGATACATAAGGAACAAACATTATTTCTAGTTTATCCTGCATTATGTTGATCACGAAGACACTTGGTGAATTTTAATAGTCCTATAGATACATAAGGAACAAACATTATTTCTAGTTTATCCTGCATTATGTTGATCACGAAGACACTTGATGAACATTAATAGTCCTATAGATACATAAGGAACAAACATTATTTCTAGTTTATCCTGCATTATGTTGATCACGAAGACACTTGATGAACATTAATAGTCCTATAGATACATAAGGAACAAACATTATTTCTAGTTTATCCTGCATTATGTTGATCACGAAGACACTTGGTGAATTTTAATAGTCCTATAGATACATAAGGAACAAACATTATTTCTAGTTTATCCTGCATTATGTTGATCACAAGACACTTGATGAACATTAATAGTCCTATAGATACATAAGGAACAAACATTATTTCTAGTTTATCCTGCATTATGTTGATCACGAAGACACTTGATGAACATTAATAGTCCTATAGATACATAAGGAACAAACATTATTTCTAGTTTATCCTGCATTATGTTGATCACAAGACACTTGATGAACATTAATAGTCCTATAGATACATAAGGAACAAACATTATTTCTAGTTTATCCTGCATTATGTTGATCACGAAGACACTTGATGAACATTAATAGTCCTATAGATACATAAGGAACAAACATTATTTCTAGTTTATCCTGCATTATGATGATCACAAAGACACTTGGTGAATTTTAATAGTCCTATAGATACATAAGGAACAAACATTATTTCTAGTTTATCCTGCATTATGTTGATCACGAAGACACTTGATGAACATTAATAGTCCTATAGATACATAAGGAACAAACATTATTTCTAGTTTATCCTGCATTATGTTGATCACAAGACACTTGATGAACATTAATAGTCCTATAGATACATAAGGAACAAACATTATTTCTAGTTTATCCTGCATTATGTTGATCACGAAGACACTTGGTGAATTTTAATAGTCCTATAGATACATAAGGAACAAACATTATTTCTAGTTTATCCTGCATTATGTTGATCACGAAGACACTTGATGAACATTAATAGTCCTATAGATACATAAGGAACAAACATTATTTCTAGTTTATCCTGCATAATGATGATCACAAAGACACTTGGTGAATTTTAATAGTCCTATAGATACATAAGGAACAAACATTATTTCTAGTTTATCCTGCATTATGTTGATCACGAAGACACTTGGTGAATTTTAATAGTCCTATAGATACATAAGGAACAAACATTATTTCTAGTTTATCCTGCATTATGTTGATCACGAAGACACTTGGTGAATTTTAATAGTCCTATAGATACATAAGGAACAAACATTATTTCTAGTTTATCCTGCATAATGATGATCACAAAGACACTTGGTGAATTTTAATAGTCCTATAGATACATAAGGAACAAACATTATTTCTAGTTTATCCTGCATTATGTTGATCACGAAGACACTTGATGAACATTAATAGTCCTATAGATACATAAGGAACAAACATTATTTCTAGTTTATCCTGCATTATGTTGATCACGAAGACACTTGATGAACATTAATAGTCCTATAGATACATAAGGAACAAACATTATTTCTAGTTTATCCTGCATTATGTTGATCACGAAGACACTTGGTGAATTTTAATAGTCCTATAGATACATAAGGAACAAACATTATTTCTAGTTTATCCTGCATTATGTTGATCACGAAGACACTTGGTGAATTTTAATAGTCCTATAGATACATAAGGAACAAACATTATTTCTAGTTTATCCTGCATTATGTTGATCACGAAGACACTTGGTGAATTTTAATAGTCCTATAGATACATAAGGAACAAACATTATTTCTAGTTTATCCTGCATAATGATGATCACAAAGACACTTGGTGAATTTTAATAGTCCTATAGATACATAAGGAACAAACATTATTTCTAGTTTATCCTGCATTATGTTGATCACAAGACACTTGATGAACATTAATAGTCCTATAGATACATAAGGAACAAACATTATTTCTAGTTTATCCTGCATTATGTTGATCACGAAGACACTTGATGAACATTAATAGTCCTATAGATACATAAGGAACAAACATTATTTCTAGTTTATCCTGCATAATGATGATCACAAGACACTTGATGAACATTAATAGTCCTATAGATACATAAGGAACAAACATTATTTCTAGTTTATCCTGCATTATGTTGATCACAAGACACTTGATGAATTTTAATAGTCCTATAGATACATAAGGAACAAACATTATTTCTAGTTTATCCTGCATTATGTTGATCACGAAGACACTTGATGAACATTAATAGTCCTATAGATACATAAGGAACAAACATTATTTCTAGTTTATCCTGCATTATGATGATCACGAAGACACTTGGTGAATTTTAATAGTCCTATAGATACATAAGGAACAAACATTATTTCTAGTTTATCCTGCATAATGATGATCACAAAGACACTTGATGAACATTAATAGTCCTATAGATACATAAGGAACAAACATTATTTCTAGTTTATCCTGCATTATGTTGATCACGAAGACACTTGATGAACATTAATAGTCCTATAGATACATAAGGAACAAACATTATTTCTAGTTTATCCTGCATTATGATGATCACAAAGACACTTGGTGAATTTTAATAGTCCTATAGATACATAAGGAACAAACATTATTTCTAGTTTATCCTGCATTATGTTGATCACGAAGACACTTGATGAACATTAATAGTCCTATAGATACATAAGGAACAAACATTATTTCTAGTTTATCCTGCATTATGTTGATCACAAGACACTTGATGAACATTAATAGTCCTATAGATACATAAGGAACAAACATTATTTCTAGTTTATCCTGCATTATGTTGATCACAAGACACTTGATGAACATTAATAGTCCTATAGATACATAAGGAACAAACATTATTTCTAGTTTATCCTGCATAATGATGATCACAAAGACACTTGATGAACATTAATAGTCCTATAGATACATAAGGAACAAACATTATATTAAGTTTATCCTGCATAATGATGATCACGAAGACACTTGATGAACATTAATAGTCCTATAGATACATAAGGAACAAACATTATTTCTAGTTTATCCTGCATAATGATGATCACAAAGACACTTGATGAACATTAATAGTCCTATAGATACATAAGGAACAAACATTATTTCTAGTTTATCCTGCATTATGTTGATCACGAAGACACTTGATGAACATTAATAGTCCTATAGATACATAAGGAACAAACATTATTTCTAGTTTATCCTGCATTATGTTGATCACAAAGACACTTGATGAACATTAATAGTCCTATAGATACATAAGGAACAAACATTATTTCTAGTTTATCCTGCATTATGTTGATCACAAAGACACTTGATGAACATTAATAGTCCTATAGATACATAAGGAACAAACATTATTTCTAGTTTATCCTGCATAATGATGATCACGAAGACACTTGATGAACATTAATAGTCCTATAGATACATAAGGAACAAACATTATTTCTAGTTTATCCTGCATTATGTTGATCACAAAGACACTTGATGAACATTAATAGTCCTATAGATACATAAGGAACAAACATTATTTCTAGTTTATCCTGCATAATGATGATCACAAAGACACTTGATGAACATTAATAGTCCTATAGATACATAAGGAACAAACATTATTTCTAGTTTATCCTGCATAATGATGATCACAAAGACACTTGATGAACATTAATAGTCCTATAGATACATAAGGAACAAACATTATTTCTAGTTTATCCTGCATTATGTTGATCACAAGACACTTGATGAACATTAATAGTCCTATAGATACATAAGGAACAAACATTATTTCTAGTTTATCCTGCATAATGATGATCACGAAGACACTTGATGAACATTTATAGTCCTATAGATACATAAGGAACAAACATTATTTCTAGTTTATCCTGCATTATGTTGATCACAAGACACTTGATGAACATTAATAGTCCTATAGATACATAAGGAACAAACATTATATTAAGTTTATCCTGCATTATGTTGATCACGAAGACACTTGATGAACATTAATAGTCCTATAGATACATAAGGAACAAACATTATTTCTAGTTTATCCTGCATAATGATGATCACAAAGACACTTGATGAACATTAATAGTCCTATAGATACATAAGGAACAAACATTATTTCTAGTTTATCCTGCATTATGTTGATCACGAAGACACTTGGTGAACATTAATAGTCCTATAGATACATAAGGAACAAACATTATATTAAGTTTATCCTGCATTATGTTAATCCCGAAGACACTTGGTGAACATTAATAGTCCTATAGATACATAAGGAACAAACATTATATTAAGTTTATCCTGCATTATGTTAATCACGAAGACACTTGACGAACATTAATAGTCCTATAGATACATAAGGAACAAACATTATTTCTAGTTTATCCTGCATTATGTTGATCACGAAGACACTTGATGAACATTAATAGTCCTATAGATACATAAGGAACAAACATTATTTCTAGTTTATCCTGCATTATGTTGATCACGAAGACACTTGATGAACATTAATAGTCCTATAGATACATAAGGAACAAACATTATTTCTAGTTTATCCTGCATTATGTTGATCACGAAGACACTTGATGAACATTAATAGTCCTATAGATACATAAGGAACAAACATTATTTCTAGTTTATCCTGCATTATGTTGATCACGAAGACACTTGGTGAACATTAATAGTCCTATAGATACATAAGGAACAAACATTATTTCTAGTTTATCCTGCATTATGTTAATCACGAAGACACTTGATGAACATTAATAGTCCTATAGATACATAAGGAACAAACATTATTTCTAGTTTATCCTGCATTATGTTGATCACGAAGACACTTGATGAACATTAATAGTCCTATAGATACATAAGGAACAAACATTATATTAAGTTTATCCTGCATTATGTTAATCACGAAGACACTTGATGAACATTAATAGTCCTATAGATACATAAGGAACAAACATTATTTCTAGTTTATCCTGCATTATGTTGATCACGAAGACACTTGGTGAACATTAATAGTCCTATAGATACATAAGGAACAAACATTATTTCTAGTTTATCCTGCATTATGTTAATCACGAAGACACTTGATGAACATTAATAGTCCTATAGATACATAAGGAACAAACATTATTTCTAGTTTATCCTGCATAATGATGATCACGAAGACACTTGATGAACATTAATAGTCCTATAGATACATAAGGAACAAACATTATTTCTAGTTTATCCTGCATTATGTTGATCACAAAGACACTTGGTGAACATTAATAGTCCTATAGATACATAAGGAACAAACATTATTTCTAGTTTATCCTGCATTATGTTGATCACAAAGACACTTGGTGAACATTAATAGTCCTATAGATACATAAGGAACAAACATTATATTAAGTTTATCCTGCATTATGTTAATCACGAAGACACTTGATGAACATTAATAGTCCTATAGATACATAAGGAACAAACATTATTTCTAGTTTATCCTGCATTATGTTGATCACGAAGACACTTGGTGAACATTAATAGTCCTATAGATACATAAGGAACAAACATTATTTCTAGTTTATCCTGCATTATGTTAATCACGAAGACACTTGATGAACATTAATAGTCCTATAGATACATAAGGAACAAACATTATTTCTAGTTTATCCTGCATTATGTTGATCACGAAGACACTTGATGAACATTAATAGTCCTATAGATACATAAGGAACAAACATTATATTAAGTTTATCCTGCATTATGTTAATCACGAAGACACTTGATGAACATTAATAGTCCTATAGATACATAAGGAACAAACATTATTTCTAGTTTATCCTGCATTATGTTGATCACGAAGACACTTGATGAACATTAATAGTCCTATAGATACATAAGGAACAAACATTATTTCTAGTTTATCCTGCATTATGTTGATCACGAAGACACTTGATGAACATTAATAGTCCTATAGATACATAAGGAACAAACATTATTTCTAGTTTATCCTGCATTATGTTGATCACAAAGACACTTGATGAACATTAATAGTCCTATAGATACATAAGGAACAAACATTATTTCTAGTTTATCCTGCATAATGATGATCACAAAGACACTTGATGAACATTAATAGTCCTATAGATACATAAGGAACAAACATTATATTAAGTTTATCCTGCATAATGATGATCACAAACTATTTAAGACACTTGGTGAATTTTAATAGTTTAATAACTTTTAAAATCAGAAATTATTGCAAGGTTTTTATGCAAATAGGCGACTGGGTGATACATATATCAGTATGCATATTTTCCTTTATTTCCCTTAATAATTAATCTCTCATTTTTGTCCATTTTTAGCTCACCTGGCCCGAAGGGCCAAGTGAGCTTTTCCCATCACTTGGCGTCCGTCGTCCGTCGTCATCGTCGTCCGTCGTCGTTAACTTTTACAAAAATCTTCTCCTCTGAAACTACTGGGCCAAATTATACCAAACTAGGCCACAATCATCATTGGGGTATCTAATTTAAAAAATGTGTGGCTTGACCCGACCAACCAACCAAGATGGCCGCCATGGCTAAAAATAGAACATAGGGGTAAAATGCAGTTTTTGGCTTATAACTCAAAAACCAAAGCATTTAGAGCAAATCTGACATGGGGTAAAATCATTGATCAGGTCAAGATCTATCTGCCCTCAAATTTTCAGATGAATCCGACAACCCGTTATTGGGTTGCTGCCCCTGAACTGGTAATTTTAGGGAATTTTTGCTGTTTTTGGCTATTATCTTGAATATTATTATAGATAGAGATAAACTGTAAACAGCAATAATGTTCAGCAAAGTAAGATTTACAAATAAGTCAACATGACCAAAATGGTTAGTTGACCCCTTTAGGAGTTATTGACCTTTATAGTCAATTTTTAACCATTTTTCGTAAACCTTAGTAATCTTTTACAAAAATCTTCTCCTCTGAAACTACTGTGCCAAATTAATCCAAACTTGGCCACAATCATCTTTGGGATATCTAGTTTAAAAAATGTGTGGCGTGACCCGGCCAACCAACCAAGATGGCCGCCATGGCTAAAAATAGAACATAGGGTTAAATGCAGTTTTTGGCTTATAACTCAAAAACCAAAGCATTTAGAGCAAATCTGACATGCAGTAAAAGTGTTTATCAGGTCAAGATCTATCTGTCATGAAATTTTCAGATGAATCGGACAACCCGTTGTTGGGTTGCTGCCCCTGAATTGGTAATTTTAAGGAAATTTTGCTGTTTTTGGTTATTATCTTGAATATTATTATAGATAGAGATAAACTGTAAACAGCAATAATGTTCAGCAAAGTAAGATTTACAAATAAGTCAGCATGATCAAAATGGTCAGTTGACCCCTGAAGGAGTTATTGTCCTTTATAGTCAATTTTTAACCATTTTTTCGTAAATCTTAGTAATCTTTTACAAAAATCTTCTTCTCTGAAACTACTGGGCCAAATTAAACTAAACTTGGCCACAATCATCATTGGGGTTACTTGTTTAAAAAATGTGTGGCGTGACCTGGCCAATCAACCAAAATGGCTGCCACGGCTAATAATAGAACAAAGGGGTAAAATGCAGTTTTTGGCTTATAACTCAAAAACCGAAGCATTAAGAGAAAATCTGACAGGGTTTAATTGTTTATCAGGTCAAGATCTATCTGCCCTGATGTTTTCAGATGGATCAGACAACCCGTTGTTAGGTTACTGTCCTGAATTGGTAATTTTAAGGAAATTTTGCCGTTTTTTTGTTATTATCTTGAATATTATTATGGATAGAGATAAACTGTATACAGCAATAACGTTCAGCAAAATAAGATCTACAAATAAGTTTACATGACCAAAATAGTCAATTGACCCCTTAAGGAGTTATTGCCCTTTATAGTTAATTTTTAACATTTTTCATAAATTTTTGTAAATTTTTAGAAAATATTTTCCACTGTAATTACTGGGCCAAGTTCATTATAGATAGAGATAATTGTAGCAACAAGAATTTTCAGTAAAGTAAGATCTACAAACATCACTATCACCAAAACACAATTATGTCTTGAATTTATCCGTGTCCATTGTTTAATATACACAAGACCAAGGTGAGCGACACAGGCTCTTTAGAGCCTCTAGTTTTTTTTAAATCTCAATTATAAATGAATTCAATAATTTCTGAATTTACAGTACTCAAATGTTGATGTGGCTACAAGCCAGTTGTATATTGATATCTATCATTAAATATAATATTTATTGGATAAAAAAATCAGCAAAATAAAAACCCAGAAATGTTTTGAACTGTATGTAGTAAATAATATTTAGCACTGGCTATGATTAAAAGTAACAATAAAGAAAAGATACTTTTTCATGAAAAAAGCATGTGAGCATGGTAATAATTTATTACAAACATTGTGTTGTTGTTTATCCTTGACCTAGTCAGTATATGTATAGATGTACATTTCCGTAGTAACGGAATAGTTGCCCTTAGAGATGGTGCTTTCAGCTTATTTGATAATAGTAAAGTTGTGGATGGATTCAATCCAGCTCCTATGTTTAAGGTTAGTTAGATATATTTATTGTAAAGTACAAATATTAAGGTAATAATAAGTCAAAGTTCAAACATGCAACAAGAAGTTTTGATGACAACTACAGTTTTATAATGATAAATGAAATAATAGAAAGTTTGAAAGAATTTAGTTTAGTCAGTGTTTTGGTTGCAAGACAGCTTTATTACCTTCTATTATTGTCTAGCTTGCTTCAAAAGACAGCTTTATTACCTTCTATTATTGTCTAGCTTTATTACCTTCTATTATTGTCTAGCTTGCATCAAAAGACAGCTTTATTACCTTCTATTATTGTCTAGCTTGCTTCAAAAGTTGTGGAAAGCAAGACATACATATAGGTATGTCTTCAGTAATAGCCGTTGAGAGGATAGGTGGAGGTTGCATCAGCAATTTCTAAGTTCTCTGCTTAAGTTAGTTTCATAAGAACTACTTTTGATAGATCAATATTTTGTATGAAGTTGCATTACCAGTATATATCAGTTTGACGACTATTTTGATGTCTTGCCCTTTAGGCAATGGGCGAGTGAATATGAATTAATTAGCAATTTTGAATGTTAAGTTATCTGCTAAGTTACTTTGGTAGGAACTACATGTAATAGATCAATGATGTTTTGTATTAAGTGGTATTCCTATCAGTAGATATCAGTTTGAAGGACTAGTCATGGTCCAGCACTTTTGAATTAATTAGTAATGTTGCTATCCATCAGATTGTCTTTTTCAAAATTTCTGCCAACATGCAAGACATATCTCTGAGTCAACAATTTCATTTTTATTTTCAGGCTTTTCTGACCATGCATGTAGATGACTCTGTCACAGGATTACATATGCGTCGGATATCTACAGCAGAGGATGACAATCCTCCGTCACCTATTGGTATGGATGCTGTCGACGTCTTCAGTATGTCTCAGCAACCTTCTATTGGATCACCAGCCTCAAGGAGAGGAGACGGTGGATTGAGGTTCCCAAGTCCAATGACTCCACCCTCTAATCCACATACCCCAGCTTCTCCAGCCAGAATGCCAGGGGTAAGTATTAGTGAAACTACATGCTTGATGTTATATGATGTAAAGGGTACCAGTTTTTGTCCAGAAAAGAGGCCAGGAAAGGACTTATACACGGGAAATATTTTAAGTTTTAGGTTTACTCACAAAAAAAAAATTCTGATAATGCTTTTCGTAATAAGATGCATTCCCTAACTTATGATTTATGTATTATAAACTATTCAAATAACGAATTCAATTTATCTGGAGGCAGCAGTAACTTTATTTTCTTCCTGTAATGTTTACTATGGTAGATTTGATACTCTAAAGTTTTCTGTAGCATAAGATTACTGTAAATTCAGGGATCTCCATGGCCTGTTTAACGATGTCGCTCCGCCATTGTTCAAATGTCTTGCGCCATCGTCAAATGACTCGCGCCATCGTTCAATTGTCTTCCGCCATCGTTCAAAACTTTGATTGTTTTTATAGCCTGACGCCAATTTTTTTAGCAATTTTTATTAAATGCATGTAATTGCATAACCCTCAGGCTTTTTTTTTTAAGTATAATCCAATACAGTTCAAACGCCTGAGGGATATCCAGATTAAAATCCCTAATCACTTGTACCTGAGCTTGTGCAGGTAGATCAACAAACCAGACAGGAGAATATTATCTGAAGATAGACGATTCATTTGTCGAATTATTTAACTAAGTTGCCGCAAATGCTTATGATAATTCAGATTAAATAAATGAATTAATAATCCAGTTACAAAGTTTAACAAGTCCACCACATGCTTTTATTTTGACTTACGCAATCAGCATCCCCCTTTTTAAGAAGTACAAAATAAGACTTAAAACAGTAATTATTATTTCATCGCAAATAACTCAAGTACTGCTGTATTGTAACTATAATATAGAATTACTTTAAAAGTTAAAAAGTAAAAACTTTTAATATCTCCTGTAAAGAAATATCGTATCGTAATTCCGAATACATTTCGTAGTTTACAATCAAATTGTTACATCCGCGTTTCCGGTTTCTATTCAGACTCGAAAGATGCATGTTGCATAGCATCGATTTGCTAGATAAAGTCATAAAAAACCTTTTCATTTGACAATGTTTGCTTAAAATATCTTTTTAACCTTTTACATAACCCGTACGACTCGTTTTGTCGTTGCTGTAAACCAGCCATACCGGTTATGGGTTCATGACATCTGAATTTGACATTGACCGTGAAAAATAAGCTCCACATGATTTTTAACCCCCATAACAATTACCAAAAATAGCAAGAAAACTACATGGGGACCTTCGTGATAGCTATTGTTCATTCTCGACTAAGGGAAAGGGAGGGGGCACGAAGGCTTGGCCTTTGAAGGGTTACAAACTGCAATTATTGAAAATATATATACTTCTATATAGAATTTATAATGAAAATTTAAATAAGCAATGAATTAGCATGTTTACCTATCCTTATGTGGAGGGATGAAATACTTTTGATCACGCTACACTGTACGGCGTAGATATGGTTTATGATGGTGAAAGTTCCTCCGTTCAATTTTCAAACATGGAGATCCCTGAAATTCAGAAACTATTGCGTTGTTTTTATTATTGTGAAAAAATGTGACAGGGTTATAATTGCAGTAACTCGCATTTAGAAATTTAAAACAGGATTTTTCTCAAACATTCAAATCACAATGTACTCCAAAATGACAAAAAGGCAATAATAAATGCATGCAAAAATTTCTGAATTTACAGTAATGAGTTGTATGTCTGTTTTTCAGATTGCTCCATCACCATCAACAAATTTGATAGGAACACCATCTCCAGCGACGCTTCTTACTGGTGGATCTCCAGCCCCTCCTCAACAGTTACAGATTAACTCACCGGGATCATTTGTACCTATGCCATCACCTGTTTCATCATTTGTCACACCACAAGGTGAGTAGAGTTATATCCCTTACCCATTGTTAGCTCCCCTTGCTTTGGGAGATGTGAGATATTGGGTATCTTTTTACATTTGTCTTAGTTGTCTTTCAATAGCCTTTCATTTTCTGTACTGTCACAAATCAGTTTCGAGAAATGATCCTTATATATAGTTTGGTCTCAGCCACCTGATATGGCACCACAGCTTCCAATAGAACAAGAGAGAGAAAAAGTTCTATTATCAGAAAACCATAAAATGCTCTGAATTCTGTTTATCAAAGACTCCCTATCGAAATAATAATAAAAAGTCTGTGTTTTTATTGCAGGTCCATCCCCAGCATCCCGTCATGGAGCAGCAACATCACCAGGTCATCCTGCCTTACACTCACCACAAACGATGATAAAGGATGGAGATCTGTCTAAATCTTCAGGTTAGCCTAATTTATATAGATTTTTTGCAGTTATGATTAAAAATAAAATAAACATCAATGAAACAGCAAACAAGCAGCAAAAACTAAAAGACATCTAGATGTCAAAAAAGATCTTTTGGAATAATGTGTTTTACATGTCTAACTTGAATATTTAGTTTGTCAACACCAGCATTTTATGTTTCCTGGTCTTAAATTTGGTTAAAAACGGGCCAATTTTGAAAAAATCTCAATTGATTGTTATTGAATATTCCACATCAAACAGAATATTGGTATATATTTGTAAAATTCAAATTTTACAAGTGTTTGGGATAAAAGTTAGAAAGAAAACAACAAATCTGTACAAGATTAATTGAAGAATACATATGCAGTTGTCTTTTTTCATTTAAACTAGGTTTCACTTCATCAAACTATTTAACTATAAGTCATCGATTAGTAATGAATTATTACAGCTTACTTTTTGCTGTATTTGATAAAATTACATTAAAACATGTACTGTGGATCCATTATCATTAGTTGCATTTCATGGGTATAGTTGAACCACAAAATTAAATGTACCACGAATCACACATTTTCTATAGGCTTGTATGCAGACTTCGGCAAAACCATGAAATCAAATATCCACGAACATGTAAGTTTTCCTTAATCCACAAACATTGGTACCTACAAAAATAAATAAATCCACAATATAAAAAATGAATGATTACAGATGACTCTTTGATTACTTGGAGATATGGAAGCAATTACACTGATGAGGGATTAGATTTAGAAATTAAGATTACCCCATCCCAAACAGTTATTTTTATGTCATACCTCTTATTAATATTCTACTTTAATATTACAGTACAGCTGAGTCATTCTAGAATGTTACCCCAGAAGGCATGGGCAGCCTCAATACCAACACTCCTGTCTAATGAAGCCTTTGATATCCTCCTCACCCCTTGTATGGTGACTGGAGCTGTGTGTGCTGTGTCACCACTGGAGAGATTCCTAGGGTGTGCCTTCCTTAGGAAACATTTACCCAGGATCATACAAGCTGAAGAAGAGGTATTTATTATTAAGAAGACAAATTGCTTCTGCTTTAATTTTCGAGTATAACTATATTTTACTTACATAATTATATTGGAATTCATTTTTTTTTTCCAGTAGTATTTTTTATGGTTACTTCTTAGCGGAGGGGCATTAAAATTAACCCATGTGTATCCGTAAGTCAGTACCTACCGAAATTGATTTCTGTTCTCTAACTTTAGTTTGCCTGTACCTAATGTAACAAAACTTATACACAATACTTTGTTTTCTATAAATACTAGTTCTAGGCAATATTGTATCAAATCTAGATCCACAAGTATTTACATTTGTTTTGATATGATATATCCTTGTCATATTTTACATAATTGTAGTATTAAACCAATTTTCAATACGTTTTGGCCATTGGCCTTATTCAGTTTCTTTAATTTTTTTTCTCAACTACATGGTAGACATTTTTACTTTTACAATCAGTCATATATTCTAGCTAGTAACAGTTCCAGTTTAAGATACCAAGCAACATGTGATATGATTTCAGATCTAGATCCACAAATACTTTTATTTTTTAAGACTGGTTCATGTTTATTATATATTCTAGCTAGTAACAGTTCCAGTCCAAGGTACCCAGCCACATGTAATCCAGTTTAAGACAGAGATCCTACAGTTTAGAGTTAGCTATAATATGAATAGTTTCCAGAGTATACACTTAAATGTTCAATCCACTCCAGGTAATTTGAAAACCTAAAATTATGATTATTATTTGTACTAGTAGTTTACATCTTCCATGTATGAGTTTCCTTTAATTAGGAACACCTTAAATTAAAGATCCTCAAAAAGTGTTTCATGAATTATTTGGTTTGGTTGACTTGCTTGTTCTGGTATAGGTTTTTGCATGAATATCTCAAATCATCCTGAAAGAAAAATATACATGTTGCTAGTGTGGGGCTTCTTTACTGATAACAAATCACACAAGACCTTTAAGAAAAATTAGCAAACTAACAAATGCATTTTATAGTTGGAATAATAGCGATTTTTGCAGGAATAATGATTAAGCAAATTGGTACATTATTAATCTACATATTTTCAAAGATTTTGTCAAACTGTTAGTTACAGTAGAGGAATGCATACAAGGCATTTATAAAATGAAACTAAATAAATCACCAGGGCATGATGGTCTAACGGTTGAATTTTATAGATAATTTTGGGATAAACTTAAATTTTTAGTTGTGGATGTTCTAAATACCGGCTACGATAAACAAAAGTTATCATACTCACAACGTACCAGTATATTAACTTTGATATTTAAAAAAGGAGATCCTTTACTTTTGGAAAACTACCGTCCAATTTCACTTCTAAATATAGATTTAAACTTTTGTCATATGTTCTAGCTCAAAGATTAAAAAAGGTACTTTCAAAAATTATTAATGACGATCAAACCGGTTATGTTAAAAATAGATTTATTGGGTTTAATTTGAGACAAATTCAAGACGTAATAGACTACGCAGACACATACAATATTGAGGGGGCATTAGTTTTTGTAGATTTTAGCATTCGATTCATTGGAATGGGATTTTATGTTTGGGACATTGAAACATTTTGGTTTGAACGATTCATTTCTTAACTGGGTTAAAGCAATGTACACAGATATACAAACATGTATTATGAACAATGGGTGGGTATCAGAAACTTTCAAAAATTCACGTAGAATAAGACAAGGCTGTTGGTTATCGGCTCTTTTATTTGTTTTGGCTGTTGAAATTATGGCCCAGAGATTAAGGAATAATAAAAATGTAAAAGGAATAAATATAAAATTAGATGGGAGAAGTCATAGTATCAAGATTTCACAATTAGCAGACGACACAACACTTTTTTGCAAGGATAAAAATGATGTGGTAGCTGCAATGAACGAAATAGAAATTTTTGGAGAATTAAAACAGAGGGATTATGGATTGGGAAATTGATATCTTGTAAAGATAAAATTGTCGGGATTAAGTGGGGAGATAAACCTATTAAAGCTTTAGGGGTGTTTTTCGGACATGACAAAGAAGAATGCAAAAATTTAAACTGGAATGGTAAAATAGAAAAGATGAATAAATTATTTATGATATGGAAAAAACGAAATCTTTCATTTTTAGAAAAAAATCCTAATTATAAAGATTTTAATATTGCCTTTGTTTACTTCCTTGGGAAGCATCTGTCTAAACTCAGAAAATTATCTAAAAGAAATAGAAAACAGTAGCTATAAGTATATTTGGGATGGGAAACCAGACAAGGTTGAAAGAAACATGATGATTGGTCCGTTTGAGAAGGGGGGTCTAAAAATGGTAGACTTTAAAAGTTATTTTGTGGCTTTAAAAGCATCATGGGTAAATAGATTGGTAAATGGTGAACTTGAGACTTGGAAGCTTATACCATTTAAATACTTAAATGTTTTAAACAATATATTGTCAATATTTAATATGAATTTTAGTGATATTAAATCTTTAAGATATCTTAAAGATATTCCTGCGTTTTATAAAGAAGTACCGGTAATAAAGTCTTGGAATTTGACTGGCGGGGGGGCAAACAAAACAACCAGACACATTTGTCTATATTAGAAAGCAAGTAATATGGGGAAATAAATCTATAAAATTTGGTAAAAAAGCAATTATATTTGAGAGCTGGATTAGGAGTGATCTAATTTACATAAATGATATCTAAGATGATAAAATGTGATTATCGGAAATCTACGTTCTAAACAAATTAAGGTTCAAAATAAACTGGATCGCCGAATTTCAAATATTAAAAAAATTTATACCAGCAGAATGGATTCAAGTAGTTTTTAAAAAAGAGAATTCTGTTAAAACTACAGTTAATATTCAAAGAAATAAAATCATATGGAAAAATAATTTAATCGAGACTACATTATTAACAAATAAAATGTTCTAACTCTTTGATAAGTATAAAACTAGAGTAGTCAATAGGGATAAACAGATGGCTTAGAATCCTACCAATACAAGAAACTCTTAATATGAATTCATTGTACAAATTTATTTTTGAATATATGACTGAAAATAAATTAAAAATATTTAGATGAAAATTATTACATTATATTGTTCCAACTAAAAAAATGTTATTGCAGTGGAAAGTAACTAAGACAGATAAGTGTAATTTTTGTAAGCAAGAAGAAGATTATGCTCACTATTTTCTGAAGTGTAGATATTTGAATAAATTTTGGCAAAAAATCTATGAACTCTTTAAAAGAAGTAAAATAGATTTTGATATCAAATTGCAACATCTGGTATTTGGATATAAAATTACAGATAGTAAATATTATTTTTATGCCCCACCTACGATAGTAGAGGGGCATTATGTTTTCTGGTCTGTGCATCCGTTCGTTCGTCCGTTCGTTCGTTCATCCGTCTGTCCCGCTTCAGGTTAAAGTTTTTGGTTGAGGTAGTTTTTGATGAAGTTGAAGTCCAATCGACTTCAAACTTGGTACACATGTTCCCTATGATATGATCTTTCTAATTTTAATGCCAAATTAGAGATTTTACCCCAATTTCACGGTCCACTGAACATAGAAAATGATAATGCGAGTGGGGCATTCGTGTACTGAGGACACATTCTTGTTTGAATTATATACTAACAGTATTAAGTTTTTCTATTTATAAGTCGTATCTGAGCAGAGAACAAAAACTGTTGATGTCTTTAGTATTTTTGAAAATGAATTTAATAAAAGAATAGATGCATATAAATCAAAATGTCCAATGTTATTGTCAATTAGAAAGAATTTTTAGCATTGATAAATCTCTGCATAAGACAACTATACATCCTTTATATTATTTTTTATAAGTTAATAAGTTGGATCAGCTGTTTATTTCCCTGGATAATCAGTGGAGTGTAACAGGGTAAATCAAGAGAAGCTTGGACTCTTGGTGAAATTTGTAACAAGCAAGATTAGATGAATAAATACTATTATGTTGTTAAAAAAAAAAAGATTTTGTCAAACTGGACATATTTATTATTTTAGATTTAAGAGAACATTGGCCTGCTGAGGTGTTAGAGGTTGTACAACAATTCTTTGAACTAAAGGTATGTTATAGTTATGACAAAAATAAAGAAGTTTATCAACGGTAATGTAAACACTTTGTGTCATGTGTATCTGTCCCTTATTTTTTAAGCTGATGTTTTTATTATCGAGCCTGGCGAGACATAGATATAGTGATCCTGTGCTGTTAACGGACTAATTTGACTATACACTCTTAGTGAATTGACAATTATTTTACAAACGACACCTTTTGAATGCAACACCTCTAAAACTACTGTTTTTAAGCTTTCATACTTGGATCCTTTATTATCATGTGTACTTGACCATTATACTGTGATTTAATATAAAAATTTTGAGGTATTTTTGCAGTCAGTCAGCTCGTTTGTCCATCTGTCTTTCCATCAGTTCATTTTCATTTGATAAGCAAGCTTGAGCAGGGGCATTAATTTGTGTCCTCAGACAAATTTTTCTTTTATTTGCTTCAAAGCTTTGATACTTTGTATGATTATTTGTCATCAAGTTTAAGTTGACCATTTTATACATTTTGATTTTTGATCAATATTTGTTATGCTCCACCTAGGGCCATTATGTTTTTTGGTCTTTGCATCCATTCATTTGTCAGATCGGCAATTGGTTTGTCCTGCTTTGTGTTAAAGATCTTGGTGAAGGTAATTTTTGATGAATTTGAAACTAAGTACATGATCCCTATTATATGATTTCTCTACTTTTACTGCCAAATTAGAGTTTTTACCCCAGTTTCATGGTCCACATAGGAAATGATAGTGTGAGTGGGTCATCCATGTAGTA
Organism: Mytilus edulis; assembly: GCF_963676685.1. Taxonomy (NCBI): domain Eukaryota; kingdom Metazoa; phylum Mollusca; class Bivalvia; order Mytilida; family Mytilidae; genus Mytilus; species Mytilus edulis. The sequence continues at coordinate 81,400,123 of NC_092353.1, read as the reverse complement.
TGGACACATTCTCAGAGGTGTTTACATTTACGATTTTACCGTAGTTTCTACGGATTTCAGTGAAAAAATACGGACTACGATTGTCATACCAAAAACTGCGGGTTTGAAAAAAAATCGTTTCGTTTCAAAATCCGTTAAATTTTGATCTTGACGATTGAATTAATTAGAATATCAATGCTTTAAAGCGCATTTAAGACAAGGTAAATTGAAAGCATGTCCAAGAGGACGACCAACTTTTGGTCAAATCATGCAAATTATAGGATATAATCTTGGTCAAAATTTTTGTTCCAAACATGTCTGAATAAGACTGCAGATACTGTCAGAATGCAGGAAATTGCATCTAATTTTTCTAAATTTTCTTGGGGGGGGGGGGGGCATGCCCCCAAATCCCCCTAGAAGGTTCGAGAGTACTACTGACAACATTGCAAAACTACTGACAATTCTACTGATAGACATCAGAATGGGGAAACAGGTCTGCATTCTTGTTGCAGGAGTTATACGATTGCATAAAAATAACACCTTTTGCAGGATGAACACTGATTTCACCGCAATACCTTTTATGATACAAATTTATATTTCCAAGGCCTGCTGTGCACTCTTTAGGTTTTTGAAATTTAGCTGTTGAAAGAGAAGAAATGTGGAATTGCACAAGTACATTGGGTGTTTTTAGCTCACCTGGCCCAAAGGGCCAAGTGAGCTTTTCTCAGCACTTGGCGTCCGGCGTCCGGCGTCCGTCGTCTGTCGTCCGTCGTCTGTCGTCCGTCGTCGTCTGGCGTCGTTAACTTTTACAAAAATCTTCTCCTCTGAAACTACTGGGCCAAATTTAACCAAACTTGGCCACAATCATCATTGGGGTATCTAGTTTAAAAAATGTGTCTGGTGACCCGGTCAACCAACCAAGATGGCCGCCATGGCTAAAAATAGAACATAGGGGTAAAATGCAGTTTTTGGCTTATAACTCAAAAACCAAAGCATTTAGAGCAAATCTGACATGGGGTAAAATTGTTCATCAGGTCAAGATCTATCTGCCCTGAAATTTTCAGATGAATCGGACAACCCGTTGTTGGGTTGCTGCCCCTGAATTGGTAATTTTAAGGAAATTTTACTGTTTTTGGTTATTATCTTGAATATTATTATAGATAGAGATAAACTGTAAACAGCAATAATGTTCAGCAAAGTAAGATTTACAAATAAGTCAACCTGACCCAAATGGTCAGTTGACCCCTTTAGGAGTTATTGCCCTTTATAGTCAATTTTTAACCATTTTTCGTAAATCTTAGTTATCTTTTAGAAAAATCTTCTCCTCTGAAACTACTGGGCCAAATTTAACCAAACTTGGCCACAATCATCATTGGGGTATCTAGTTTAAAAAATGTGTCCGGTGACCCGGCCAACTAACCAAGATGGCCACCACGGCTAAAAATAGAACATAGGGGTAAAATGCAGTTTTTGGCTTATAACTCAAAAACTAAAGCATTTAGAGGAAATCTGACATGGAGTAAAAATGTTTATCAGGTCAAGATCTATCTGCCCTGAAATTTTCAGATGAATCGGTCAACCTGTTGTTGGGTTGCTGCCCCTGAATTGGTAATTTTTAAAGAAATTTTGCTGTTTTTGGTTATTATCTTGAATATTATTATAGATAGAGATAAACTGTAAACAGCGATAATGTTCATCAAAGTAAGATCTACAAATAAGTCCATGACCGAAATGGTCAATTGACCCCTTAAGGAGTTATTGCCCTTTATAGTCAATTTTTAACAATTTTCATTAATTTGGTAAATTTATGTAAATTTTTACCAAATATTTTTCTCTGTTACTAATGGGCAAAGTTCATTATAGATATAATTGTAAGAAGCAAGAATGTTCAGTAAAGTAAGAACTTCAAACACATCACCATCACCAAAATACAATTTTGTCATGAATCCATTTGTGTCCTTTGTTTAATATGCACATAGACCAAGGTGAGCGACACAGGCTCTTTAGAGCCTCTAGTTTTATATCACCAGGAGTAGAAGCCAAGTTATATTGATCTATCATGCCTTATTTTATTTCATTTTAAGCCAAGCCAAGTTATATTGATCTATCATGCCTTATTTTATTTCATTTTAAGCCAAGCCAAGTTATATTGATCTATCATGCCTTATTTTATTTCATTTTTAGATTGCCTGCCCTCCTTTTAAATTGAACACAGTCAGGGCTTTCTGCAGGTTGATTGGAACACCTATCAGAGTTCTCAAAGATTGCATTGAAATTATGAGAATGGAACTGGTGAGTTAAGTGTTCATTTAATGTGGTAAACAATATATCTAATAAATGTCAAGGACACAGCTGAAACCCAACAACACAAAACAACCAGTAACATCTTTTGTGGTTAACAATGTATCTCACGATGAAGATTCATTTACACAAAACAGATTTTGTTAGTATCAAATATAAAGAAAAGTGTGTAAACTAATTTATTTTCACTAATATGTTATTTTGCGTTTATCTATTTCTAGCCCATTTCGCTGCTTTTTAATTCTGCAATTTTCAAATTTACTTAATGTAGGGAAATAAGTAAAAATCTAAGTTTATCGATTTATATTAGTGTATTTTCCTAAAAATAATTCAACAGAAAACAAACAAACTTAATGTCTCGTTTAAAATCTCTTTGTCAAATTTTGTTGAAGCCTTTCATGTTTGACTGACTGAATCTATGATATCATACTGGTTAGGTTATAAAAGCTAGAATTTATATTTTAAAAAAAATTGTGTGGATATAAAGGTTAAACTTTTTACTATAAATATCACTTCATTTTTTTTTATCATCAAATCATTTTGATTGCAATTTACACCTAAAATTGAGAAAAAAATATGATTATATATCAATTATAAATCATAACTAATGTGATTTTTTTTTACTTAGTGCCCTGACAACAGACACAAATGGTCAGTTCAGTGGTGTTTGACCGTTCCTCCTGCATGTGCATTTGTAGCCCCTGCAGGAACTCCAGCTGTTGTGTTCAAGAAAGCTACAGGAAAAATGTTATTTATGGTTTGTATATATTACTGTAATTCCTAGACGATTTATACTTAACTTGACAGGTTGATAAATTTTTTTTTATCATTTCTTCACTGCAGATATTAGTCAAAATTAGGACTTCATATTTCGTTATGTTTGTTGTCGAGCCTGTAACTTTTGTCGCAGAAAGCTTGACATAGGGATAGGGATCCGGCTTTAGCTAACTTCTTAAAAGCTTTACATATTTGAAGGTGGAAGACCCGGATACTTCATACTTTGTATAATGTATATGATTTTACTTTGCTGCAACAAAATTGAATAGGTACTCAGACTCCTGCATAATTACAAATGGGGGCATCTATAGTTAAAACATATTAATTTATAGTGGATTAATAACCAGTTATTGCAACTTATATAAATATCTTTCCACATTGCGGGTGCGACAGATGCCTTGTAGCGGCATTAGTCTGCTCTTTTTCGAAATCTACAAGGTTGTTATATGCAAGAGATATGGCTCTCTCTCAGACATTTATTGTCCCTTTCTAATGGACTATAATCATATATTGATTTAATCAATTTCCAATTAGTGTAAAAAAAAAAAATTTACATAATCATATTTTTGTTTTTATTTTAGCTTCAGTTCACAAAGAATGTACAGCAAGGTGGCATTGAACCACAGACAATATATACTCAGCTGTTATATGATATCAACAAAAATGCCATAGAACAGATGCAAGGACCAAACTCAGCACGTCAACTACATACTCCACAGTACATTGCCATATCTCAGTTATTAAAACGCTTTAGTGAAGCGTATCAGAATTCTCCAGAATGTTTAGTGTTTCCAGCAGTGAGAGAAATCTTACAAAAGTTTGAAAGTTAGATTGAAATGAAGACTAATGATCACTTTTGTAAACTGTATTTGTTAAGATAGAAAAATTGAAATTAAAAATACTGTGTTCATGAATACTGGAAATGTTTCTGTTGCAATACCTGGATCAAATGCGGAAAGATTTCCTATGTGTCGTATAAAATCATTAATAAAAGACAGATGCCACCACCATACCTGGTGCAATAGAATACTTCTCTGATTGCAATGCTTAAATTTCAAGTGAATGTATTTATAATATGAAAATTATCTTGAGTGGAGAAATTGTTGTAAAATCTATGTGAAAAATAACAATAGATTAGATGGAGGGAGGTTCTTTAGAAATTATGAAACTTCAAAAATTCATACAGTTCAAAATAAAAATTTGTTGTATTTATATTTGTTTTTTTTTCATGTGAATTTGTCATGTAAAAAGTGCTACAAAATAAAATTGTATGATTTTGTATTAATTGTGTTTATGTAGTCTTATTGTCTCGCCTTGATGGAGTCAAAAAGCATGACATAGGTATGCTGTTTCCGGCGTTGGCGTCAACAATGTATTAGTTTGTGATTAGGTCTAGTTTATGGTGAACCACAAGTGGTAAGTCAATCATATTTGGTATGCAGTTGTATAAGCATTGGCACATCTCATTTCCATGGAGATTATTTGGCCCTGCCCCCTCCAGTCATGGTCTATTGACTTCGAAAAACTTTTCTTATTTTACATGTATTAGTTTCTGATTAGGTCAGTTTATGGGGAACCACAAGTGGTAGGTCAATGATATTTGGTATGCAGTTGTATGAGTATTGGCATATCTCATTTTCATGGAGATTATTTGGCTCCGCACCCTTAGTCATGGTCTATTGACTTTGAAAATTTTTCTACGTTATCATGTATTAGTTTGTGATTAGGTCAGTTGAAGGGGAATCATTAGTGGTAGGCCAATGCTAATTAGTATTCAGTTGTACAATGTATAAGCATTGGCACATCTCATTTCCATGGAAAATATTTGGCCTCACCCCTAAGTCACAGTCTAATGACTTTGAAACTTATCTTAGTTTACATGTATTAGTTTGTGATTAGATCAGTTTAAGATGAACTTCTAATGGTAAGTAAATGATATTTGGTATGCAAATTTATTTGCATTTGCAAGTATCGTTTCCATGGAGATTGTAAAGCCCCACCCCCTCTGCATGGTTCATTGACTTTGAAACTTGTACATAGTTTAAAAGTTAATGTTTGTATTTAGGATTGGGAACGACTTATAATAAGTCAATGGTATTTGGTATGCAGTTGTATTAGCATTGGCACATCTCATTTACATGGAGATTGTTTAGCCATGTAGCTCAGTCATGGTTTATTGACTTTGAATATTTGCATAACTTGTGTAAGATGTTAAAAGTATTGCTATTTTGATTTCAACTTTTGCATAATCAAAATTACAACCAAATGCTCCCAGGGCACAGCTTTATACGACCGCAGAGGTTGAACCCTGAACGGTTGGGGCAAGTATGGACACAACATTCAAGCTGGATTCAGCTCTAAATTTGGATTGTGATTAAATAGTTGACACAGAATAGGTTTCTTACACAGAATCAATGAATGTGGTCTAATGAACTTAAAATTTGTTTTTTGCCTTTGAGCAATTCACTATGCTGTTGAATATTAATCCTCTCAAAAAAATGTTTGAAGAAATTTTCTTTTTATTTATGAAATCTGAAATGAGAAAAATTTAACCCCTCCCCCCCTCCCATTTTTTTTTTCACATCCCCCTTCCCCTTATTCCAAAACTGATCTCAATTCAAATTTCAAATGGAGTTTGCAACAATAACTACTCATTAAAATACATCATAAAATATTAAAATGTAAAAAAGTGCCTGTTATCACTGAATGGTAAAGATTGTTTTAATTTATCAGTTGGTAGTAAAAGTGAATATACATTGTATATTGTATAAAACAATGATTTAAGTTGATTCAACTCCTATTCTGGACAAAGAAAGATAACTCCAATTGAAAATTTCTTGCTAATACCTAATATAATAATTTTGGATTCTGATTAAACCAACTTGAAAACTGGGCACATAATCAAAAATCTAAGTACATGTTTAGATTCAGCATATCAAAAAAGCATAAGAATTCAATTTTTGTTAAAATCAAACTTAGTTTAATTTTGGACCCTTTGGACTTTAATGTAGATCAATTTGAAAATGGGACCAAAAATTAAGAATCTACATACACAGTTAGATTTGGCATATCAAAGAACACCAATTATTCAATTTTTGATGAAATCAAACAAAGTTTAATTTTGGACCCCGATTTGGATCAACTTGAAAACTGGGCCAATAATAAAAAATATAAGTACATGTTTAGATTCAGCATATCAAAAAAGCCCAAGAATTCAATTTTTGTTAAAATCAAACTTAGTTTAATTTTGGACCCTTTGGACCTTAATGTAGACCAATTTGAAAACAGGACCAAAAATTAGGAATCTACATACACAGTTAGATTCAGCATATCAAAGAAATATAGATTCCTACACTGCAACAAGTGTATTACGATATTTCTCCACTCGAGACAGTCAAATTTTATTATTTAAAGCGTGAGGCTTGCTGAGCTCGGCTCATATAGTATAGGAATCTGTTTCTCTAATGATTTTTATCCTTTTTTTTCAAAGATTTTCAAAAACTAGTGTTCTTTATATGCGACGTCATCAGGCATGGTCGCCTTTTTTCATGACGTCACAAGGCCCGAGACCACAATTAATTCCTCTATCATTTCTTTATAACGTTTTGTCGCATTAAAAAAAAAAATTTGACTATTCTTTTTGTCTAATTTTTTTGTGTGTAATGTACAGTACAAGTCCAAAAATATGTCCAAGTTTCAGAAAAATTGCACGTATAAAACTTACAAATTTAGCCAATACACATCCATACCCCTATGGACAAGTCAAGAGATGTTCCGAAAACTGTAAATATCACCTTTTTGCACCTGACCTAATCACTCTTTCCATATCAAAATCAGTTAAAATTAAACATCTAAAAATTTATTTCACCTCTCTTCTTTCATTTCCACCTTATAAAAGCTAAGAAATGTTTGAGAAAAGGAAAGAAAAAAATTTAAGAAGAAATACACTATAATTAAAGGGAACTATATTCGTGAACAACGAAAAGCGGGGTCATTAATTGTGGTCTTGGGCCACAATAGGAAAATTCAGAAGAAAACAAAACATTCAGACGTCATAATCAAATTTCGACTAATCATTTGCCGAGAACAGATTTTTCCATAGTGAGGAGAAATATTTTTCTCACACCGGTCAGGAAATGTGAAAATAGCACAAAAATTAGAGAACCCCAATTATTCAATTTTTGATGAAATTAAACAAAGTTTAATTTTGGACCCTTTGGGCCCCTTATTCCTAAACTGTTGGGACCAAAACTCCCAAAATCAATCCCAACCTTCCTTTTATGGTCATAAACCTTGTGTTTACATTTCATAGATTTCTATTTACTTATACTAAGTTATTGTGCGAAAACCAAGAAAAATGCATATTTGGGCCCCTAATTCCTAAACTGTTGGGATCTCAACTCCAAAAATCAATACCAACCTTCCTTTTGTGGTCATAAACCTTGTGTCAAAATTTCATAGATTTCTATTTACTTAAAACTAAAGTTATAGTGCAACAAAACCAAGAAAATGCTTATTTGGGCCCTTTTTGGCCCCTAATTCCTAAACTGTTGGGACCAAAACTTCCAAAATCAATCCCAACCTTCCTTTTGTGGTCATAAACCTTGTGTTTAAATTTCATAGATTTCTATATACTTAAACTAAAGTTATAGTGTGAAAACCAAAAGTCTTCGGACGACGACGGAGACGACGCCAACATGATACCAATATACGACCAAAAAATTTTCAATTTTTGCGGTCGTATAAAAAGGCGAGACATATCTCTGTGATAACAGTTTATGACTTTTGAATCTTATGTTTGGTGTATAAAGATATGGATATGTTCTATTCCTCCATACTAGTAGTACTATTCCAATTAAAGTGTGACTTCTAATCATTGACTATGTAGCCTGACAAAGGTCCAGCTGTAGAGACACATAGGGATCAATTCTATTGTAGCTGGCATCTGGAGTGTGACCCTTTATTAATCTGCAACTCCTTGACACAATTCCACTAGACTTGCAAAGATTCTTCTACAAGGCATAACGTCATTTACCTGCTGTTTTGATATCAAATTATAAAGAATTTTGGGGTTTCAATACAAAAACACAGGCATAGCCATAATAGTGACCAAAAATGAACCATTTCTGAGGAGATGGGACGAAATAATCACCATGCATTTGAGATGTGCTAATATCTGACACAACTACACACCAAATATCATTGTGTTGTCAGTTGATATTTTTGACTACCAATTTTTGTGGATATTCAATTTCATGGTTTTGTCAAAGTCTGCAAACAAGCTTATATAAAACTTGAAATTCCTTGAATATGTATTCATACTTGTACCCAAAAAATCCATGAAAATTTGTATTCAACAAATAATAATGAATCCACAGTAATTCAAACTTTGTATGATTATTCTGAAAATTCCAATGGCAATTACCCCTAACTTGCTGATCAGGTTTAGCCTGCAAATTTTGCTCTATTTGCTTTATTTCTTTTGAGACCGTGTATAAACAATAAATTTCAGTTTTACTTCTTGTTCTATATTGCTACAGAAGCCATGTTTGTTTATGGATCAAATCCAAATCCCTGAATTTTACGACAACAGGCAGATAATGATGACGAATGCAAAATGATGGCAATAGCTTTGTGCAGTGGTTCCTTTGAGGCATGTGAGCTGAGAGTGAAACAAAAGATAATACAACAAAATAAACCTATTGGAATGTTTATTAGAAAATATATTGTGACACTATGCATATGTATTGTACATGTAGAAAAGTTTGATAAAATTATTCTCTGCTTGAATGTATTTTTCAGTCTAAAGCTTCAATGTGTTGATTTTGGCACATGATATGATTCTCTGCATGAGATTTCAAAGATGGTATTAAGATTAAAGTGAAGTTATTACTTTTGACATATCAGTCCTATTATTCTTAAATCTGATGAAAAGAAAAACATTGGCAAAATATAAATTAACCACACATCAATTAAATAGCAACCATTTTTTTCTACAATATCAACAAATCTAGTTTCAGTATGCACTCATTGGGGGGTTCCGATCCCGGATCCCGCTTACTGTTTGTCAGATTCCCATATCCCGCTTACTGTTTGTCAGATTCCCATATCCCGCTTACACTATGTACGTAAGCAATTCTCATTTTTTTGTCATTTCCTGGGTCCAGCAAGACCTCATTTCCCGTTTTCACGACACAATAATTTGACTTTCACGTGTCAGGCTTACAAAAAATCGGCAATCCCACGTCACGCTTAGACCCCAATGAAACCCACTTTGATGGTCTCAATTGTATGTTTAGACTAAAATTAAAAGTACAGTTCAACCTCAATACTATGGACTTTTTTAACACATAACTAGAGTAATAAGACCACATTGTCTTTATTCTTATTCTAAATAAATAGAACCAAAAAAAATATGACGCCTTGAGTGTTTATAATTGCTGTGTTGGATGTTGTTTAAGAAACATTTCGTCATTCCCTCTACCTGTTTTTCTGTCCATGTGCATTCTAAGTGCAACTCCTCCAAGATTGATATATTTTAACAGTTTGAAAGACATTACCTGCAGATGTGCATCATGAAATACATTCCCAGTCCAACTTGCTAAAGGGAGATAATTAAATTGACTTAACAGATGGAGTTAATCTTTTTTCACTCATATACATTTCTAGTTATAACTTTCTTATAATTAAAAAAAAAATGTTGTTATTTAAATCAAGTTACAAAAACATGTACAAAAAAAATCCATTGGTTTACTTTTTCCTTATATCTTTTTATTAGTAAGATGTTGGTCAAAACTTCTTGACCAGTAACACCACTACTTAATGAGACAAATATTGAAAGACTGATCAAAATATTTCATGGTAACTGCCTCTTAAGACAGGACCAAATAAAATAAATAAGAGAAACCAGGTATAAATAGAATAATATGAAATAAAGGATGGTTCAATATTTGAAAAAAAAGTTAAAACATGAAAGACTTGTGTAAAAAAAAAATATAATTATAATAAAGTACAAGAAGGAGATTTTCATTTCAACAAACTAAAAATTGATTGGATTTCCTTTGTATTGAAGATTCTTCTTACATTCGTTGAATAAAACATCTGTAGCCTCTCTTTCAGACTAAAACTTTCAAGAATACAATGCTGTACTATATGTAGGAGGGATCAGTATGAACATTGCCAAAATTACATTTATATAACCAGAGACAGACTTTGGGGGGGGGGGGGGCCCTTTTGAGAAAAAAATTTGGTTGATTATATAGAGAATCACTGAATTGTGACAGAACTGGGCCCCTTCTAAGGCAGCCATTTGGGCCCCCACTTATGAAAATTTCTAGATCCGCTATTACACTGTATTAATAGGGAGAAATCTAAAAAAAACTAATACAAAAATAAATTCATGTAATGATATACAAGAAAAGCTCACAAAGCATTGACCTGATTGAAGAAAGAATAAATAAAATTTAGTTTTGTCGTGGGGATTGATTGATACAAATGGGAGATAACTCATGATTAAAAGAAAAAAGAAAAATATTTGATTCTTTGTAAGGTGGGTGTTTCTAAACAAATGAAATATTTCAAGTAATCAGATCTAAAACATAGCAATATAACTATAAAGCAACAAAAAAGTAAAAATGCCCTCCACACACTAATAAGCAAAGGTTTATTCTGATTTGAGCAATGTATTTAAACTGTCATGATTACATTGTGAAGTAAGAGTCAACAGTATTATTAACATCTCATTAAAATTTACATCAACAACCTATCGACAGTTTGATTAAATGTTATAGCAATGGTACAAAAAGCATTTAGCTCAATTGCATTACAATCAAATTGAAAATTAACTTTTTTATAATACAACCACAAGTTACCATATGTCACATGTGAGGACCCAGATCTAACTTTTTGCCTAAATCGAGGCACAGAACTTTAAAATTTTTCAATTTGAAAACCTGGACTATTTTGAGATGATTTTTCTCCTTGGTTTATTTTAGGGCACATTTCTACTGTAAATCTGCCATATTTATGTGAAAAGTTAAATGTTAATTAATGTCAAGTGAAGTAGAAAACATGAACAGAAAAATATACTGATAATTTTGAAATGAAATGTACTATTTTCACATAAAAAGATATGATTGTCGACTCACATGAAATACATTTATTAAATAAAACTCACTTCTAATAAATAAACAAAAATACAACAAAAATATAAACTATGTCTATAGAAAAACAAGTAAAAAAATGATGATTTCAAAATACAAGTTCCTGTTGGAATTTGTTGATTTTCAATTCGCTTTTTTTAGAATCTAATGCATTCTGGGTAAAATGTTAATAAGTGTTGACCAAAGTGTTGTGATTCATGAAAAATGTCCTTAATCCCTGAAATTCAACCATTGATGTGACACTATTTTCATTTTAGGTATGGCAATAAAATTACTCATAGTCCTTTAGATTATGAAATGCCTATGTAATAATAACTGTAGATACATTTATTCATTTTAATGGATACAAGAAAAGTTGCTTTTTCCTGGAATTTGTTGTGTTGGAAAATTATGTATTTTATCTATTTAAACCAAACTTGTATTTTGAGATGGTCCCTATGATATTCCTGTGATTGAAAGTTATAACAAATACTGAGATCAATATTGTTGATTAAATAACTTTAGTGGAATATACATACAAAACATTTCAACATTAATATGTGCAGACGGAATTTTTTTTATAAATTCTGATTATGGATGCGTAACTGTTTACTTAATAAAATATTTCATTACACATTCAATTACAATTATGAATAAATTCATTCTGACATTAAATTTGATCCATTTAAAAACTGGTTTTTTTTTTTAACAAATTTCCATACCTGCCACCTTACACAATTTTGGCATTGAATACACAAATTATTCACTTATCCTGCAGAGTTACTCAGTATGGTCAAAATCCTCAAAAGTAAAAAAAAATAAAATAAATGTTTTTGAAAATATGGACATATTGATTCCGTTATTTTGGTGAAATGATTGTATTCTCAAAGATATTTTATTTTGTAGTTCAGCTAAAATCAAAATACAAGCTTATAGAAAATTTGAATTGAGTAAACCACATTTAATACAAATTTAATAATTTGGGGGTTGGCGTAAAAACAGCAAATATCACCCTTCGTCTTTTGTAAGTCACATTTATATAGTTATAAGGTGTGGTATGAGTGCCAATGAGACAACTATCTCATCCAAGTCACAATTTGTAAAAGAAAACCATTATTTAACCATCTAATAAACTATCTCAACATTATTTAGTCATGAAATCTATGAAAATTGATATCCAACAAAAAATTATGAATACTCAATAGTTAAAAACAGTCTACAATTGGTCACAAAGTTACAATACAAAATATCACACATGATTTCTGAAGTCTTTCAACTTTCTGTTTAACTTATCACTGGAATGGGTCAATCTTTCTGGCTAACTTGTCATTGGAAACAAGTCAATCTTTCTTCTTATCATCTCTTCTGTGGACTGTAGTCTGTCTTGTGTAATTTTTGTCTGTGTTTAAGTTAAGGAAAGACAAGAAAGAATAACAAAAATATGCAATACAATCTGAACACAACTTGTACAAAAAAGGGGTTGCAGGAGGCAGTCTCTTACCAAGAAAAGAAATACCATATCATGAATTCCATGATAATATAGTGTTGGTTCCTGAATCACTATAAAAGTCTTCAACAATAAGAGAGATGTCTTGGACAAAGTCATTAGTTCATTCAATTAGACTTAACTTAGACTAAAAACATATAACATTGCAGCTGCTTCATATAAAAATCAACCTTATGCAAGTGCACTTGTATACAACTTTGAAACAAAAGATTTGGACTGATTTGTATTGTACTTTATAACAACTAAATGTTCAATAATCAGTTACAGACTTTGTATAGAGATTTTTTCCACCTAAATATGTAAAACAGATGTATTCATTGATATAGGCCTAGGTAAGGTGGATTAATATCTGACGCAGCTATTTCTCCTAAAATTAGTCAAAAACATTTGTTTGCCAAATTGAGATGTTAATAGATTGAAGTCAGATATTTCATCTTGTATCAAGTTAGCTTTACAGGGGAATGTTCTCAACGAATCAAATTCCAAACATTGGTGTCCATACAAAAGGATACATTGAAGAACTGATGGAATGAAGCTGAAAAAAAACCAAATTAAAAGATAAACATTTTAAAACTATATAAACATAGCATCTGCAGAATCACTTCTCAAGAAAATATACTTGTATGTTTTACTATAAATATGCTATAATCTTTATTAAATTTTTATGTGACTGTCATACAAAAGACAGATTTTTAGCTAGCTATAAATAGATATAAGAAGATCTGGTATGAGAACCAACGAAACAACTCTCTATCCAAGCCACAATGATTTGATTTGATTTGATTGATTGTTTGTGTTTAAAACCACTATCAGCACTAGTTGCTACACCATAATATTGGTGGAGGAGTGCCTAGAGAGAACCACCTAGTCTTGGCAGGAAAACTAGCAATTAGTCAATTATAATTCATTGTCAAAAGCACTGGTTATGGTGAGGTTAGAACTCACAACCTCAGTATTGATAGGCCAGTGTTACAGTAGATGATTGATCAACTTAGACCATTCAGCCAACACAGCCTCCAATGACTTGAAGTCAGAGGTCTTGGAACATGTTGACTTTTAAAGCTTTGGCAGGACATTAAATAATATAACTTTGGATTATGATTTGATAAATTTTTGGACAGTTATTGATTGGTTTAGATTCTGGTTTTTTATTTAAACCTGATCAATAAGTATTAACAGTTTTTGATTGGCTGAGATTTAAGCCTATTATTTTTACCTGATCAATAAGTCTGGACAGTTTTGAATTTGCCGAAATTCTAGCCTTTTCATCATTTCCTCTCTGTAAGTCTTGATGAATATCTAATTCGAAATGAAGTCGTGCTAAACATTCTTGTTGCTCTCGTATCATATCCATCTGCTGAAATGTTGAACCACCACCTAAAAAGTTAAATCTAAAATGTTAGTGATTTAAATTCTGGAAGTCAGAATTGTTGTTTAAATCAAACATATTTTTTTAACATTAAACAAGAATGTGTCCCCAGTACATGGGTGCCCCATCTGCACTATCATTTTCTATGTTCAGTGGACCGTGAAAATAGGATAAAATCTCTAATTTGGCATTAAAATTAGAAAGATCATATCAGAGAAAACATGTTTACTAAGTTTCAAGTTGATTAGACTTCAACTTCATCAAAAACTACCTCGACCAAAAACTTTTACCTGAAGCAGGACGAACAAACGGACAGACAAATAAACGAAACCAACGGACGCACAGACCAGAAAACATAATGCCCATAAATTGGGCATAATAAAAAGTATTACATGTATTTGATGTAATAATTAAAGACATATAAATGGCAATAAAATGTAGTAATTTTGTGAACTGTTGAATCAATTTTTTTGGGACAAATAAAATAAAGTATTCACGAAACTAACAATTTTGTGGTTATGCTGAAGTCTGCATATAAGCCATTAGAAAATTTGTAATTGGATATACCTTTGAATTCATGGTTGAACAGTGCACTCACAAAAATTGGTATACCACAAAAAATAATAAAACACTATATAAAACATATCATTCCAAGCTGTATGTTTTTTAAATCCTACCAAAAGCTTGTAATTTGCCTGAATGGAAATCCTCCAGTAATTGTAAGAGTCCCTGTTCCATGGCGCGGACGTCTGCCACATCTGTCAGAAAGGAATGTTCTTTACATGGTCTACTACAGGCTTGTCTTCTCTCCTTCTTACCTAAGACAAAAAGAAGCAAAAATTAAATTGGAATATTTATTTCACTATGCTTTGTGAACTTCAAACTAAACCATTGCAATGATTAAGCAAAGAAAACATATTATATTATTTCTGACAAGGGCAGATTTTGTGGTGTAACATAATACAAAGTCTATCCATATAAATTTTGCAAAGAATTTTGCTCAACTGTTGTAAGGTGCCATCTTAAACTTACAGTGAGGTGATTTTTTTTTCTCTGTGCTAAACTCCTATTATGTTAAGCAAAGGAACATAAAAAATTTGATTCAAACAGGGAAATTATTTGTGAACATGTACAGTTCACTTAATTGCTATATATGTATTGTGAATTTCTCACAATACAGTGGCATCGTTCAAACAGTAATACAAACAGTTTCTTTAGCATTTATAACATCTTTCTATATAATATCAGAAAACAAGAATGTGTCCATAGTACACGGAAGCCCCATCCGCAATATAATTTTCTATGTTCAGTGGACCGTGAAAATGAGGTAAAATCTCTAATTGACACTAAAACTAGAAAGATCAAATCATAGGGAACATGTGTACTAAGTTTCAAGTTGATTGGACTTCAACTTCATCAAAAAATACCTTGACCAAAAACTCGAAACCTGAAGCAGGACAGACAGACAGACGAATAAACAAGCAAATGGACGGATGAACAAACGGACACACAGACCAGAAAAACATAATGCCCCTCTACTATCGTAGGTGGGGCATAAAAATGAAAATAAGACGTTATAAATTTCATAAGTCCTAAGCATAATTTGTTCTTGATTTAACATCATCAGGAATGCTCAAAGCTGAATATTTGAAAGCCAAGGAAAGTATAAAAATCAAATCAAAAGGACCTAATTATAAAGTAATAATAAATAGCCAAATCCTTCTTAGGTAAACTTTGCCCGAGGGAGTTGAAACCTTAAGTTACTTAACAGTCATTTATTGTTTTTATTGATCTGTAAAGAAATGAAGGACATAAATCCTTTTTACTAGAGAAATGGATTATTTTTATATTCTTAATTAATTGTAAGAATCTTTGGTATTCATGAAAAACTGATAAAACAAATTATGGAGATTTTTTACGTATAAATTTTTACTGCTACTTCTAAGCCATTCATTTATCAAAGTTGTTTTGTAATGATTAATTGTCATGGCCAATAGGAGTTTATAAATGTCATAGATCAGTGAATATTTATTGTACATTGTATTGTGAATACAATCTACTTTCATTACATATAACCATGAACAGAAAAATTCTAATATCTAAAGCATGGAAAAAATTAGTACCGTATTTGGGCATGTATAGTCCGCACTTTTTTCCCTTTAATATGTAGTTTGAAGAAGGGGTGTGGACTATACACAACTATAGACGGTTTTCGAAATTTATAAAAAAAAAAAATTTTTTTTTTTTTTTTTTTTTATTAAATTTCGTTTTTTCTGCATTAATAATGTATATTGAAAAAAGTTTATTATATTCACTTCATTTAATTCTTATTCTTTTATAACTTTTCTCTTCAAAATTGAGTATTCAAAGTAAAGGTGTGACGTCCTGCATAGGTAATCAAGAGGGGTAATTAAGGATTAGGTATGGGTGTGTAGCAATTAAATAATGATCTCAAGTTTTGACAGGTGTTAAATATTATAACCCCAGTCAATAAAACAACATGATCAATGAAAAGATTATATAAGATTAAATGGTTTTAAAATTTTGATTCACTGCTAATTAATTTAGATGTTTGATCTCTTTTTTTCTTTTGTTCCATAATATTCAAATTATTTCTGTAATATTATATATCAGCTTGAACATACTTAGACAAATGTTGATTTTAAATGGGATCTTATGATTAATAAATACTTATATTAAATTATTAATAACCTGATGAAAAGCTCTACCACTTCATTTTTTTTCATGAAATAAATAAAACATAATTATTTTTTTTATAAAATACATGGATTTTTACAGTGAACTAGACTTTTACAGTAAAAAAAACCAAACTGTTTTTTTACAAAACTTTTTTTCTCGATTTTGAGGGGATGAAAAGGGGATGCGGACTATACATAAATGCGTACTATACATGGCCGAATACGGTAAACTGCTGAATCAATATTTATAACAAGAATGTGTCGCCAGTACACAGATGCCCCATCCATACTATCATTTTCTATGTTCAGTGGACCGTGAAAATGGGGGTAAATCTCTAATTTGGCATTAAAATTAGAAAGATCATATCATAGGAAACATGTGTATTAAGTTTCAAGTTGATTGGACTTCAACTTAATCAAAAACTACCATGACAAAAAACTTTAACCAAAATTTTAACTTGAAGTGGAACGAACTGACGGACGGACGAAATTAGGAGTAGGCTTCCCTTTGA
The DNA here is from genome assembly GCF_963676685.1 of Mytilus edulis. Classification (NCBI taxonomy): domain Eukaryota; kingdom Metazoa; phylum Mollusca; class Bivalvia; order Mytilida; family Mytilidae; genus Mytilus; species Mytilus edulis. The sequence goes on along the minus strand of NC_092353.1, from coordinate 81,382,838 downwards.
TTCCAAAACAAAATTTGTCAACAAACTAGAGGCTCCAAGAAGCCTGTGTGGCTCACCTGATAATTTTATTTACAATTGATGCATGAAATAATGCACCTGTTATACTTTTGGTTCCGTTTCAGAGATATAAGCCCAAAACTGCATTTTACCACAATGTACTATTTTTAGCCATGTCATCCATCTTGATTCTTTCAATATTGTTTATTCAGTTTACTCAATTCCTTATCATTTATCAAACATCTCCATTTGTTTAATATATAATTACATTAGATGTATGTTTTATCATAATACGTTATTCTGATTGGCTAACTGCACAGCACATGTTATTCCCAAAGCAATTGCATCACTCAATAAAACTGTTCATTCATGATGACACGTGGTCCCACAATAAAGTGCACAGGTGAATTAAATAAAACAATTATAAAATTCGTGTTTTCATGATCATAGCTAAAAAATGTAATTATAAGTATTGAATGCTTCTTTTTGTAACTTCATAGGGTTGTAAAGCGTTGACCGTGCGCACATTTTTAGTATGAAGCGCGAAAATTTACTTCGGTCAACGCTTTTACACCCCAATGAAGTTACAAAAAGAAGCATTCAATTGTTAAATAATAACTATAAACTGTCATTTACCAGATTTTGATGCCTTTCTCTCTGGAATGGGTTTAGGTGCAGGGAACGTCTCATCTTTCCTCCTGTAATTAACAGGATCCGTATCCATGGTAACAGAAAACCAAGTCTTCAAATATTCTTGTCCAATAGAAGGATTCTGAAAAAAATAAAAATATTAATTATGAAAATAACACTTTAAAAATTGTCTGTGTCGATAGCTGTATTCTTGTAATCTTCATCAGAGATGCTCAAATTTCAAAATTAGAATGCCAAGGATGTAAGAGAACCTAAACACATAAATAGCTATATGTATTACCAAAAGGTTAACGGTTTTACACTAGCCATTTTTGGGGCCCTTTATAGCTTGTTGTTTGGTGTGAGCCAAGGCTCCTTGTTGAAGACTGTACTTTGACTTATAAAGGTCAAATGTTACATTTTCCCGTTTGAATGGTTTTACACTAGTCAATTTTGGGGCAGTTTATTAAACTTGTGGTTGGGTGTGAGCTAAGGCTCTGTGTTGAAAACTGAACTTTGACCTATAATGGTTTGCTTCTGTTGATTGTGACTAGGATGGAGAGTCTTCTCATTGGCACTCATACCACATCTTCTTATATCTATAGGGATGTACAATGAAGAGCCAAATCCACCAAAGATCAACTTTGCCTAAGGAACTTGGTAATCTAACAAAGGTTAGCTTTGCCTAAGGGATTTGTTAATCCACCAACTTCAACTTTGCCTAAGGGATTTGGTAATCCACCAAAGATCAACTTTGCCTAAGGGATTTGGTAATCTACCAAAGATCAACTTTGCCTAAGGAATTTGGTAATCTACCAAAGATCAACTTTGCCTAAGGAACTTGGTAATCTACAAAAGGTTAGCTTTGCCTTAGGGATTTGGTAATCAATCAACTTCAACTTTGCCTAAGGAATTTGGTAATCTACCAAAGTTCAACTTTGTCTAAGGGATTTGGTAATCTACCAAAGATCAACTTTGCCTAAGGAACTTGGTAATCTACTAAAGGTTAGCTTTGCCGTAGGGATTTGGTAATCAATCAACTTCAACTTTGCCTAAGGGATTTGGTAATCCACCAAAGATCAACTTTGCCTAAGGGATTTGGTAATCTACCAAAGATCAACTTTGCCTAAGGGATTTGGTAATCTACCAAAGATCAACTTTGCCTAAGGGATTTGGTAATCAATCAACTTCAACTTTGCCTAAGGAATTTGGTAATCTACTAAAGGTTAGCTTTGCCTTAGGGATTTGGTAATCCACCAACTTCAATTTTGCCTAAGGAACTTGGTAATCTACCAAAGGTTAACTTTGCCTAAGGGATTTGGTAATCTACCAAAGGTCAACTTTGCCTAAGGGATTTGGTAATCCACCAACTTCAACTTTGCTTAGGGGATTTGGTAATCCACCAAAGATCAACTTTACGTAAGGGATTTGTTAATCCACCAACTTCAACTTTGCCTAGGGGATTTGGTAATCCACCAAAGATCAACTTTGTGTAAGGGATTTGTTAATCCCCAACAGATCAACTTTGAGTAAGGGATTTGGTAATCTACCAAAGATCAACTTTGCCGAGGGGATTTGGTAATCTACCAAAGGTTAGCTTTGCCTAAGGGATTTGGAATGTTCTTCATAAATCAATTTGTAAACAAAATGAATAGAACTTATAATTCTTAGTTACTTATATTTGATGAAATAAGGGCTACACCCATACATTTGTACATGAAAATGGGATGTTCATAATATTCATGATATTTAGATAAGGTAGTGTAGCATGGTTTTGTCACAAACTTCCAAATTTTTCCCCCTGCTAGTTTGCTTAACATCATCATATACCATTGATACTTTAAAAAAACAAAAATGTAGATTGTTTGTTATCATGTAAATTCAAATATTTGAAATGACAACGTGGACAAGATGCTTTTTTATTAATCTCATTGCACATTTTGCTGTATTTGTTGTAATTTTAGTATCTTATCATGCTATTTTGTATCTACTTAACCAAATATTTTTTCCTTGCTAATTCCAGTATCTTATCATCATGGTCATGCTATTTTGTATTTAACCATATATTTCTAAAGCATTTATAAACATACATATAAGTTTCTACAAATGAGGAGATACATTTGACTACAAATATTGTTTTGCTCCTACCCCTCAAGCAGAGAATGGGTTGTTGCTATAGAATATACTTTACATAAATCTGAATTTCAACTATAAACAATTTAAGCTTAAAAACATTACTGCTTACAAACAGTGACAAAAGAAAATATTATGAAAGTAAACATATATCTGTTGTATCTGAATATTCTAGCTAAAAACTTTTCTCCATTTACAAAATTACACCAGACAAATTAAATGTAAAATGAACTCACCATTTCTTATTGTTAGTTGTAGAAACAGAAGTTATTATTAGAACATATGAGGAGAAATCAATACTATTACATCAAGAGTCATCATCAAATGTCAATTTCAAAATGCAGGAAAATCTATTTAATTATTCATGACTGGAATTATTTTACTTAGAACAGGATTTTCTTTATATGAGAAAGACATTATTTATCTATTTAATATCCATATAGCTCAGGTTAAGACTAATTAATACTTCATTGCTCCTGAGAATCACAAAACACGTCAGTTTTCTACCAATAATTAAAGTGCTGAGGGACACATATCAATTACTGTATGACTAAGGGCATTGTAGGTCAGTGCCAGAATAACTGGGAAGGATGGGTGCCAGGGAATCTTATGGAGCATCATATATATATATATTTATGCATGAACTTTTTACATGTATCATTCCAAACTTTGCATGGCTTGTTCCCCCCTGTTTTCAAAGCTTTTTGTTATGTTTAAAGTTCATGTATCTATCTTCCTGTATACAACAGAAATGCAGTAGACAGGGCTATAAGGACAAAGGGGCACTTATAAAAAAAACAGGGGGGATTCTGGAAAATTTGTGATAATTGCTTCACTCCTCTGGTCCCTGGACACGTGTGTTAGGTACTTCACTCCTCTGGTCCCTGGACACTTTTGTCAGGTACTTCACTCCTCTGGTCCCTAGACACTTGTGTCAAGTACTTCACTCCTCTTGACCCTGAACACTTTGAGTCAATTGCTACACTCCTCGGTTCTTTGGCAAATTTGTGATAATTGCTTACTTCCTCTGTTTCCTGGACACTTTGTGTCAATTGCTCAAACCTCTGTTTCCTGGACACTTTGTGTCAATTGCTTTAACCTCTGTTTCCTGGACACTCATGGTCAATTGCTCAAACCTCTGTTTCCTGGACACTCATGGTCAATTGCTCAAATCTCTGTTTTCTGGACACTTTGTGTCAATTGCTCCACTCCTCTATTCTTTGGAGCCTTTGTGTCCATTGTTCCTTTCCTCTGTTCCCTTGACACCAAACTTCACTCCTCTGTTCCTTTAACACTTTGTGTCAATTGCTCCACTCCTCTGTTCCCTGGACACTTTGTATCATTTGCTTCAATTGTCTGATTTCTGGACATGTTGTGTCAATTGTTCTACATTTTGTACTTCTCTGTCCCCTTGACTCTGTGTCAATCCCGTCACTCCTCTGTTCTTTGGACACTTTGTGTCAATTGTTCTACTTGTCTGTTCCCTTGACACTTTGTGTCAATTGTTCTACTTGTCTGTTCCCTGGACACTGAGTGTCAATTACTTGACTCCTCTGTTCCCTGGACGCTTTGTGTCAATTGTTCTACTTTTCTGTTCCCTGGACACTTTGTGTCAATTGTTCTTTTTTTCTGTTCCCTGGACACTTTGTGTCAATTGTTCTACTTCTCTGTTCCCTGAACACTTCGTGTCAATTGCTCCACTCCTTTGTTCCCTTGACACTTTGTGTCATAAAGTAATTTTCATACCATGCAGCACACAACAAGAAAATATATTCTGATGAGATGAATAGCACTAGTATTTATGACCTTAAAACAGTCAAGGAAATAACTGTATAAAATTATTAGAGAAAAATTACATACATTTGTTATTGTGTATTAATAAAGAATCAAAGACTAGTGATAACATATATATGTATGTTACATGTTTCAAAGGGACAATAAACATCATTAGTTTTGTTGAAATGTATAAATTAAATGGACTTAGTTTTTATGCCAGTTAACATTACATTCACACTGTGGTTAAAGTTTTTTAAATTTTAATAACTTTTTCAAAATATGCTGGATTTCTACCAAACTTTGAAAGAGGCTTGTTTATGATCAAAAGACAATATCTAGAAGTAAATTTTTAAAAAATATATCCTTTTTTTGTATATATATATATATAACTTATAAACTGACTGGGTTTTTTTCCAGTTAACATAACATACACCATGTACACTCTGCAGTTAAAGTTTTTAAAAACATTTCTTTGATTTCATATATACATCCTGACTTTTTACCAAATTTGGACAGAAGCTTTTTACAGAAATAGTCAAAAGATAGTATCTGAAGGAAAATTTTAATAATTTTTTTCTTAATTTTGTTGGGCCTGCGACTCACAGCAAAAGTAGGCGAGACACAGGGTTCAGCAAAACCCTTACAATTTTGATAGCTGAATACAGCGTTAACCCATCTCCAGCTAGGGGTTGAATTGAAGGCCAAATGAATATGTATTTAATGAGGTTCAATTGTTTTAATTTGCAAGCGCACATTTCACGAAGCATGTTTCACAGCTTATTTAACAAAATAGAAACAGATAGGCTGCTGAAAGTGAAATATAATTTCATTATACCATTTTCATTTATGATTTAACAACAACAAAAATCATATTTTCTTTTGAATCTTGTAGCTAATGCACCTATAGCAAAAAGGTACATTTTAAGCAGATCACTTTTTAAAAGTACTCACTGATTTTCTAGTACATTGTATTATCATAACATTCGATCAGTTGACCATCATACAACATTGTTTTAACAGTTTAATAGTAAAAAGGTGTAAAAATTATTTTAAAATTAGTAATTACTGGTAATTACTGGGCCATTTTAGGAATTACTTGTATTTACTGAGTGCATGGGGAATTACATGTAATTCCTAATTTCACCTATTTACTGTAACAGATATAAATTTAGATTCTGCACAAAGTTCAAGAGATCCCAGTAGAGCCTGCTAGAAATTAAAATATTTTTGATTTATTTTATAAATAACAATTCATGCAAACTTATTTTATTTGAGATGTAGAAAATTAAAAGATTTAAGACTTGACAACTCATGGAAGTATCTGTAATAACCAGACTTGGGGTAATTGTAATTGTAATCGTTAATCAGCTGTAATTGATTACTATTTTTCAAGTAATCAGTGTAATCATTAATCAGCCAAAAATCTGATTACATGTAATTTAATTTAATCAATTACTTTTCAAAATACCCTGTAATCATGATTACTTTTTGATTACATTCTGATTACAATGAAAAAAATCTAAAATTGTGTTTTTGGTCATTAAATGAACCTCTTTGTTATTCATATATATGATAAATTTTAAACATACTAAAATGGTTTGGTTACTTCAAGCATGTCTACTTCAGTAAAAAATAAAGTTACAGTACTGAAAAGTCATCATTAGCCTAAGCAGAGACATATAATACAATTATATATCTTTTTGGTAAAAGATATTGTACATACATGTATATTCATCGTTTTATAATGATCTTCATATTAATTTTTGATAATAACTGTTATATATTCAAGTAAAACTTTTCTTTAACCCTGAATTATAATCTTTTGTTAATTTTTGTGATTTTTGTTAACTTTGAATTGACAGGTAGGAGACTAATTAATGTTTGTTTTTATTGCAATTACCAATTGAGTATAGCTGTAGGGAAATATATATGATAAAAGATAAATCAGACATGAAAATTTATCTAATTAGCACATTAATTAAAAGTTGGACAAATATGTTGTTTAATTTTTTTTTGTATTTGGACTGGACATGTAAAATGCAATGATTTTTAGTACTTACATATTGTTTACAATTTGATTAAACATTTCTATTAAAATTTAACATAGTTTTAACTTGTAACTTTATTTCATCCATATTTAAACTTCCATAAACTGCAACTTGGAATACATATAAATTATGAAAGAGCGGTCAGAAGACAAACAAAAAACTCTTGATTATGATATATCTTTATTAAATTCAATTCAAAATAATTCAGAGATCATTGGTGATAAAGTGTAATGTATATATGTAGTGAAATTTGGGGTTTATTTAAATAAATGAAGTTTAATTTAAAGTTATCATTTTATAATTGAACCAAATGAAATACTTTCTCAAAAATGCTATAGTTATATTAAACATTTATTCATTCACATCATTCAAAATGTTTTGTTTTTAAATTCATTGTAATCAGATGTAATCATGATTACTTTGTCAATGTAATCATTAATTTAATCAGATACTTTCAGAAATGATGTAATCATTAATTTAATTTAATCGTACAAATGACAAAGTAATTGTAATTTAATCAATTACATTGAAAGTAATCGGACCCATCTCTGGTAATAACTCATGCAAGATATTTTCTGTAATAATCCTATAGCATGTATAGAGTTACATTTTTGTATATCCCTGACTGTACAACTGTAAGAACTAATATTCAGAAACATTTAGACATAAACAGCAGGCCATTCTTTGGTAGGCGGTACTCCATATTTTTACACTCCTTTGCTTTTGACAAGTACAGCCTAAATGTAGGAATTTTTATAGAAGGTATTCATATAATAAATTGACAAGTACCACCTATAAAGGTGAAAGTACATGTACCAGTCAATATGAAAGATAATAAAACTCCTGAAACAGCAAAGATACACTGTAATTAAAGCTTTGTCTTTGTTGTCATCTTCAATACTTGTTAAATCAAAATGTATGATATATAGAAAATATCATATGGCTTTTTCAATATCGCATCCGTATCAACCCGAGACACCAAAATAATCCCAAGAGCTCTGCTCGAGGGATTATATTGGTTGAGGGTTAATACGGTGCGTGATATTGAAAAAGCCATATCATATACATAGAGAATATCATATGGCTTTTTCAATATCGCATCTGTATCAACGCGAGACACCAATATAATCCCAAGAGCTCTGCTCGAGGGATTATATTGGTTGAGGGTTGATACGGTGTGTGATATTGAAAAAGCCATATCATATACACTTTATTATATACATATACCTCAAGTAGATGTTTTTATGTGACATGACGTCATACAGATAATGAGTTTTGAAATGACGTCATACAGATTATAGGTTTGACATGACGTCATACAGATTAGGGATTTGATAAAGCTTTGCAACAGTGACTGCAATCGATGACGTGACGTCATACAGATTAAAGGTGTGATAAAGCTTTTGCGACCGTACTGATATCGATATCATCACGGGTGGCTGATACAGCACGCTTGCCATTGATTGTATTACACATACAATTTATCTGTATTTACTACTTAGTATATAATAAACTTTATTATATACATATACCTCAAGTAGATGGTTTTTTTTATGTGATATGACGTCATACAGATAAGGAGGTTTGAAATGACGTCATACAGATAGAGGTTGACATGACGTCATACAGATTAGGGTTTTGATAAAGCCTTTGCAACAGTGACTGCAATCGATGACGTGACGTCATACAGATTAAAGGTGTGATAAAGCTTTTGCAACCGTGCTGATATCGATATCATCACAGGTGGTTGATACAGCACGCTTGCCATTGATTGTAATACACATACAATTTATCTGTATTTACTACTAAGTATATATATAATAATGATCAATATTAAACACCACTTTTAGCACTATTGTGTTAGGCAGTGGATGTGGGTACCCGCATGTGGGTAAGAATAGTCAAATTGGCATTCGTAGGCTATGCGTACCCACATCCAGTTTTATATTTAGATGCCTTCGGATCGGAAATAAAACGTGATATACATCATTGTACATATACATGTATACGGATTTAGAGTAAAACAAGTAAAGAGTATGAAAAATAATATTTTCAAAATGTTTTTAAATTTAAGATAATGATACATAAAAAACTTTGCAAATTAAATTAAATTCATTATAACTTTAAAATGTCTTCCCCACATGTTAATCACTCTCTTCCATTTTAAGAATATTTATTAACTGAGAAAAACTGTTCACTTACCTATATATAAATATCTATAAAACTTATGTGTAGTTTTAATCAATTTATTCACCATTGTTCACTAATTGCGACAATTTCAGTATATATTTTACGTCTTATTCCCGATCCGATGGCATTCTGTTATTAAACCGGATGTGGGTAGTGGTACGTGTAGCCTTCGAATGGCAATTTGACTATTCGTACCCGCATGCGGGTACGCGCAGACACTGCCATTGTGTTAATTGGCAACAATCAGTTTTTATTGTTTAAAAAATATTAACATTGCTCGTCAGCATTTTATAATTTGATATGGTAAAGTTTTAAACAAAATGTTGTCATGACTTATAAAAATGAAGTGTGAGTCAGCCTGTAAAATTTTTATTTAAGATGTACATACATGTATGCTCTGCTTTCTCCTATTTTTTTTTTTGGCTTGTCGCTAATGTCACAGAGTTCCCGAAAAGTGGTGGTCCTCACGATTTTACCACCAAAATTTTGCATAGGACTGACACAATTTTAGTATTTTTCAATAGAATTAATAGTGAGGACCAGCAGATTTTCTGCAAGGACCACCAAGGAAAAAAAGATTTTGCGAACTCTGATGTCAGTAATGACAGCTGGATATTTGGGGTACCTTTGAGGGGTATCCGGTCGTTACGGCACCAAACCGATCCGGCCCCAAGTCAATCCGGCCCAAAGTTGATCCAGCCCAAGTCGATCCGGCCCACGTCGATCCGGCCCCAAGTCGATCAGGCCCCATAATAAAATATGAAATAACTATATTGATTTTGGAGGAATTTGTGACACATTTTTACAGTTTAAATGGAATTTTCAAAAAGTGTCCAATGATAGATGACAAAAGGTAAGTGAAGTATTGGAGTACCAGTTAAAGAACTATTTTAAATCGATACGAAAATGAGTGTTATTGTTGAATTGCAGGTTCAACATATTTTGAAATATGAAGTTATTTTCCGTGATAACTTTAAATTTGAATGTCATGGCGATTTTATTTTTTGTTAGTTCATACACAGAATATCTAAATAAATATTTACAGTCCACTGAAACCTATAAAATTTAACTCATCATAATGACTTGATTAATCAAATCATTAGTCTATAATTGGTTTGTTTATTCAACAATTGTCTGGCGATTGTGAACTAAGGTAATCCTGATTAATTAAAGTTACGTAATCAACAAGGTCTTTATAGATCGATCTTCTGGTTCAGGTTGGTGTATATAATAATAGTTAATTGTATTTTTTTTTCAGGTAACATCACAGGCTTCTATAATAATTGTTTTTTGGAGTTTTTTTTGTAATATAAACAAGGTCTTTACAGTTTGATATTTTGTTTGGTGTATATAATAATAATTTATTATTTTTTTAATATTGAATATAGTCAATTAGACTGTTGGTTTTCCCGTTAGTTGTGTGTAGAAAAAAAAACCAAGTTATAGGAGTATCCATTATTCTTTATTGCAAGAAAATAACAAAACAATGACACTGAATGCACGTTTTCACTCTCTAAAATATAATATCAGCACTACTAAAATATAACAATAAAATCATACATACTAACAAACACACTATCTCTGACACTCACATAAATATATATAACTTTTAAAACATTTACACTTACAGTTTTTCACTGTCACTAATTACTTAAAGGGGTCACACTTGCAGCACTACAATAACTACCTGTGAACGTTGGTACTTTGTGCGCTGCCAACGGGCAAGACTCAGCTTGGGGATCGGTTTGTACCGCTGTGTATGTAACTATTTGTTATAACACAAGATGAAAGACTTGTTAGCATCACAGTCAATCGAAAGAAAATGCTAATTACTGCTGATTAATGTTGCTGTCTGAATTGTTTTAATATAATTATACCCAATACTCTTAAAAACTTGTAATAAAAACATAATCAACCTAGTTTGTTCATGTTGTTTTATACTCATCTGAAAATTATTTTTTTTTACCGTATACCTTTTACATTATAATAAAAATCATAAACATTTATGAATTACATTAATATATATCTTTATTTTCATTCCTTATAAAAATATTTTTTATTGGGGCCGGATCGACTTGACATATGGACCCGATTGAAGTGGGGCCGGATCGACGTGGGGCGGGATCGACGTGGGATGGATCAACTTGGGTCGGATCGACGATGGGCCGGATCGACCCGAAAGCCCTTTGAGGTCCCAAACACTTGTACATGTTGTAATTTTGATGTCTGAGTGACGTGGCGTGCAAAATCTGTACTTTTAGGTTAAAAATACACTATACAGCCATTTTAGTCCATAATGTTATAATGAACTTTAAATTATATAAAATCGTAAAGGGACTAAAAAAAGAAGAATTTTGTGTTGGGGCCTTGATTTTCAACACCTGAGATTGAATAAAAATAGTCAAGAAAAAAAACTGTCTTTGAATAGGCATGACAAGAGACATATATATAAAACACAGCGAGTACCTACCAGAACTTACATATCAAATATATGAATATCAACAAAACAACTGAAAGCAAAATCCGGAAACGCTTCTTTGTTCTTTAAAATGAAGATCTAATGTTTAATCTAGGCAACATAGACTGTCGAGAAACGGGAATCGAATCGAATTAAATCGAAACGAAACGAATTATATCGAAATGAAACGGAATGGAAAATGAAGAAACGAAACACAACTCAATCAAAACGATACATTATTTTTTAAGCCCAATAGCACTGTTAAAGAATACGAATTCATGTGTCAGTGATTCTTTGACTGAAAAGGTTCACATTTTTGTTATAAGTCTTACAATAAATAAGAAGATGTGGTATGAGTGCAAATGAAGAAACGAAATAAAACTATATCAAAGCGATATATAACTATGATTTTTAAGCCTAATAGCACTTTTAAAGAATCCGAATTCATGTGTCATTGATTCCTTGAAAAAAACTTCACATTTTTGTTATAAGTCTTAGAATGAATAGGAAGATGTGGTATGCGTGCTAATGAGACAACTCAGTCTCAACTTGCCAACCACCAATGTAAATAAAATTATCAATTATAGATTACAGCACGGCCTTAAACACGGAGCCGTGGATTTTCAATGTGACAGTCCAGCAATAAATTAAGAGTCCAAAATGACAAGTGTAAAACAATTGTGAAAGGAGAACCAACGATGTTTTAAAGAGCGTTTTTCAATAAAGGTGTGATTTTCAGACATAAAAAATGAAAAAAATCAACTTGTCTAAAATTGTATTTCAAGACTTATTTTTGAATACTTCTATTTTAAGAATGCACTTTTCATTCACAAACAGTTGTATAATTATTATACACCTGTTTGTGAATGAAAAGTGCATTCTTAATTACTCTTCAAAATGATTTTTTTCTTCTTCATAATTTATATACTGTTTCGTATTTGTCCACTACTAAACTGCTTCTTAACGCACATCTTACAGCATTATAATGTCTCCTATTGACACTCCAATTTTTTTTATTTTACATAATGGAAAGATCTCATTGTTTTATGAATTGGAGAACCATTTTTATCGATAAAGGTTATAGACAGTACTTCACATTTGAAGGTACAAATCATGTTATGTAGTGGACATTTAATGTGATGACCTCGTAACGATTGACGGAAACAGTTTCGTAGTGGACAAAAAGACCCTGTTCTATGTTGATAAAATATATTGAAAATAACATGAAACTAACCCTTGTTATTTGTTTTGCACGATTATAATTGAAAATAGAGTAAAAAACGACTGCATGAAACGTTTTTCTCCCAAACTTGTTTCGTAGCGGACATATTCACATGTTCCATCCCCACCCCCAGTAATCCCGATATTGCAACAATCAGTGATTCTTTTCATCAAAGCACATTCTAAACTGTACACTGATATTTTTTTCATAATTTTAAAGTCAGATACTGAAGGAAACCCGTTTCTTAGAGATCGAACATAAAAAAATACGGTATCACTCTGGGGTCTGGTTTTCGAAAGTATCATAAGATATGTCATAAGATATAGAATGAAACTCAAAACAGTGTGGCTGTGGCCATTGATTGACACATTAAATTCATCCATTGACTGGGACAATTTACGTGAACGTTTGTCTGTAACGACCACTGTTCACGACGTACCTACGATAGACATCTAAATTGTGGGGTCACCAAAGGTTTCTTTACGCCTTTAATTATAAAATAATTCGAAAAATTAATCAGGAATAACCTTTATGTTTTGTTTTATATAATTGATGTAAATCAAAACATCGTGTTATTTCTGATTAATTTTTCGAATTACTTTATTAAGGTGTTGAGAACCTTTGGTGACCCCATAGGTTAAGTGTCTTTAAAAAGTACATAGTGATCAGTGGTCGTTACATACAAACGTTCACCTAAATTGTCCCAGACAATTGATGAATTTAATGTGTCAATCAATGGCCACAGCCACACTGTTTTGAATTTCATTCTATCTTAGGACATATTTTATGATCATCTTATGACTATCATATGATATGTCATAGGATGTAAATCAAAGCTGTCTTAAGAGAATCATAGCTATGATGCTCTTATGACTGTCATAATTAGTGAACATAATTTATATTATCTTAAATAAATTATTAAAAATTGATAAATATAAAATGAAAATGAAAAGTATGAACATATTAATTAGTACCATTCTTAATATTTACGAATATTTTATTTATTTCATTATAATGAACATGAAATTAAACAAAAAGGAATTGAAATACGATGCATGTAATATGAGTTGATAATTTGTTTAAATTTAGTTTGTAATATATAATAAATATTGAACTTCGCTTTCGTGTATTATCATATATGCATTGTTATTTAACTGTGAATACTTTTTAGATTCGGTACATCGAGTACCCGCTTAACGAAATGTCCGTGCATATACGTGAACTTTACTACGAACGAAATAATATGTATATTTATTATAAAAAAAAACATGATTTAGAAAAGAATTCCAAATTATATATCGCAGGAGAATCAAATTTTAATTCACGTAGTTGAGAAAAGTAAAATCTTCACTATTTAGCTAACTGAGAAACATAACAAATATTTTTATTGCAATTAACATGAAAGTATACATGAAAAGTAATTAAAATTTAAGTTACAATCATAAGACCATCATAAGTCATGTCGCTAGAGGTCTTAAGTTTACGACAAAAGTTATGACAAATCGTAACTTGGGACACTTTCGAAAACATATCTTACGACTATGACATGTCCTAAGACCATCATAAGATAGATATAGGAAGATGTGGTGTGAGTGCCAATGAGACAACTCTCCATACAAATAACAATTTAAAAAGTAAACCATTATGAACAGATATATCATGTTCTTGAGGGGTATTTGCCAAAAATACCAGTCGAGAGAATGTTAAATTTCGCGAGCCGTAAGGCGAGGGAAATTCATTCTCAAGACTGGTATTTTTCGCAAATACCCCTCAAGAACATGCTATATCTGTTTAATTACACCGAATGTCTAAAACGCATTGATGATCGTGACGTTACAAGCGTCCAGTCGGATAGAGTATTTTTTGGCAAATACCACGACAGAGAGGGTAAAAAAGGCATATCCTTTTTGCATATACCGCGGCAACGTTAAAAATGAACGATATTCATTTGATATCAGTAAATTGGTGAAAAATACACTGGCTATCAACCAATCAAAACCCAGGATTCTTACATAAGGTGTAATTATAGGTTAAAGTACGGCCTTCAACACGGAGCCTTGGCTCACACCGAACAACAAGCTATAAAGGGCCCCAAAATTACTAGTGTAAAACCATTCAAACGGGAAAACCAACGGTCTAATTTATATAAACAAAATGTCTTAGTCATAAGATACTTTCGAAAACCAGGCCCAAGGTCAATATGATGCGCTCAATTTTTTTACCAACAATTTAACTGCCGTTGTAAAAACAAAACAAAACTTTTTTATACCCTTATATTTATATCCAGTGCATTTCTTGCAAACATTGATTATATAATACTATCTATTCGCCAAATATTATATAACACAGAATTTACAAATAATTTAACAAAAAACTGTTACAGCTTGTGTTTATCTTTTAAAACAAAAAAGGTATGTGTTTCTGTCGAAAGGAAAAATACGTTAAAAAATCCGAACTTTGAGCAAATATATAAAATTTGGACCCCATTTTACTCAAAGAGTAGCACATGAAGGGTATATTTTTTATTATTTATTTGATTTAGTCAGGCAAAAATAGCCTATATGCAAATTGTCAGGAAAACGTAAATATGGGATCAAAACTATCGTATGCCCTTAAGATATTTTTTATAGGGGCCGGTACATAGCAAATTTACTATTTTTGCCGTTGCCGCCAAAATAACCACTGCCTATCATTTATATATATCTATTGGACCAAAACTATACGAGTTGTGTTCATATATTTTATGAAAGTATGATACTAAACCCCTAACTGGAGCGATTGTGTTTGATTTTCATAGGACGGAGACATAACCTTGATTTCAATCAGTTAAATTGAGGACTGGAGCTGGCATGTCAGTAACTGCTAGTAGTCCTTTGTTAATTTATGTATAATTATTGTCATTTTGCTTAGTTTCTTTTGTTACCCATTCTGACATGGGACTCGGACTTCTTTTAAATTGAATTTTACTGTGCGTATTGCTTGTGTTTCATTATTCTACATAGGCTAGAGATATAGGGAAGGTAGATATATCACAAAACATGTTTAAATAAAGGCAACAGTAGTATACCGATGTTCAAACTCATAAATCCATGGACAAAAAACAAAATCGGGATAACAAACTAAAACTGAGGGAAACGCATTAAATATAAGAAGAGAACAACGACACAACACTACAGTGTAACACACACAGAAACGGACCAAGCAACAGACAAAATCCCACGAGAATAACAAATATAACATCAAAACCAAATACATGAATTTGGGATAGACAAGTACCGTGACACGTCTTATCGCAATGTGAATTTACACTAAAAAAATAAGAGAAAACAAACGACGCAACGTTAAAATGTAACACATACAGAAACGAACTATAATATAACAATGGCCATATTCCTGACTTGGTACAGGACATTTTTAAAGAAAAAAATGGCGGGTTGAACCTGGTTTTGTGGCATGCCAAACCTCCCCTTTTGTAGCCATGTGAAATATAACATTAAGATGACAACTCAACACCACAGGACTACAATATAAATAAATTGGATAATACAATTGACAAAGAAACACACAAACAACAGCCAACAAAAGGCAACAAGTTGAAAATTTTGATACGCCAGAAGTGCATTAAACCCACCGCATTTATGCGTCTGTCCCAAATCAGGATCCTATTGGCTTTGTAAGTCTTTCTTGCATGTATGTTATTAAAATTTTGGTAATTTATATGTTCCGGAGTTTAGTGGGACGTCCATGTGTGCGGAACTAGTACACGTATTTGTTTCAGAGTGTGGGATTTTCTCGCCGTGTTGAAGAGCTATTGGTGGGCTTGGGTTTTTGTTTTCTCTCTGGTTTGTTTGTTGTCTCTTTGACACATTCCCTTTCCATTTTTGACTTGATTCAGTGGTTAGAATAAGGTCAACTTATATACTTCGTGCTATGATTTTGGCTATTGTGTGATTTTTTTATGCCCCATTTATGGGAATTATGTTTTCTGGTCTGTGCGTCCGTTCGTTTGTCCGTCAAGCCGTTCGTTCGTCCGTCTGTCCGCTTCATTAAGTTTTTGGTCTAGATGGTTTTTAATAAAGTTGAAGTCCAATCAACTTGAAACTTAGTACACATGCAACTTATGATATGAAATGATCTTTCTAATTTAATGCCAAATTATAGTTTTTACCCCAATTTCTCAGTCCACTGAACATAAAAAATGATAGTGCGATTGGGGCATCCGTGTACTATGGACACATTCTTGTTTTAAGATATTGTCATTCGAGGTTCACTATGGTGAAGGAAAGATGTGACCTAGGAAGACACTACAGTAACTGTTGATCACTGTTGAACTTTACTGCTCATTTGTCTTTCATAGAACACTCCGGCTTCATCCACCAATAAAACCTGACCGTCACGAAACAGCCTAAATGTGGTACTTTAAAGTGGCGTTAAAACACCAACAATCAAATCAAATCTTTCATAGAATTATAGCTCACTGTTAGGCGAGCTGATCCCATATATACAAGTGTTTAGTTCATTTTAAAAATGATTTATTTTTGTCTGAATTTATGAATTATAACATAACAAGTAAATTAATGTACTGATTATGTTATTAAACAAGTATTTAATCTGGATTATCTAAATCTTGTATTTACCGAAATATACAGAGGAATATTAGCAATCATGAAAAGGTTTCGTTTAAAATCGTTAGTTTTTAATCTCCCATGTTTTAAGTGGTACAAATGGATATGAAAGAAAAACACAGAGGTAATTTATTTCATTTCTCTATTTGTATTTTTTCAATTTTAATTGTTGTTGTTTAATTATTGACATTAATTTTTATAACAGATAAAATATTACACAAAATATGGACCAGCCATAGCGGAGATTTCAGGATTTTAAAACTTTTGAAAAAGGGATCGGTTGGTTACACCAAAAATTTTAGGGGAAATGGGCAGTAAAAAAGATCATGTGTTACATTCTTATTTTTGTAAATTGAATATTTATATTTCAAAATACATCTATAAACTTTGTTGAAATTTCAAACTCTATTAAAACACACTTATTATGGAAATTTCAAAATAAAAATAATAAAAAGGCTTGGTATGATTGCCAATGGGACAACTATCCTCTAGATACCAAATGGCGTAGATTGGTTAATCTATAACAAATAAAGACACCCAATCATCTTCCCTCTCTCGGCCGGATCAGTCCTGTAGCCTTGTATACCCCCATACTATAATCATTATTGTTTGTAGTATATGGGACAAACTCGACCGCCTGTACCAATCTGAGCTAAGAATAGGCATAGGACCATACTTATAAATATTCTTTGTTGTCAACAAATTAAATCATTTACTTGTTCGTCGGTATATGTTTTGTTCTATGACCTAAAAATTAAAAGAACTATTTAAAAATTAATATTTGACAATCAAATTCTAAGTTTTTGTTTCAAAACATAAATACAGAATGTACAACTTTTCGATATCCGTAATATTTCTATCTAGATCTTTAATGCGTCATATCATGTTTATCTAGATCTTTAATGCGTCATATCATGTTATCTAGATCTTTGATGCGTCATATCATGTTTATCTAGATCTTTGATGCGTCATATCATGTTTATCTAGATCTTTGATGCGTCATAGAAAACAAATCAATAAGAAAATATGACGAATCAAACTCTTAGTCAAGTATAAAGTATAGTTGTGTTGGTGGATTTTTTTTAGCAAACCTTTCGATTTTTTTTTTTAATTTCAAAATGTTCACACCACCTCTCATCTACATACAAGATACAGCCCGTATTACACACAGCCTCTACGTATTACTCGGTATACGCTTTCATGACTTCCCTGTGATCCGCGAAAAGTATGATCTGGTTTGGGAAAACAATAACTTTTTCAAAGTTTGATTTTATTGTAGATGTCTGATGTTGGTAGCGTTGCCAGCATTTCCTCAACAAGGACTCAAGTGATAAATAGAAGAAATTCAGTAGACTCGCTTCCTGGTGTTGAGGCTTACCTGAGGCGAAGGCGAGGCTCTACGAGTCAGATATTTGCTCCTAGCGATCTCAATGACCTCGAGCAATATGTCAACAAGAAACGTCGAGCATCTGTTGGGCTTATTCAACTTTCAGAAAAGGGGGATATTTTTCGCGAAAGTTCAAGTTTGAGTTTGGGCCGTCGTCAGTATTCTTCTACTGGACCCTTATGGGAACAGGAAGTTGCACACGGACAGAAAGAAGACGATGCAGCAACTATCAAAAAGACCAGGCGACGAAAGAGCAATGTTCAAGACAAAAAGTAAGTATAATAAATAAGTCTCAAATATTATAATTACTTCGAGAAAATAATTTCTGAAATCCCTGTTTTGCTTAAAGAATTGTTCTCCTTGTTTTGAATTTCAGAAGCAGATTTTTATTAGTAGAAAAAAAGGTACAAACACATAAAAAAAAGCAAAGGAACAGCGCATTAATTGCTGTTCTTCATCTAAAAGTCACAATGAGGCCTTCAAAACGAAGCAAACAATCTTTCACCACACTGCATTTTTAAGACGGTCCAACGCATCGGCTTGTATCAGCTAAATGATTTGCTGTAATCCTTTTACGACTATCATATGGTAGCCGTACTTCTAATTGGTCCTACCGAACTTAATGACATTATCTTGACGCAAAGCTATTGAATTTTAATGAAAGAAATAAAGAATGAAAACAACCCGTTATATAATTTATACATTCGAAGAGCTTTTCTGGATCAAATTTCATCAGGAAAGCTCAAAGCCAAATATTTTAAAGCAAAGAATGCACATCTAAGAACCGAAACAGTCGTGTGAACACCTTATAAATAACTAAATCAATATGAGGTCAACCAGAAATAGTCTATATAATACTAGTTATATATATGTGGTACGCGTACCGGTATGATTGCAAATGAGACAATTCTCCATAAGAGACCAAATGACACAGAAATTAACAACTATAGGTCACTGTACGGCCTTCAAAAATGAGCTTAGCCCATACCGCATAGACTGTTCCTCGGTCAACTTTCCCTGAGGAAGTTGAAACCTTAGTTTCTTTATAATTTTAACTTGCATTGAAATGTATACGTAAGCGTTGGAGTCGTGCTGAAATCATAACTCTGAGTTTGATTTGAAGAACAACAATTAAAGCTCTGCTTGTTTTGTTTTTGAGTTTTTCATTTGCATGTATTGGTATGGTTTCGTATTCCAATTTTGGTATATGTCTTTGCGCAAGTGCACATCATATCTATAATACTAAAACTACGCGGTACAATTTGTCAGCCGTCATCACGTAAAAACGACGAATCAAAGAATTCAACTTTATATATAACTAATATAGTACAAAGGTGTAGATTAAAAATTACACCACTCCAGGCCCTTTTGTTTTCCACGTAATTAATATTGCCAATAATTAAGAAGTTCCGGGTCGAGTCCGATACCGATACCAATAGTATATTCACCTGTTACCTATTACCTTATCTGTACGTTCCGCATCTGACAGGCGCACCACCAAACGGTGTATTCAAGATTAATATGCTATATACACGGGTCATAATCACAGGGTTGACACTACTAAATTGTCAAATTGTTACCTATTGTAGTATTTTAATCAGTAAAACTTTCTAAGATAACAATACGAATTACTAAAAATCTGTGACTAAAAATAAGGCGTATAGGTCAGTTTTCAATTTGTTAGCGGGCATGACGTAAAACAGCGAATCAAAGAATTCAACTTTATTTATAACTAATATAGGACAATGTTGTTGATTAAAAAATACTCCATTCCATGACCTTTTGTTTTCCAAATAATTAATATTACCAATAATTGATATGTTCCAGTTCGACGGGTTCAAACAGAAAGATTTGAAAGCAGAGAAAACTGTATATCTTATAATCAGAGGCGGATTTAGAGGGGGGCCCAGGGGGGCCGCCCCCCCTTTTTTGGAAAAAATTTGGTTGCTTATATAGGGAATCATTGAAGCGTGACTGGAGTGGGCCCCCTCTTAGGTCAGTCAGAGGGCCCCCACTTATGAAAATTTCTGGATCCGCCACTGATAATCGACATGACTTTATCAGATGACAATACTAATACTAAAATAAGGCTTGCGCATAGTTATATACTTTAATTCAGTCACGGACCCGCGATATCACGGGTTTGTTCTAGTTTAACTGAAATTATAACAAAGTGAAAGAAGAGCATCATATTAGAATAAGATATATGAAGGTGATTTCTATGTCATAAAGCTTTCAATTATTCCACCTTTAATGCTTCCAATTTATGACATTTCAGATCTCTGTATTCAATTACTGGAGAAAATATTGCTGGAAAAGATATGCAGTTTTTGGACAAGCCTGCTATTGGTGAAAGTGCAACATCCAACAACAACATCGAGCAAAAGGTGGAAAGAGAATATATTCTCAAGGCACATCTCCGTGACAACAGCCATGTCAAGTTTGAAAATGCCATCATGAGACACTTTTATAAGGCCCCGGCACCAAAGGCACATCCGGGATATGGCATGCCACGCCCAGAAACAAGGGAAGCAAATCCGTTTAAATTGATGATGGCTGATCTTCAAAGAGACCCGAGTATTGTAAAGGTTAATTCGTACCCGTCACTTTCAAACCCAAAGAAGTGCCAGATTGGTAATGATTTTTGCGAAGTTCTTGGACCTGCATCCTGCTCAACCTGCATTGAGACAACTAATAGATATATTGCAGACGAACTTCAGAGAATAATGTTTCCAAAAATAGACATGAACAGAGTAAGACTGGTAAAGCCAAAGCTCGCTAGAGTCATGAAACATGGACATATGTTTCAAGTTCGAAAGAAAAAAATGGGCGATCTCGATTACCCCGAGGAACTGGTGACGTCGCTAAGACGACAAGAAACCCAAATTAGTCATTTAACTAAAAGTGCTGTAAATCCGTTTAGTCGTTCAAGTTCTAGACCTAAAAGAAGTTCTCATACAAATCGAAAAACCATATCACGTGATTTGCCAAATATAAATGAGGACCGTTCAAAATTGAAACCATTGGAATTAAAATGATTCTTGTGACCACGTAGTTGATTCTGTTCCTTAAAAGCTAAAACTAAAGTAGGAATTGCTCGAACTTAGAGAACACCTGTGTTAAATAGTTGCAGATCCAGAAATTGTCGGGGGGTGTGGGGCACTGAATGTAAAAGAGGGGACCAACTTTTGTCGATCGTGCTTCAGTGATTTCCTAAATAATCGACCAAATTTTCTTCACATAAATCCGCCTTTGCTCAATTTAAGTACTTTTTTCGAACCTATGTTAAGCGTTGTTATTAATAATCATTCGTTTTTTCATCTATGTATTTAGCCCGCTTTGGCGCTCTCTTTTCTTTTTTCAACTTATAAATAATATGTTATTTCTGTTCTTGTATATATATATATTTTTTTTTTACATAAACATTTAAACAATAATACAGAAATAAAGGATCCCGATTATTATCTTCATCCATTACTCTTTTCTGCATATTGATTTCACCTATAGTCAATGATGTGTTTCAGTGATTCTTTCGATACTACCAAATGGCTATAAGTGAACATTTCTTTTATACTGACCATCTTTCGCCCTCGTATTATTCTGACAACTTAAATTCCACATAGAAATTATGATAATAAGGACTCATCAATATATCTCATATATTAGCATTTAACTTTAAAAATCCGATTTTTCTTCTCAACCAAAAATGTTTTCTTGGAATTTGAATATTGGCAGGTTAAAACAAAGAAGGAAGATGAAAAGGGGGCCGGGGGGGGGGGGGGGGGGTGTAAAAATCAGCATATTTGAATGTGAATATACTCCATTCTGCTTTTTAAAATCGATACCAAAAGGGTCTAGTAAATTTCAATTAAAAACAAATTTCATACAAATAAAAGGCTTGGGTTTGTAAAACCTGTTTTTAACTAAGTGTAAATAGTATCATATATTGTCTGTGGGAGCGTCAATGAATTCGTACATCATCTAGGTATTCTGTTGTCATCTATATACTACTGCATGCTAACATGCAAGTGTTTTTTACTGGTTTATACAAGGGTAAAACATGTATCTGCGGGCATCAATTTTATAATGTATCAAAACTGAAAGCATTGATTACATGTACATGAATTGAGCAGTACAACTGAAAACAGCAAACACCAACACAAAAATTCCTCCTACAAATATAGGCAAACAAATGATAGAATTAATTGTGTTTTTTTCCTTCAAATTTTTTAGATTAATAACGTGCATTTGATGTTCCTTTCAACTCGAATGCCAATATTGACTTTTCGACTCTTTACACTGCACTTACACACAATTGTATCAAACGAATTCTTGTATTTACTAAAATGGTTGTTTGAAAAATCTTATAGCCGAACATTTATTTGCAACTCAAATGAAGCCTTTTCTGTATATTAAACAGATTAATATGACTAATATATTAACTAGAGATGATAAATGCTGCTTGTAATCTGTGTCTAGACTTTTGGTTTTGTGTTTTCTTTTGTGAAATCCAGTGGTTTATGTATAGCATACCATAAAATTAATTTTGTTTTTCTTCTATTGATTTGATCATCAATCCGGTTATTTTTTCTCGTATGAGTTGAGTTACATTTTGTTATGTCGGAGCCTATTAAAACTCACTGTAGGGTATAGATAAACTCATCATAGATACCAGGACTAAATTTAGTATATACGCCAGACGCGCGTTTCGTCTCCAGAAGACTCATCAGTGACGCTCGAATCCAAAAAAGTTAAAAAGGCCAAATAAAGTACAAAGTTGAAGAGCATAAGTTGCGTTCATTGCTAAAGTCCGTGGTATAGTGATCTATAATTGCTTTCATCTACATCATTTGGTATCTGGTCCACAGTTATCTAATTTGCAATCTGACTACATCTTATTCTCATAAAGAAGGATAAACAACGATGTTACCCTTTCATTTGAGCAACAACAACAATAATAAAAATACAACGAAAGGATGAATCAATCAATTAAAAATCAACCCTACAGAACATGTGGTGTACTTACGTAATTGAATAACAAATTCAATGAGAGGTTAGGAAAAGCCTTTTCAAAAAAGTAAAATCACAAAAATACTGAACTCCGACGAAAATTCAATCGGAAAGTCCCTAATCACATGGCAAAATCAAATAACAAAACACACCAAACGAATGGACAACAACTGTCATATTCTTGACTTGGTTCAGGCATTTTCAAATGTCGAAAAAGGTGGATTGAACCTGGTTTTATAGCGCTAAACCAAGACGACCTAATGAGGTAAATAATGTTAATTTCTTTCAGAAACTGCTCCAACAAAGTTATTAGGAGGACAGATTAAAATTGACACTCCGTAAATTTTATGGACACCATCACGAATTGGTGGATCCATACGATGTGTCTTTGACCAAACTAGCTAAGGACATTTTTACCACATGGTAGATTGTGGTTTGTCATTATGTCGTCTAATATTTTAATTACCAAACGTGACTTATTCCCGATTGTGACTGTTTTGCTGAGTGTGAATTCGCATTACTTTAAGACGTGTTACGGTACTTGTCTATCCCATATTCATGTATTTAGTTTAAATGTTTAATGTTATATTTGTAATTCTCATCGGATTTTGTCAAATGTGTTGACGTCTTTTCTATTATATTTATGTGTTATGGCAAAGAAAATTAATCACCGCATTCATTTATTAGATTTGATTTTGTTTGAAACGTAATCAGTACGATATTTTACGTTTGAAGTTAGATTCAAAACAAACCGGACATAGCTTTATAATATAGTTAATTGCTACCTTAGTTTGCTATTAATAAGTATTTAAATGTGAATTGTTATTAAATGCAATATCAGTATTTAGTTCAAATATAACCTTAAATCAATCCTAATTCTATCTTATTCATTCAAATGTGACGCCATTTTTCATTTTTTGATAATCTGTTTTACAAATTCAAATGACGTCATTTTTAAAAAAAAATTTTTGTCATTTTTTACAATTTCAAATATGACATCACTTGGCGTTGAGGTTTAAACTTATTCGGATGTGTCGCTACATTTTGTGTTGCAAATGTCTGGTTATGTAATGTATTTCAGTTGTTTCCTGTAATTAGTTAATACTTCAGTTTTATCATGTACATCTTTTGTATAGTAATTTTATAAATTTACTGTTTGCAAAGTATACATTATTCCAAATAATAGGGATGTTCTGGTAACTAACAGAAAACCCTGGCCGTTTTTGGCACAACTTTTTTGATCTTTTGGTCCTCGATGCTGTTCGACTTTGAGCTTGTTTCGGCTTTCAAACATTTGTATCTGGGCGTCACTAGTAGATCTTGTGTGGACACAATGCACTTCTGGCGTATTAAAATTTTGAACTTGTTACCTTTTGTTGGCTGTTGTTCGTGTGTTTCTTTGTCAATTGTGTTCTCCAATTTACTTATATGGTAGTCCTGTGGTGTTGAATTGTCATTTTAATGTTATATTTCACATGGCTATAAAAGAGGGAGGTTTGGCATGCCACAAAACCAGGTTCAACCCAACATTTTTTCCTTTACAAATGTCCTGTGCCAAGTCAGGAATATGGTCATTGTTATATTATAGTTCATTTCTGTGTGTGTTACATTTTAACGTTGCGTCGTTTGTTTTCTCTTATTTTTGAGTGCAAATTTACATTGCGATAAGACGTGTTACGTACTTGTCTATCCCAAATTAATGTATTTGGTTTTGATGTTATATTTGTTATTCTCGTGGGATTTTGTCTGATGCTTGGTCCGTTTCTGTGTGTGTTACATGATAGTGTTGTGTCGTTGTTCTCCTCTTATATTTAATGCGTTTCCCTCAGTTTTAGTTTGTTACCCCGATTTTGTTTTTTGTCCATGGATTTATGAGTTTGGACAGCGGTATACTACTGTTGCCTTTATTTATCTTAAAGATAATTTGTATTTTCATATGTATTTGAAGCTGTTAATACTGAGCCTATACATACCATTTTAGAAAGGCAAAAAAACATTAAGTACTAAGGAATATACATTTTATTTTGTTCTAATTCGTTCAAAATAGTATCTTGTATAATTCATAAAATTACATTCTTTCAAGTTTAACTATTGTATATTTCATTATATATATGTATTGTTGTCTGCTCTTTGGTCGGGTTGTTGTCTCTTTGACACATTCCCCATTCCCATTTTCAATTTTATATTGTATTGATGCATGAAGATATAAAATTATTTACAAAAATACAGTCGCTTATATCACATACCGGTACATTTATATTCAATATGTTAAAAAAACAAAACAAATGTGTATTGATGCATGAAGATATAAAATATGTACAAAAATACAGTCACTTAAATCAGATATGAATACAAATATATTTATATTCAATATGTCCAAAAAAACAAAAAAACCAACAACAATGAAGCATACAAATAACAAACAATAGTCCATACTGATAATTAATTTATTGTATCCGGAAAACATTGGGAGAAGAAATGATTTGTAGCAATAACAAATCATGATGTTAGTTTTTTTAACAAAGCTTATTTTCCCTTTTGAATTTCATTGTTTAAATGATTAGATTGGTAGATGCTAAACACGCAGCGGCAAATATTGAATGCACGTTAAGTTACTCACAGCTGAATGAAGATTTAGATATACCCTACATTATAAAAGAGGCCCAAATGGGTAATAGGAACATAAAGCCACACACATTGACGAAATATTCTGATAGAAAAAAAACAACAGACCAGGATATCAAGCCCAAGACATCACATATGAGGCAAGAAAACTAACATATAACCACTGATACTTGTTCGAACAGGGTCTTTTTACCTCTGACAATTTGGGGTCTTATTCGATTTTAAAGCCGGAATTACTATTATATGTTTGAAGTAAATCAGATGAACAATTTATCTTAAAACTTTTCAAGGAAGCTCTGCATGACAGGTAGTACGAGATTACTGTGACGTCCAACGGCTGTTTTGTCAGACAAGCTGGGGCCGTGTAGGTTGGTCCCCTCCGTAAAACATTCAGTATGCCTTCGGAATATACAAATATTAACGGTCGGTATGAGCTAATGATGGCCTTGAACTTGAACGTTTCGGTTCCCGGTTTGACGACGTCCACATACGGTACCAGTTGAAATGGCGTTAAACGTCAGACTGAAGTAATGAGGCCCCTCATGGGGGGTCCTAGTAATCACATAATCACCATTTTTTTGCCAATATAATCACATAATCATTAAATATTTGCTTATTTTTAGTAATCAAATAATCATAAACTAAAAATACAGTCCTAGGTAATCAAATAATCATGAAATATTTGGCTTAATAATCAAATAATCATTAAAAAAACGGCCAAGTAATCACATAATCAAAAACCCCATGAGGGCCCTCAGTAATCTCTTGATCATTTCGTGGAAACATCCCAAACTCAAGAATTTCAATAACGGCCGGGAAACAGACTAGGGCCGTGGGACATGGGACTGACGATCTCTGACGTCCCACGGTCCCAGCTTGTCTGGCAAAACAACCGTTGGACGTCAGAGTTATCTCGGACTACATGACAGGGAACTGTTGACATTAATTTGAAGGGGAGTAGCTTGTGTTACCGTATACAATGACTTCTTGAACGATTTGTTTTAACTTTATAAATCAAAATCGTGTATTACGGATAACTGGGAATATAACATAAATTGTATATTATATTGTTCTCAACATACTTGTAAGCATTGGTGGAAAGTATAACGAGAAACCCACTATTTTTAAAGATTTTTAAAATCCAGTAAGGCAGCAACCATTTGATTTTCTGGGGGGGGGGGCTATGGTTTTTTTTGGAAAAAAAAGTTTGTTTCCAGTTTTTGGAGAAAAAAATAATTTGTTTTTGATTCTGAGAAAAAAAATTGTTTGTTTCACCCTCAGCTGCCACTATATGTAATGCTAAAATTGAAAGAAAAAAATTGTTTTCGACTTGTCGCGAAAAAAATAGATTGTTTTTCGCCGCAGGCGAAAAAAAAAGTTTGCACAGAAAAAAAAACCATAGCCCCCCCCATGAAAATCAAATGGTTGCTGCCTAACTATATATATACAAAGACAATTTTGTGGATGAATGACATTAGTTAACAATGCAGTTTGATCATATATAGTTTATAACAAAAATGAATTCAAAACACAACAGCTTATCATTAACATAAATAACAAAAAATAACTGTTTCCTAAATAACCAACTATAAAGTTTTAAAAAAGTTATGCAAGACATATCTTTTATTTTATATTGAGGAGAAAAAATATACTTCTTAGCGTAAACTAATGTTTCAAAGAAAAAAAAAACATGTTTTAGTTTTTACTTGACTTTAACTCAATTAAAAAAATTATTTCAGCAACTTTGGAAATTATCATTTGAAGGTTTCTAATCCGATTATTTGTTGTTGATTTTTTTTACTCCGTATATGGCAGTATGTGGAAGCTACACAAATGTTTAAATTCGATTTCTCTATGTTAAATATGGCAGAAAAAACATTAATTGAAATAAACAAAACAACAAGTACACATGTACTAAAAAGTCAATAAAAAATCTATTACACAAAATAAAATCTTATAATCTATGAACACAAATTACTAATTTCATTTATTTTCAATATGTATATATGTCATATGCCAAAAACTATAGCCAGTCATCTTTGATTCCAAAAACCATAAAAACAACCATATGTTTGAAAAATGGTCAACATATCAATATCAGTGATACTCCTGATTAAATTATGTGGTCTTAACATTGATGCTGTTTATGTTGATTCTCATTTTCATTATTCAATGGTCCATTTTGCCTTGAGATGGCGGCCATACTTGATATGATACAGGTTATTTGTTTTACGATAGCATAAACTCAGCATAGCATAAGTCAAATCTTTACAGGGTTTGTAAAAGTCTCTTATCCTGTACTTCTAGATAAATCTTTTGTTAAAATGTGTTCAACGATCAAATATATCTGAGACTTTTAGAAAGGCAGCCAATTTGTTAATCTAATGAAGGAGTTGATTTTTATCTGTATATATATATATATCAGTCTAAAGATATCTGCATAGTATCGCCTATTCTAGACGATCCGGTACATAGTAAATTTGCTGGTTGGTCGTTTTTATAGACTTTTATATATATATATATATATATATATATATATGTGACGGGATTGCTTCCCTTAGAAAAACTTAGTAGATACTTAGTCAGCCGTAAGCTGTTGAGCTAAGGAAGTACTTCTTTAGCTCAGTCGGTTAGCGCGCTGCCTTGTAACACAGAGGTCCCGGGTTCGAGTCCCGGTGGAGACAAGCAATTTTGTAATGAAATTCGTGCTCTCCGGTTACATATATATATGCGGTTCTGTTTCTGAAGTTCAAAGTAAAAAAAAACTATGTATAAACTTTTAAACCAAATGTACTTTCTTTTTGGCTTTAAAATGAGTAATGGTTTGTAAATCTCATATTAACATGAATAAAACATATTAAACATAAGTAAGCATAAGACATAACGATTAAATTTTAGAAGAATTTAATTAAATTAATAGGGAAAACCATACAGAAAAAAAAACTCAACATATATAAACATTTTGAAATTGCTTAAAAGACGTTTGACATCTAATGGATAACAGGAGCCGTTTTCACACAAAAAAAAACTTACGACTAAGAGTGATCGTAAGTCATGAACGATTCAGTATACTTACGATCGATCTTAGTCGTACGTTTTTTTTTGTGAAACCGACTCCAGAACCTTGCAAATGATGTCTTCACATATAGTTGATCTACATATAATTGTTTTCAATATTAAAATAATTATAAATAAATTTTCAAAAAAATATATGCAAGATCTGAGTTAGAAAAACTTAAGCTCAGTATCCCCGTTACTAGTAAGAAAATCTTGTAACAACCATTCATGTCACTGCCATCATTACATTTAAGTCTGTTTAATTCGTACGTCTTTTTTAATCTTTATCAAATATCATCATTTATAGTTATGTCATTAGATATTAACAGCCCCCCATTATGTATTTACAGTATAAAATAAACTACATAAATCAAATACTTACAAATTAAACATACAAAGAAATGGTTTTTAGTTTATTTCTATGTAGCAATATTTTCCACACGATTTTACAGCAAAATGCCTTGAGTGTGTAAGTCAAGGTAATATGTTTGGTTAGCTTGCATGCAAACTGAACCGTGAAGTCATTATTAGGTCAGATATACTACCCTCCTTTAAGAGTAGACTTGTCTGACTTTACTACAATACTTTAAATCGGACAATCCTTCTTTTAAATCTAACACCATACAACGATAAAGTTTACCATTTTGATTATTTTCTTCACATCTTGTTTTGTCAAAAATATTTGAAATTAATGTATTTTCACAATGCATTTATACTGTGCTTTTTAGATGAATGAAATTGGGTGGGTCTATAAAAAGTTTAAAATGAAATACTACTAAAATTAATTTAAAAAAATGAGATTATGGTTCTTAGTAAGTTATCGGAACACTAGTTTAGTAAAATCCACTTTTATTTTCGTTCGTAATTGAATTTCCTAAGTATTGACAAAACTTTTGGCCAATCGTGTTCATTAGCTTTCTTCATAAGTCGGTCTAGTTCAAATGTGGCATTACAGTTTCTTTGCAATAACCGGCAAACTATATTCTCGTGCATATGATTTTGACTTGCTGCGTCCATAGCCATCTGGATATCAAACTTTTCAGGTTTAACTTTTTGAAATAGTAACTGCACAATGTCTTCCTCACCACTTCGGCCTGCCTCTGTCAGAGCCGATTTCATATCAAATGATGCATGATCTATTTCATTCAATAAGAATTCAGCTATTTCTTCCCAGCCATGATGACATACGACGATAAAGGCTTCTGCTGTGTTGAGTTTAGAATGATCGACCTTACTAAGAATAATTTTGACAACATCAACCTCCCCTTGTCTACATGCGTTTAGCAAAGAATCCCTCATAACAATTCCTGTATGGTCAGTGTCTTGTAAAAGCATTTCAACAACTTCAGTCCAACCAAATCCGCACGCGTGAGGCATGACGTTTGTAAACAAACAAAGTTGATTTTTGAATTGGCTAATCAGAAATTTAGCTACTTCTTTATTTACAGAGTTGGAGCATAACCCGGGTAATATACTTTCAATATCTAAGATATCTTTCCCAAATTTTGTAAACATACATTCTACAATATCCAAGTGTCCATTCATACACGCTTCTGCTAATGATGATCGAACGTCGTACTGACTTAAATTCGGATCGTTCAACAAATCTTTAACAACAGACAGCCATCCATGCTTTGAAGCCTCATTCAGCACATTTCCTGTATCTAGCAGGTTGACATCAACATTTTCCAAGATCCATTGTGCTGTTTCGATTCGACAAAAAGCACAAGCATCATTCATTGCTGTTCTCATGTCGAGCTTACTATGGTCAATGTTTTCCCACATCCACTTGGCGAGAGTCAGCAAACCATTCCCACAGCTTTCATTCATTAAGGTTTTGGTATCTAATGACTTGACATCAATGTTTGATAAGGCCCACTCGACAAGTTCCTTGTGACCATTAACGCATGCAACATTTATTGCAGGTCTCATCTCGAGAGAATGATCCTGTGCATTTTCCCATATCCACTGTAAAGTGTCTGTCCAACCATTACGGCATATTTCTTTTACTGTATTGTTCATATCAAATAGTGATAGTGAATATTTTCTCAAGACCCACATAACTAATGATCGTTTTTCTAATGTAATCCACTTGTTATATTCACTATAATTGTCCGTAATTTTGGATTTGATATTCAACAACGAATATAAAGCTTGACTAATATCTACTAAGTTCCTATCATTAGTTTCAAGTAACCATTGAACGAGTGCCATATTTCCGATTGCGCATGCTTCGACAATAATTGTATTCATATTCACTAATGAGCGATCAGAATGATTCAGAAGTGTTTTAATTACGTTCGTAACATTGATTCCATTTACAAAAGTTTCTGTGATTGAAGCTTGAATATCGAATTGTGATTGGTCAATATTTTCCACAAGCCATTTCACATTTTCTTCCTTTCCACTCAGGCATGCGTTAATCAATGCTGACTCCATGTCACACACATGTTGTTTATCAGTTTTACTCCACAGCCATCGAATTACGGCAATATTTCCATATCTGCACGCATTATTCATTGAACTTTTAATGTCAAACATATTTTCACCAAATCTTTGATTTAAAAGTTTAACTGTCTCATCATTTGGCCCGCGGCATGCTTTCAACATGGCAGTTTTTATATCTAACTGCGACTGGTCCACATTTTCAAGTATCCATATGACTAATTCATGGTTTCCCAATTTACACGTTTCATTGAAGGCTACTTTCATATTCAATGATATTTTTTTTACGTGATTGCAAAGGTACTTCACAATAAAGAGATCGTGATGTTTAATTGCTGCAGTCATTACTGAGTTTATATCTAGCAGGTTATGATCCACTTTATCAAGTAAATACCTTATTGTATCTATATTTCTTGATTTATATGCATTAATTATGGCACTATTGAGATTTAAAAGTGTGTGATCTACTTTGTCAAGTATACACTTAACTGTGTCTGAACTCTCCAATTTACAGCTGGCAATATTCATAACTGTCTTCATATCTAACCGTTTCCAATCTACATTTTTAACTATCACTTCAAATACACCTAAATTATCCTCATCTTCGAATTCGTCACGGTATTTATAACATTCATACAGGACGTCCTTGAAATCTATAAGGTTATGATCTACTTTGTCAAGTAAATACCTTATTGTATCTATATTTCTTGATTTATATGCATTAATTATGGCACTATTGAGATTTAAAAGTGTGTGATCTACTTTGTCAAGTATACACTTAACTGTGTCTGAACTCTCCAATATACAGCTGGCAATATTCATAACTGTCTTCATATCTAACCGTTTCCAATCTACATTTTTAACTATCACTTCAAATACACCTAAATTATCCTCATCTTCGAATTCGTCACCGTATTTATAACATTCATACAGGACGTCCTTGAACTCTATAAGGTTATGATCTACTTTGTCAAGTACACACTTTACTATATCTATGTTCCCTGCTTCACAGGCTCTAGTCATGACACTGTTCATATCTAAAAGTTTGTGATCTTCTTTTTCAAGTATACACTCAACTATATCTAAACTATTTAACTTAAAGGCTAAATTCATAACTGTCTTCATATCTAATCGTTTCCATTCCACATTTTCAACTATGACTTTCAATATTAATAAAACACACCCATTCCTGTGTGTGTTACAGTATCCATAAAATTCATATAGGACGTCCTTAAACTCTATAAGGTTATGATCTACTTTGCCAAGTACACACTTTACTATATCTATGTTCCCTGCTTCACAGGCTCTCATCATGGCACTTTTCATATCTAAAAGTTTGTGATCTACTTTGTCATGTATAAACTCAACTATATCTAAACTATTAAATACACAGGCTAAATTCATAACTGTCTTCATATCTAATTGTTTCCAATCAACATTTTCAACTAACACTTTCAATACAAGAGAAATACTCTCATTCCTGTGGTTGTTACAGTATCCATATAACTTTCTTGTGACGTCCTTGAAATCTATCAGGTTATGATCTACATTGTCAAGTACACACTTTACTATATCTGCGTTCCCTGCTTCACAGGCTCTAATCATTGCACTTTTCATATCTAAAAGTATGTGATCTTCTTTTTCAAGTATACACTCAACTATATCTAAACAATTCAATTTACAGGCTAATTTCATAACTGTCTTCATATCTAACTGTTTCGAATCCACATTTTTAACTAACAATTCAAATACACGTAAAATACACTCATTTAATATGTAGTAGCAACAGTTTCCATAAAACTTACTTGTGACGTTCTTGAAATCTATAAGGTTATGATCTACTTTGTCAAGTACACACTTGACTATATCTATGTTCAGTACTCCACAGGCTCTAGTCATGACACTGTTCATATCTAAAAGATTGTGATCTACTTTGTCAAGTACACACTTTACTATATCTGCGTTCCCTGCTTCACAGGCTCTAATCATTGCACTTTTCATATCTAAAAGTATGTGATCTTCTTTTTCAAGTATACACTCAACTATATCTAAACAATTCAATTTACAGGCTAAATTCATAACTGTCTTCATATCTAATCGTTTCCATTCCACATTTTCAACTATGACTTTCAATATTAATAAAACACGCCCATTCCTGTGTGTGTTACAGTATCCATAAAATTCATATAGGACGTCCTTAAACTCTATAAGGTTATGATCTACTTTGCCAAGTACACACTTTACTATATCTATGTTCCCTGCTTCACAGGCTCTCATTATGGCACTTTTCATATCTAAAAGTTTGTGATCTACTTTGTCATGTATAAACTCAACTATATCTAAACTATTCAATACACAGGCTAAATTCATAACTGTCTTCATATCTAATTGTTTCCAATCAACATTTTCAACTAACACTTTCAATACAAGAGAAATACTCTCATTCCTGTGGTTGTTACAGTATCCATATAACTTTCTTGTGACGTCCTTGAAATCTATCAGGTTATGATCTATAAAGGCAACAGTAGTATACCGCTGTTCAAAACTCATAAATCCATGGACAAAAAACAAAATCGGGGTAACAAACCAAAACCGAGCGAAACGCATTAAATATAAGAGGAGAACAACGACACAACACCGAAACGCAACACACACAGAAACAGACCAATCATCAGACAAAACACCACGAGAATAACAAATGTAACATGAAAACCAAATACATGAATTTGGGATAGACAAGTACCGTGCCACGTCTTATCTCAATATCTCAAAAATAAGAGAAAACACAAACGACTCAACGTTAAAATGCAACACAAAGAGAAACGAACAATATTATAACAATGACCATCTTCCTGACTTGGTACAGGACACTTTTAAAGGGGGAATAAAAGTGGTGGGTTGAACCTGGTTTTAAGGCATGCCAAACCTCGCACTTTAATGGCAAAGTTAAATACAACACCGAAACGACAACACAACACCACAGGACCACAACACAAACAAACAGGAGAACATATTAGACACAGAAAAACATGATTAATAGATAACAAAAAGCATCAGGTCCAAAATTCAATACGCCAAAAACGCGCCTTGCCCACACAAGACTCACCAGTGACGCCCAGATATAAAAGATCGAACGTGAAAAAAGTACAAAGTTGTACAGCACTGAAGATCAAAAGTTGAAAAGGTTTCGCAAAATACGGCATTGTTTTTATGCCCGGGATAAGAACATTCTTATTATATAGAACAATTCATGCTATTGCAAACAGTAAATTTTATCAAATGAATATGAAAGAGATATACACAAAGAAACTAAAGTATTAACTAATTACAGAAAACTAAACCTGAATACATAACGCCTAGATATAAAAGATCGAACGTGAAAAAGGTACAAAGTTGTACAGCACTGAAGATTAAAAGTTGAAAAGGTTTTGACAAATACGGCATTGTTTTTATGCACGGGATAAGAACATCCTTATTATATAGAATACTTAATGCTATTGCAAACAGTAAATGTTAACAAATGAATATGAAAGAGATATATATAATGAAACTGAAATATTAACTAATTACAGAAAACTAAACCCAAGTTTATCACAAAATAGACATACATCCGAATCAGTCCAAGCGTCAACGTAATTAAAAAAATTGTGACGTCACATACGATGGCGAAAAGGCAGAAACGTTATGCCACATTTGAATTTATGAAATTTAGAAACAGCATGACGTCACATATGAAAAACTATCATTCAAAAATGAGATAGAATTAGGATTGATTTAGAACTAAATACTGATAATTCATTTAAACAAAATGCATATTGCAATACTTATTAATAGCAATTAACTGTAATATATATATGTCCAGTTTGTTATGAATCCAACTTCAAACGTAAATAATCGTACAAAATTTAATATAATTATTAAAGAGGAGGTGGTTAATTTTTCTGTACGTCATACCTAAATATATAATAAGAAAACGTCAACACATTTGACAAAATCTGATGAGAATTACAAATATAACATTAAACATGTAAACTAAATACATGAATTTGGGATAAACAAGTACATAAACACGTCTTATAGTAATGCGAATTCACATTCAGCAAAACGGTCACAATCGGGAATAAGTCACGTTTGGTAATTAAAAGATTAGACGACATAATGACAAACCACAATATACCATGTGGTAAAAATGTCCTTAGCTAGTTTGGTTAAAGAGACATTATATGGATCAACCAATTCGTGATGGTGTCCATAAAATTTACGAAGTGTCAATTTTAATCTGTCCTCCTCATAACTTTGTTGGAGCAGTTTCTGCGTAAGGAGCACACTCCTGTATATGAAGTCCGTATAGTGTGAACAAGCACGTGAATAACGTATCAATTGTGATATGTAAACACCATACGAAGGGGCAGAGGGTATGTTACTGCTGAGAAATGGGAAATTGATAATTGGGAAGTTGAAATCGTCCCGTTTATCATAGATTTTTGTGTGAAGTCGTCCATCTACGTCAATATTGAGGAAAAGATCAAGGTATGAAGCAGTCCTTCTAGTATCAGTAGTATCCTTAATTTCAAGTTCACTGGGATATATGAGATGTAAGTATTGGCTGAAGTATGGGTTGTTCTTACATTGTCAAGTACACACTTTACTATATCTGCGTTCCCTGCTTCACAGGCTCTAATCATTGCACTTTTCATATCTAAAAGTATGTGATCTTCTTTTTCAAGTATACACTCAACTATATCTAAACAATTCAATTTACAGGCTAATTTCATAACTGTCTTCATATCTAACTGTTTCGAATCCACATTTTTAACTAACAATTCCAATACAGGTAAAATACACTCATTTTCGTAGTAGCAACAGTTTCCATATAACTTACTTGTGACGTTCTTGAAATCTATAAGGTTATGATCTACTTTGTCAAGTACACACTTGACTATATCTATGTTCAGTACTCCACAGGCTCTATTCATGACACTGTTCATATATAAAAGTTTGTGATCTACTTTGTCAAGTACACACTTTACTATATCTATGTTCCCTGCTCCACAGGCTCTAGTCATGACACTGTTCATATCTAAAAGTTTGTGATCTACTTTGTCAAGTACACACTTTACTATATCTATGTTCCCTGCTCCACAGGCTCTAGTCATGACACTGTTCATATCTAAAAGTTTGTGATCTACTTTGTCAAGTACACACTTTACTATATCTATGTTCCCTGCTCCACAGGCTCTAGTCATGACACTGTTCATATCTAAAAGTGTGTGATCTACTTTGTCAAGTATACACTTAACCATATCTAATCTATTCAATGTACAGGCTAAATTCATAACTTTCTTCATATCTAATTGTTTCCAATCCACATTTTCAACTATGACTTTAAATATACGTAAACTACGCTCATTTTTGTAGTTGTGACAGTATTCATATAACTTACTTGTGACGTTCTTGAAATCTATAAGGTTATGATCTACTTTGTCAAGTAAACACTTTACTATATCTGTGTTCCCTGCTTCACAGGCTCTAGTCATGAAACTGCTCATATCTAGAAGTGTGTGATCTACTTTGTCAAGTATAAACTTAACTATATCTGCGTTCCCTGCTCCACAGGCTTGAATCACGGCACTGTTCATATCTAGAAGTTTGTGATCTACTTTGTCAAGTATATACTCAACTATATCTAAACTATCCACTGTACAGGCAGCATTCATAAATGTATTAAAATCTATAAGGTTATGATCTACTTTGTCAAGTATACACTTTACTATATCTATGTTCCCTCCGTAACAGATTTCAATCATGGCACTGTTCATATCTAAAAGTGTGTGATCTTCTTTGTCAAGTATATACTCAACTATATCTAAATTCTTCAATTTACAGGCAACTTTCATAACTGTCTTCATATCTAACCGTTTCCAATCTACATTTTTAACTATCATTTTAAAAAGTAATAATGTATGCTCATTTCTGTAGTTGTGACAGTATTTATATAAGTCATAAAGGACTTTCTTTAAATCTACGAGGTTTTGATCTTCTTTGTCAAGTATACACTTTACTATATCTAAACTCGCAGATTGGTCCAAATTATCAAGAATCCATATAACTAATTGTAGGTTTCCTACTTTACGAGCTTTATTGAAGGCTCTGAACCAGTTTACAATGTCTAGTTTGCTACCTTTTAAAGCTCTACTTACAACACTAAATATATCTTTTTGTTCTTTTTTTTCACTTTTCCAGAATTTCTCTAAGATTTCCAAAAGTCCTTGTTCACAGGCATAATCAACGACTTGTTCAGTTTTAAATAACTGAATATCAACATTGTCTAATAAAATTTTCATAACATCCTCTTGTCCTAATATAATGATCTCTTTCGTAATTGTATTGAAATCGAACAATGAATGATCAATAGTGTTAAGTAAAAACTTCATAACTTCCTCATTTTGCTCATTGTGTTGCCTCCATTCTTCTTTGACACTACCTAGAAATGCATTGCTAAAATTCAACAATTTATGGTCCGAATATTGAATCATTATTTTTATGATTTGTAGTCTTCCATATGTGCACGATTCATTAAAGCTGGTCGTAACCTTCAGAGATTCATTGTCAATGTTTTTCAGCAACCATGTTACAAATTCGTAATTCATCAATCTACATGCATCTAGCAATAATAATGACACTTTTATTTGCTTGATATGATTATTATCAATAAACAATTGCAAAACCCTCTGTTTGTGTATAACGTCATTTGATATCACGTCTACAAGAGCAAAACGAATGTTAAAAGTTAATTCTGAAATACCGTCTAAGAGCAGGTTTATTGTATTGAGACTTTCTAAATCTTCCTTTTCATCTGAATCAATATGTTTTAATAAAACCTTTATAAAACTTGTAAAGAACTCAGACAAACTCCAAAGCTGATTTTCTTTTAGGGCATTACATACATCATTCATAGTGTTGTTCAAGTTAATGTCTTTTTCGCCAATATAAATAATCAAAGACTTTACATTTTCAAAATCAAATTTTCTGCACGCCTCTGTCATTAAAAGTGTTACGTCAAATGTTTCTGAGGTTGATTTTTTAAGCAATTGTTTTAAAATTGTATGCCAGCTATATTGACATGCTGCACTCATTATGGACTTGAAATGAAAAGGCTGGTCGTGCGCGTCCTCTTGCAAGAATCGTCTTACAACAATTTCCCAACCGTTACTGCAGGCCTCTTTCATTAGAACTTGCCAGTCAAGCAAATTGAACTTAAAAGTTTTAATAAACCAATCAACAATTTCCCATAATCCTTTATCACCAGACGTTTGAACAGCTTCCGTCATGTTAAAATGTTTTGGATTAACAGAGGAAAAAATCCATTTTATCAGACTGGCTCTATCGTTAATGGAACATTCAACGTTTGAACAGAAAAAGGACACATTAAATATGTTGATCAAAACCGGCAATTCTTTTCTATCGGTTTCGATAACAGCTTCTACAATGTTGATCTTTTTTGAAAAATGACGTAAAATACATGACGCGACCAGCTGATTTTGCCTTTCAACTACATCTTGAAAACATCTGTTAATATCAAAACCGATTTCAAGTTCATTTATTGTTTGTAAAAATAGTTCAATAAGGCCATTGTTTTTATTTTTATCACACGAATGCAGGAACGATGCAATAATTGTTCTTTTACAGGCATATTTTACATTCGATCTTGTTTCCGACTGTAACGTTGTCTTCAGAGAATGTAGTATGATTTTGATATCTTCACTTTGCCTGTATTTAATGGTACTATACCACAGGATAACAGCCAAAAAACAAAATACTACCTCTTCACTTTTTCCGTCGTATGTTATGATTGTGGTAATATTATGGTTTGAAGCCTCAAAGAAGTATTTGTCAAGTTGTAGAATGAAATCTGAATCAATGTGTGTCATAAGATCGCTGTCGCATAAAACTTTAATAAAAGTAGAAGGCGTCTGACTAAACTGCGAACGAAATATTAGAAAAAGACGTTTCGCTAAGTCACCATACAAATTCTTTGGTACAATCATTTTTATTTCTCCTTCTCTTTCACTGTTATTGCCGAGTTTAACGACCTCTTGTAACATTTCAAAATCAATCATATTCAATACTGATTTTGGGTCTAGCCTGTAGTAAGACAACATAACACTTTCAAATATAGTTTGATGTTGCAACTGGAAAACTAATGTCTCTGTATTGTAAGTTAAGTAACTACCTGTCATTTCCTCTGCTGCATCGACTAATTCACTCTTTGAAATAAATCCGTCTCGGTACCTACAGGACTTTAGAATACTACTCGCTTTGTGTTCGTCAAAAGATTGCTTATCAAGCTTGTTTGAAGACAACAAAATGTATACTAATGTTATGTAGCGGATTCTGTCTTTCTGATTACTTTCTCCACCCCTTCTTAAGCTGTCAATTTCCTGATTCAAAAATGATGTTGGGTGTTTAAAAAATGTAACCCCTAATTGAGTTAACGGTCTGTTAGCAGTAAACATATAGCAAGATTCAGGAAAACCCAAGTATGGTTCAGTGTTTACAATATTTGAGGATGTTGCTTCATTAATTTTAACAGTTACACTTTTATCTAAAATAATGCCATCAGTATAATTTTCCTCTTTCCCTACATGTACTATTTTGATATTATTTTTTGAACAATAATTTAAGAAAAGTCTTTCTTTCTCCATTATAGTCATTTCAAATTGACTTGAATTCAGATTTATTTCTTCAAACCCTTTAAATATTCTATGAGATGAGAATAAAGGCGAGTACTGTAATGATTTTTTAATTACACTACGTACCGTAAAAATAACCTTAACATTACCATCATTGATATAAGCCTGTAATGTATCTAAGAAACGCCTATCATTGTCTTCACTATATCTATAATTTGTCTTACCAAAGACATCTTCTAATAAAATTATAGTTCTACTATCTTCGTTTAATATCTTGTCAACTGTATGAAGGTCAGACACTTTTACAACATCATATGCTGGATACTTTTCCCCCAACTGTCTTAGTATATCCAAACCATTTCTACTTTTTCCTTTCCCTGGACTGCCAGTGATGAAGAAAACATCTTTATCAGAATGCATTGTCATGAATTTCCTGATAGCACGAATTTCCACAAATGTCTTTTCTTTTAAATGCTGATCAATCTCTTTTCGCGTATGATCTTGAAAAAGACAAATTAATTTTTTCAGTATATTTGTAATATTTGACGTATATTCTTACGATATATACATTTAAATGACTAATCTTGTTTAATGCAATTGCACATTTTTTATGCTATGCAAAAGATATTTTAAGTAGAGGCTCTAAGTAACTTTATTGAGTTTTTGTCAATTCACTGTAATTTTTAAAATAAATATCATACGTAAAATAAAACAGGTACATCTAATACGACTGTCCATGTTCTGCAATATACAGTTTCTCCTCATAGACGATAGTTTTCGCCAAAACACCAATAATTATAATTCCAGAGTTATAACTCCTAAAAAGAAACCACTGATAATTTCGGAAGATTTTGTAGATCTTATTCAGGAAATTTTGATTCTTTTCTTAGTTACCAAATTATGTTTATACATATGAAAAAAAAGTTTTTCTATAACAAATGAAAACAAAGTAAAATCACAAAAATTCTGAACTCCGAGGAATATTCAAAACGGAAAGTCATTAATCAAATGGTAAACTCAAAAGATAAAACAAATCAAACGAATGGATAACAACTGTCATATTCCTGACTTGGTACAAACATTTTCTTATGTAGAAAATTGTTGATTGAACCTGGTTTTATAGCTAACAAAACCTCTCACTTATATGATAGTCGAATCAAAATCCATCATATTGACAACGATGCGTGAACAAAACAAACAGAAATATTAGGTAAAAATGTTACAAATAGGGGTACAGCAGTCAACATAGTTTTATAATCTAACATTACCGTTAACAAACTAAAACGCAAATCTATATTCATAATCTTAACACCGTGTCAACTCAGTTCGTTTAAAGTCTGTTTGATTCATGAACTTGTGGACTACTTAATAAAGAATAATAAAAAATGACTGACAGTTTTGATTATTTTGACTAGGTGTCTATGTTTATAAGTAAATGAACATTTCTTAGCGTTGCAAAGGTTTTCTATCCAATATGATTTTATATTTTGTTTTTTCTTTACAATTCCTTTATTCTGTTTCCATATGCTGCATAAACCATACAGATGGATAATTATTAGATGAAACAAAGTTAAATTGAATAAAAAATTGTAAAATATTTTCATAATTTGAGTGGGAGAAAATTCAACCAAATTTGAATGTGGTCTGTTTTAAGGAGGCATAGAAAATTGCATCAAGTCCTTTTCTATCATATATTTTGTACATGTTTTTGCACGACAAAAGTAATAAGGCTAAGTGTCCTACAGCAGATGCAAACCAATACATGATTCCGACCCACCTCTGGAACGTTCAAAAGACGAACCAGACTTAAATGTTGAATGGCTTCCTACTCCTGGAAAACTTATAATAGTTATAATAATCAAAGGTACCAGGATTATAATTAAATACGCCAGATGCGCGTGTCGCTTACATAAGACTCATCAGTGACGCTCAGATCAAAATAGTTATAAAGCCAAACAAGTACAAAGTTGAAGGGTATTGAGGATCCAAAATTCCCAAAAGTTGTGCCAAATACGGCTAAGGTAATCTCATTCCTGGGATAAGAAATCCTAAGTTTTTCGAACAAATTTTGTAACAGGAAATTTATAAAAATGACCATATAATTGATACTCATTTCAACACCGAAGTGCTGACTACTGGGCTGGTGATACCCTCGGAGTCGAAACGAGGTGCAAATAGTTATCAAAGATACACAGCTACTTTAGTACAAGTAATCTTGATGTACAGTTCTAATAGAGATGCATATCAAATGTCCATCTGTAAAGCTGCATATAAACTGTACAGCTGTAAAGCTGCATATAAACTGTACATATGTAAAGCTGTATAGAAACTGTACATCTTTTAAGCTGTATAGAAACTATACATCTGTAAAACAGTACATAAACTGTACATTTGTAAAGCTGTATCTAAACTGCAATTCTGTAACAATATACATTAATTGCACATTTTCAAATCTGTGTATAAGCTTAACACATGGATTCTACCACTGCATCTTGAATGATACGATATCAATCCACAGTTTCTATACAGTTTTACTGATGTACAGTGTATATGCAGCTTTACAGCTGCACAGTTTATAAACAGCTTTAGAGATGTACAGTTTACATACAGCTTTACAGCTGTAGTTTTAATATATACAGCTTTACAGATGTACAGCTTATTTACAGTTTTACAGCTGTACAATTTATGTACAGCTTTACAGATGTACATTTGATATGCATCTTTAGAACTGTACATCAAGATTACTGGTACTAAAGTAGCTGTGTACCAGGATTATAATTTAATACGCCAGACGCGCGTTTCGTCTACATAAGACTCATCAGTGACGCTCAGATCAACATAGTTAAAAGCCAAACAGGTACAAAGTTGAAGAGCGTTAAGGATTCAAAATTCCAAAACGTTGTGCCAAATACTGCTAAGGTATTCCTGGAATAAGAAAATCTTTAGTTTTTCGAAAAATTCTAACTTTTGTCACAGGAAATTTATAAAAATGACCATATAATTGATATTCATGTCAACACCGAAGTGCTGACTACTGGGCTGGTGATACCCTCAGGGACAAAACGTCCACCAGCAGTTACGTCGACCCATAGTTGTAAATAGTTTTCAAAGGTACCATGATTATAATTTAATACGCCAGACGCGCGTTTCGTTTACTTAAAAAACAGCAGTAGAATGTTTCGCTATATTCAAAATTATTGTGATATCTGGTTTGTTTGAGTTTTGAAACCCCATTTTTTTCTTGAAATGTCCTGTCTATGTAT
This sequence comes from Mytilus edulis, assembly GCF_963676685.1. Taxonomy (NCBI): domain Eukaryota; kingdom Metazoa; phylum Mollusca; class Bivalvia; order Mytilida; family Mytilidae; genus Mytilus; species Mytilus edulis. Next base: position 81,339,279 of record NC_092353.1, on the reverse strand, counting down.
GCTGGCGTTTACCTTTAATGCATTTCACTGTTTCTTCCTCTTATATACTTGATGTGTTTCTATCGATTTCAGTTTCTAACCCGGATCTGTTTTCTCCAGATCTATTTATAACTTTTGAAAAGCGGTATACTACTGCCTTTATTTAGAAGATATTTTATTGTGTTCATTGCATACTCACCAAAAAACCTTGATTTCTTCGGATTTTCTGCAATACAGAAGTAAATATTGATAAAAAAAGAGTAAAAATATCAAAAATACCAAAATTCAAGGAAAATTCAAAACGGAAAGTCTCTCATCAAATGGTAAAATCAAAAGCTCAAAATACTCAAAACGAACGAAAAACAACTGTCATATTCATGACTTGGTAAAGGCATTTCCTTATGTAGAAAATGGTGGATAAGACATATTTTGTGGCTGGCTTAACATCTAGCTTGTATGACAGTCATGTAGATTTCCATTGCATTGACAACAATGTGTGAGCAAAAATAAGAGACACAAAAGGTAAAACAAGGGGTACAGTAGTCAACAATGTGTCATAATCTTAATCATTATAAAAACAAATAACTATTTCAACAAGAAAAATGACATATAGACACTCTGTTGACTTTATGTATGCAAAGTACATAAGCAAAAACGAAACACAATAATACAAAAATTACGATAGCATAATAACACAATGGCTTGAATTATAAATACCTAGCCACGTCAATAGTATAAACCAAAAAGGGACTAAACAGTAAAGGTTAAACATATATATATATATAACAAAACCCTATTGCAAGTTATTAAGAACAAGTGATACAGTTACAGGGGAGGTAATGACGTTGCTAACGTAAATTGTTATTTTCGCGACGTCAAACTGTGATAGATTTGGAAAAGATGCCTTTTTCTACTGATTTTTATCATTTAAACTGATCGAACGTCAAAACGAGTTCACGAACCCCTTTAATCAAATTACACTTGGTTAATTACGTATGAATATCTATGCCTATTTCCATGAAAAAGTCAACAATGCAATTTTTTTTATTTGATAAATACACAGTAAAAAAATACGTGTTTTCCTAATTCATGAACATTTGGTAAATATGATTTATTTTTCTTTAAATGCATAAATTAATCAGATACTTATTTGGAATAGAAATTACTCGAAATCACAGATCATCATACATTGAAGAACAACAACATCTTTTGCCTGAAGACAGAATCAGAAAGTTAAAAAAAATTCAGTCTTGGCCTGGGCTTAGACAGTTTTCGTTTGCAATGAAATATAAGTTGCAAGTTTTACATGGGTCCATGAAGGGTTTGAACTCATACAAATGTAGTAGTGACTGTATTTTAAATGATCTAAGTTGGAACTAAAATTGTATCACAAAGAAAGAAGGAAATCTCTGTGTTTTGGTAAGATTTATTTCTACTTGTATCCATCCGATGAGTTAAGCCTTTTTCAATTGACTTTCATAGTTCGGTCTTATGTTGTACTCTTACACCAATTGCTGTCCCACGTTAGGGGGGGGATCCCGCTATAATTATTAATGTATGTGCCTGTCCCAAGTCAGGAGCCTGTAATTCAGTGGTTGTCGTTTGTTTATGTGTTATATATTTGTTTTTCGTTCATTTTTTTTTATATAAATGAGGCCGTTAGTTTTTTCGTTTGAATTGTTTTACATTGTCTTATCGGGGCCTTTTATAGCTGACTATGCGGTATGGGCTATGCTCATTGTTGAAGGTCGTACGGTGACCTATAGTCGACAATGTCTGTGTCATTTTGGTCTTTTGTGGACAGTTGTCTCATTGGCAATGATACCACATCTTCTTTTTTATATTAACCCGCCATATTCTGTATGTAGGTGCCTATCCCAAGTCCGGAGCCTGTAATTCAGTGGTTGTCGTTTTTTGATGTGTTACATATTTGTGTTTAGTTATTATTTTTTTTGTACATAACACGCATCAGTTTTCTCGTTTGATTTGTTTTATTACATATGTCATTTCGATGCCTTTTATAGCTGACTATGCGGGATGGACTTTATTGTTGAAGGCCATACGGTGACCTATAGATGTTAATCTCTGTGTATTTTGGTTTCTTGTGGAGAACTGTCTCATTCGCAATCATATCACATCTTCTTTTTTATAAGTCGCTTAAACGAGATAGCTCATTAGTTATAACACATTAGCAAAAGTTCTCATGCGAGTTAGCTCAAATTAGCTAAGCTGTTTTAAGAGTTAGCTTAAACGTTTCAACGAGTTAGCTTAGTTGTTCAAACAAGTAAGCTAAGGTTGTTTCAACGAGTTATCTAAGTCTTTATAACAAGTTGGCTAAGTCGTTATAACGAGTTAGCTGAGTCGTTTAAACGAGTTAGCTCGGTTGTTTAAACGAGTTAGATAAGTCGTTATAACCAATAAGCAAAGTTGTTATAACGAGTTAGATAAACAAAGTAAAATAAAACTCCACCATAACACTAACCGGCTTCCATACAAAAGAAACGCGTATCATATGATACAAACTATTGAACGTATTTATAAATTTTTAGAACATATATATTTTATTTTATAAATAGATATTTTATTTTATAAATAGATATTTTGATTTTATGAATGAATATTTTGATTTCATTATTGAAAATTTAATTTTATAATTGAATATTTTGATTCTATGAATCAATATTTTGATTTTCAGAATGAATATTTTGATTTTATGAATACATAAATGGTTTTCATGAATTTTTATTTAATTGTAATGAATGATTATTTGTTTTTATGAACATATATCAATTGTTTTATGAACAAACACTCATTTATGAACACAAATTTATGTTTTATCAATATATGATTTCTTTATGAAAGTATATTTTGATTTATTGAACATTTTATTATTTATTTTTATGAACAAATATTCGTTTTTACGAACAATTATTTAATTTTATGAACATATATTTGTTTTTGTGAATATTGCAACGTTCACAAGCCATAAATGGGAAGTTTTACTTGTAAGTATGTGTTTTACAATAATCAAATTTAAGATTAAATATATTTTGACGTCTGTCGTTTAATAACTTTAACCTCGGTTCTTCTTAATAGTTTTTCTCATTTCATTCCGAATTGACATAATTTTGTTGATAGTTTGGAAGTTGAAATGGCGTTTCATTATTTTCTGAACATTCATATTCTATATATTTTAATTAAATACTTTTTGGAATACTTACTGGTCTGCTGGGTTTCTATTTTTTTCACTACCAACTTTGTCTCTTTCGAAGATTTTTCCACCAAGCATAAACGATCCTCAATGCATGTCACTGACCTTTTCAAGACTTTGGGTAACGTAACTGTTACTGCTTTTTCCACTGTTTGTCGCAAATGTTTATTTTGGGTCTGAAGTTGACGTTGTATTTCTTCCACTTTCTGTAAATTAAGTATGTACAATTGTTTTCATCTGTTGATTGGTGATCTTATATAAGTTAACACATCCTATGATACTTATTTAACAGTTCTTACAATATATGACAGTACATGTGTCTGGAAACCCTTTCATCATGTTCTTAAGAGACCAATTGTTCGGAAACCAAAATGCGTAAAACATTAGTCATCGGCGCGCTAACAATTACGTTAAAGTATGACCAAGACTTTTAATGATCATATTTTAAATCCCGGCATGCAATACCAGGAGAAAACGTCACGACCTACAGGACGTAGTCGATATTTTTCTTATTAATCATTGATTTTCTTCTTTATTATTGCACGTATAGCGATAAAACTTTGTGAATATGTATTTTAAGTCATAAGGAACACATTTAAACTATAAGAAAAAAATCCCGAATTTTCCCTTTAAGCACAAAGAAAGAAAAAAGAAAACAACCAACGTCATCTAAATTCCTTTTTGCATGAGGGATGGGAAATCATATATTTTATTGTGATAAATTATTACGACAGTACTTCACCTATGTACAAATCACATAAATCGATTACAAAGATACAATAAATACAGAAGTAATCACATGAACTCCAAAATGAGCGAGAACGGGTGTGTATAAGATAATTTGTCAATTAAATATCAATGGTATAAAAGCTTACAGTAATTGTTTGTAACGAAGCTGGTACTAATCGTAATCATATCTAAAGGCGACAGGCAGTTATATTAAAATAAACAAATACATCGTTTTCCCCTTACTAGTGCTTTACCTACCTTCAAAATTCATAGATAGCATTTTTTGATTCATAGATATTGATCATTGACTTCATTGTTTAATCATTCAAAGTCATATAGCGTAAAGAAATTAAAAGATTCACTTATCAGATCGCCTTTGTTTGACTCGAATAGACAAAGCATCAATGCATTAACCCACAATCAATCCTAACAAATGGTACACATAGTGTAGGCATTGTTGTTTTCAGTTTACAGCCTTTTAATATCCTTGTAAAAATATATCACACTGATTTAATTTAAAGTTTATATTTTTGCTTATATGATAACTTACATTATTGAGTGCCTCATCGCGACTGACATGATCTAGCATGATGACTTGATACTGAAGCAATAAAGTTTCATCAAGGGTTCTTTTCTGTAGATCCAGTAACTGTTGTCGTACCTCAGATTCATTCCCACATACCCGAGCAATTTCAATCAACCCATTTCCAAGTTCGTTTGTAAATTTAAGATAGTCCGAATCGGATATTTTGGCCTCGTTTGCGTGTCCGTACACGTGGTTCCGTCTTTGTACAATTAATTCCACGGCTTTTCGAACACCGCAGCAGTTTTCTAGAATAATTTTGTTCACATGAGGATCTACGATCTGGACTGTAATGCCTGATTTTGCTCCAAACGCACAAATTGATGTTTGAACTCCAGTGTTTGGTCGCTTTCTGTGTAAAGCACATGGAAGAACATTTGCAGTATAAAGTGTAGTCCATTGTCCTTGGTCAATAATTTGTTGTGAAGACGAAATTAAAGTATTTGGTTGACATTGACAGCATGACGAGGTGTTTTGCCATAAATGGTAGAGGATATGTTTATTTTGATTCAAGAAGTTTTCTAGGGTTATACTTTGTTTTGTAAGGCAACTATACCAAAATACATCAGTACAAAAATTCATTAATATACATCGTCCTAACGTGAGGTCAAGAATGGATGTCAATATTCCCGTTTTAGCCAGGCTACAACAAAAATCAGGTGACCTTCCATGCGTATGATTGGTTTTTTTCAACGATTTATCATAGAGTATATCAAGTTGTGATGGATATAGAACGCGGCTTCCTCCTCGTGGTGGTGTGTGTCCTCGGGGGCATTGACAACATCTTGAATTGTAGCATAAATGATATATTTCATGCTGATTTTGATTTAGGAACTGTTCAAATGTTAAGTGTTTATTTTTCAGATCTAAATCTACGAGACAGATGACAGAATCTTTTGCGTGGTCAACAATCAAAATAGCATTTCTCAAAAAGTTTTCACGCTCCTTCTGTGCCATGGCTTGTATCTAGCACTGCAAAAAAAATCAAACTAAAATTGTTATGTTTAAACTATTTACGAACGACAATCTGTACCAAAACCTTAGAAGGAAACCAAAAAGGGACTATAGGAATCTATTTGTTTTATGAACTTAACTTGAATATATTGGGTTCTTTGATATGCTGATCCTAACCATGTATTAAGATTTTTGATATTTGGGCCCCCTTATCAAATTGGTCCACAGTGACTTCTGAAGGGTCCATAATTGAACTTTATTTGATTTCATCAAAAATGTAATTCTTGTGGTTCTTTGATTTGCTGAATTTAACCTTGTATTTAAATTTTGGATATTGAACCATAAGAGGTAAATGTCCAATTTAATTTTTCTAAAAGTTCTACGACCACATTCATTCTGTGTCAGAAACCTATCCTGTGTCAAATATTTATCACAATCCAAATTCAGAGCTGTATCAAGCTTGAATGTTGTGTCCATACTTGCCCCAACTGTTCAGGGTTCGACCTCTGCGGTCGTATAAAGCTGCGCCCTGGAGCATCTGGTTACATTTTTTCATAAGGTTCGATAATTTGGGATTGATTTTGAGGGTCATGGCTTAACCGATTAATAATTAAGGGCCTAAAAAGTGCAAAAATTTTAATGTGGATATTTGAAATATCAATTTTTGGAAATATTTCAGAATTAATTAAATAAAACAGTACATAATACGCCTATTTCAGAATAAGAAATACACTTCAAGAACTGTTAAAGCGGTTTGTGTTTGTACCGGCCGACAAAGCAGCCAACAATGTGGTGGTGTTGGTATGCCATAAATACAACACGGACGCTCTTAAGAATGAAATTTTAAATAAATTTACATTCAAGTATGTGCGCTCCACAGAGAGTCATATAGTAAACAAACATATCAAAAGCACATTACAGCTTGAGGTATCTTCTGAATATTGGAAGGTCCCTACTATGCATTGGTTACCTAAACTACACAAAAAAAACCAGTAAAATATCGTTTCATATATAGGCCTCTAGTAAGTGTTCGACAACAAATTAATCTTTCAGTGCTTTTAACTAGTTCCTTAGCTACCATCAAGGAACTTATCATAATCTTTTGTAATAAAATATATGAAAATAGTTGAATTAACTATTTTGGAGTGTATACAATTCTATGGATGATTTAGATAAATTACTTGCTTTTGATGGTTCTTTTGATTCTGTTGACAGTTTTGACTTTTCAACTCTTTACAATACACTTCCACACAATCTTTCTATTTACTTAAATGGTCGTTTGGTAAATCTGAATGCAAACATATTTGCTGCAACATATTCAAAGCCTTCTTTTCTAATGAGATAGGGAAATGTGCAAGATATACTTATTGGAGGTATGATGAGATTGAAGCTTTACTTTTCTCTTTGATAATATTATGTAAATTTTGGCAAGAAAGTTTATTGATAGGGTGTAGGTATTCCTATGGGCACTAATAGCTCCCCTTTAATGGCAGATTTGTTTTTGTACTGTTACGAATCACAGTTTATGAAAAAACTCAGTAAAGACCCGTCTACATTTCATTTAATTGATAAATTCTAAAACATTTGCCGTTATCTTGATGATTTTTTTTCATTAAATCAAAAGAATTCTAAATATACTGCCGAAATTTATGCAAATGAACTGGCTTAGCTGTCATTTCCTAGATTTAGATATTATAGTTTTACATCTGAAACGTCACAGTAAAAGTTACTACAAAAGGGGCAATTTTTCGTGCCCTATTGTTAATTTTCCTTTTTTGGATGGTGATGTTCCATTGACACCATATTACGGTGTTTATATTTCAAAACTCGTTTGCTATGCCCGTGTCTGTTGTGACTTGTCGATTTTAATGAAAGTAATGTATGTATTACTGGTGAAATACTAAGGCAGGGATTTCGTTACGACAAATTACTATAAACCATTACTAAATTATTCCATAGATATAAAGATTTGGTTTGGAAGTTTTGATTGTACCTTTAGAAAACTTAGTTCAAACGGATTATGACATCCTCCTTTTCGCTGATATTTTGTTTTCCGTGCCAGGAAATTTAGAAACGATCCTGGTAAACTTATCGATCCTTTAAATAAATTTTCCCTTGTCACCATCTTACGGTGTTTATATATCTCAACTTGTACGATTCGCTCGTGTATGTAACAATCTTTTAGATTTTAACGAGAAAAATGTATGTATTACTGAAAAATTATTACACAAGGGTTTTCGATATTAAAAACTAGTCAAAACATTTACTAAATTTTATCATCGGTATAAGGACATCATTCGTAAATATAGCTCAACATGCAGACTTCTTATACGTTCAAGTATTTCACATCCAATATTTTATGGAAATATTCTTTATAAAGCACAAAAATGTCAGTATTCAACAAAGAAGCTAACAAAACCTTTAAATAGACTTATTAAGAAGGGATATAGTTACGATACTGTTGTCAGGTCATTAAAGATTGCATATTTTGGCGTTAATATTGATTCACTTATAGGGTCTTTGCATCGGAACTAAACACATTTATTCTAAAAACAGTTGTTGGCATGACACGGGTTATGTTCTTCTCATATATGTTATGATGGTATGATACTAAACCCCTCACGGGGAGGATTCGGCCTGATATTCATATGATATGACATAATTTTTTAATCAGTTTAATTGAAGTCTGAAGAATGTCAGTTAACTGCAACTTGTCTGATGGTATATATGTATTATTGTCCTTTTGTTTATTTTCTTTGGTTACATCTTCTGACATCAGACTCGGACTTCTCTTGAACTGAATTTTAATGTGCGTATTGTTATGCGTTTACTTTTCTGCATTGGCTACAGATATAGGGGGAAGGTTGATATCTCACAAACCTGTTTAACCTCGCCGCATTTTTGCACCTGTCCTAAGTCAGGAGATTGGCCTTTGTGAGCCTTGTATTATTTTAACTTTTAGTTTCTTGTGTACAATTTGGAGTTTACTATGGCGTTCATTATCACTGAACTAGTATATATTTGTTTAGGGGCCAGCTGAAGGACGCCTCCGGGTGCGAGAATTTATCGTTGCATTGAAGACCTGATGATGACCTTCTGCTGTTGTCTGCTCTGTGGTCGGGTTGTTGTCTCTTTGGCACATTCCCCATTTCCATTCTCAATTTTATTATTATGAAAGGCTTCCAAATCAACACTGTAATTAGATCTTTGAATTTTGTTTTAATTGGTATTAATATTGACTTTGTAGTCAAAAAATAAAAAAAATAAAACTAATTATTATTTTATATACATATGCACTTTCATGGTTTCTAGAATCTGTCGATACCTGTTTCTTGGCAATGCACAAGGTCATGTTTTTCTCTGACTGTATATGACGTCTTTACACTGAATCAATTGTGTTGGATGTGTACTGATTGATAATTTAAAAGTCATAGATGCACTTTTTTGTATTAATTGTCATTGCGAGTACTCTCAGATTTGCACTTAGTGTCTTTTTGTTATTGGGATGTACAAGTACGCGGCCACGCCCACTCTATGTTTTTGTTACTGTATTTATATGTGTATCCATCTGAGGAGTTAAGCCTTTTTAACTGATTTTTATAGTTCTTTCTTATGTTGTAAGGTAACACCACTTTCCATGTCAAGGAGAAGGTTGGGATCTCGCTAACATGTTTAATCCCGCCACATTTTGTATGTATGTGCCTGTCCCAAGTCAGGAGTCTGTAATTCAGTGTTTGTGTATGTTGTTGTGTATCATATTTGTGTTTGGTTCATTTTGTACATTTATTAGGCCATTAGTGTTCTCGTTTGGATTGCTTACATTTGTCATTTCGGCTGACTATGCAGTATGGCCTTTTTTTTATTGTTGAAGACCGTACAGTGAACTATGGTTGTTAATTTCTGTGTCATTTGGTCTCTTGCGAAGAGTTGTCTTATTGGCAATCATACCACATCTTTTTTTATACTTATATTCAAGTATTGTCTACAAACCAGTTTAGTTAATCAATAATTAATTTGACACCTTTTTATCCGCTATTTTTTTTTTAACTTAACGGTTGATGACAGACGACGACGACACGACGAACGACGGACACCAAGTGATATGACAAACATACTTGGCCTTCTTGGGCCAGATGAGCTAAAAATGACACTCCGTAAATTTTATGGACACATTCATAAATTGGTTGATCCACAGGATGTGTATGTGTCTAAACTAACTGAGGTTTTTCCTTCGCCTTTTATTGTGGTTTCCCATTAACATCGTCTGGTCTCTTAAGTAGCGAACGTGACCTATTCCCGAATATGACTGTTTTGCTGAGTGCGAATTCGCATTGCTATAAGACGTGTTTCGGTATTTGTTTAACCAGCATTCATGTATTTAGTTATGATGTTTTATTTGTAATTCGGATCGGATATTGGTTTGTGTATTATCGTTTGTAGTTGTAATTCTATATTTTATTTTCGATTTGTATGTAAATAGTTATCAAAGGTACCAGGATTATAATTTAGTACGCCAGACGCGCGTTTCGTCTACATAAGACTCATCAGTGACGCTCATATCAAAATATTTGTGAAGCCAAACAAGTACAAAGTTGAAGAGCATTGAGGATCCAAATTTCCAAAAAGTTGTGCCAAATACGGCTAAGAAAATCCTTAGTTTTTCGAAAAATTTAAAGTTTTGTAAATAGGAAATTTATAAGAATGACCATTTAATTGATATTCATGTCAACCCAAAGTGCTGACTACTGGGCTGGTGATACCCTCGGGGGAGAAACTTTCACTAGCAGTGGCATCGACCCAGTAGTGTAAATAGTTATCAAAGGTACCAGAACTATAAAATACATCAAATAACATAATAACAACCTGATCTCGATTTATACCCAATTTTTTGAAATTTACCAGTGTCCTTTTTATTTTGTTTTTTGTACTTCAGTGTTTCTGTTGTTTCGTTAGTTTTCCCTAATATAGTTGATGTGGTTCTCGGTTTATAGTTCGTAACCCGGATTTTTTTTATCTTAAAGGGGCACTAGCTACGAGATACATAAAAAATCTAAAGTTTGATTTTTTTTTTTGTTCAATCAATAATGAAAGTGAAATAGTGAAATAACAATTCGCTTTTTGCAGCCAAAAAGGTTCAATTTTGTCAAATTACGCTAAGAAACATTGATAATTAGTCATTCACTTGCAAGTGAATGAGTCGACCTCTTTAAACCCGTATTCATGTGAACTTCAATTTAACTCCTAGCTAGAGATTGACAACGCATGCATTGTACGTGTACTGATTATTTAAAGAAAAAGAATGTCAACAATGAAAGTGGAACTACGGTAAATCATTTGATTACTAATTCGATGCACATAAAATCATTCTTATACGGTTTAAAGCAATGAAAAACATCTATTTTTAATCTATAAAATAAAATCAAACGGACCTATAGAATTCCAATTGCGCGTGTTGGTTTCATCTATTCATATCTTTATTTATGTTTACATCGCTTATATGGTCATCTGAGGTCAAATCGATAGTTTATTAGATTGCGTCTGGACTAAAGTACACACGAAACGAACCTATATATTATCTACCCCATGCTCTGTAAACTGTTTATTTTAGACATTTGATAGTTTGGATAAATGTTTTACATTGTTATAAATCAAATATGAGAATTTTAGTCAAATCGGTGACCATGAATTTGACAGCTAGTGCCCCTTTAATCGATTTATGACTTTTGAACAGCGGTCTACTACTGTTGCCTTTATGTAGAAAAGCCTTAGTATTTCAAAAATTCAAAGTTTTGTTTACGGATAATTTATAATTATGAACATATCAATCATGATTTTATTTCCTGTGATATCCATTAGTATACAGCAAAAGGAACAAAACCGAAAGCAGACAAAAACTTGTTTTTAGGAAAATACAAAAACTTTGATCTATTCTATAATATTTATGTAACTTTGAATATATAATTACCATTTATTCTGTTCTGACAATCATTTCGAGAGTATTTGAATTGAAAATGCAGAACGAAAACAGAAAAATCCTATTTATTTATAAGTGATTAGTCATATAAGACCTTCTACTTACCTGGTCACGTTTTTTTTTTCGTGAAATATTTAAATTTCTGTATTGACCTCTCTAGGTCATCGTTAAATCTATTTTATTATATCATGCGATATAGATCGGTGGTATTTTTTAACCAACATAAGAATTATGTAATATTTATGCAATAATCAAAATATAAAAAAATATATCTTTCTTCTGTCTAGTGTTACTCAATTAAAGGGGCACTAGCTGTCAAAATCATGTTCATCGATTTGACTCAAATTCTCATAGTTGATTTATAACATACTCAAACAAATATCCAACGTAAAATAAGTCTTAAATAAACATTTAACAGTGCATAAACTAAGTAATATATATATATCAGAATTGCTGGTGTATTTTAGTTTAGACTTCATCTAATTAACTATCGAGATGACCCCGAAAACTACCAATGTTTACATAAACATAAATATAAATAAACATGGTCCTCGTGCAAATGGATTTTTTCTATGTCTATTTGATTTCATGATTTAGGTTAAAAATAAGTTAATTTTCGACTTTACCTGTATAAGAATGTTTTTTGTTGTGGATCGAATCAGTCAAAAGATTTGCCTTTGTTTCACTTTTAGTGTTGACATTATTATCTTTTAATAACCGAACACGCATCAATCATGTGTAATTCATCTCTAGCTAAGAGGTGTAATTGAACTGCACATGAATACGGATTCAATGATGTCGAATTATTCACTTACAAGTGAATGATTCATTGTCGATGTTTCCTAGCTTTTTCGACAAAATTGAACCATACTGTTAAAAACGAATTATTATTTCACTATTTCAATTTCAAAAAATATCCTAATTTATATTTTTAGGTATCTTTTTTTTTTGGGTATATTTCGCCTCTCTTTTAAAAAGGATAATTCAGAGAGGAATAAAAGTCGTGACATCTGTTAGTAAACCTAGATATATGTTTTAATCAAATGAAAAAAAGATGTAAAAGGGAAACAAGCTTTCATCATAAACCCGGACCAAGTACACTACAAGGACTTGTCTATTAAACCGTCGTTCATATTTCAAAGTTTCCCATCAGATAGGTTTACAAATTGGATTTTATAAAAAGTTCTAGTTTTTTTGTTTCCACAAGCAATTAAGTAGTAAAATCTATAAATTAACTGTTGATACAGTGATATAAGCAAACGTTTCAACAGCAATACACAATGACTGAGAGGTGAATGGGGTGTGTGTAAATAAAACTCTATGGAAATAAAATGTGCTTATTAAACCTCAAATTTAAAAGAATTTTAAAATAAAAAAGAATATCTTCTATTTACAAATTCACTGAATTTAATCAGGGAATCTATAAAAAAGATCTTAATTATTTCAGTGCTTTTGTAAATTTCACAGTCAAAATCAGTGATTTTGTAAAATCACTTATCAGTTTATACAAAATCCATCAAATTTCAGGGATTTTTAAAACCCCTGATTTTAAAAATTCACTGTAATTTTAGGCAATAAGTAAACTCTGGAATTTATGCATATTTGGTGATTTATTCTTGATATCAAGTCGTTTCTTAATTTTATTTCATATATTACATGTATTAATATACATTTATTTGACAGATCTTTAAATTTAGTAAGTGTATTTAATAATTTTAGCAGTTAAAAACAGAATTAAATCATACTTTTTTCATGTATTTTTGGTTTTACAAAATATTAAAAATTTGAAAAAAAGTGATGTATCCAATTAAAAAGGGGGAGATTCTATAGAATTATTATAATATTTATTTGAAAATATATACACTTCACTAGTCGAGCTGATTTGAACTAGTCAAAAGTAGACAAAACTAAGATTTTTCGCTCACACCATTTCCCAATTGTTTTATTGTCATAACAATATGATTTTAACACAAATTCCTATCAAGTTTTCATATTTCAATAAACTATTTTTTGATGCGTTTTGATATAGATAACAAATTTTATTAGTGATTTTATTTCCGGTCATTCATTCAGAAATTTCGAATAAGAAATGCAATGCGTAAAGATGAAAATCCTATGTGTTCAACTGTGATTAGTCACTGTGCAGTATAAATACAAGACTAACGTTGTGATTCAACTTTTGTATTTACTTCTGTAAAGCATTTACATGTATTATTGCAATGTTTCAGTGTGTATTGTCCTCTTAAAATTTAGTTCGACTTTTACACACTTGACAGATTGCTTAGAATCGTCTATGTTATTTTAAATACCTTATTTATCCTTAGAATTTATGTAATAGTGGCTTGTTGTTCAAAGCATAGATGTATTGATACAGATTACAAAATAAACTATTGCGTGTATTATATTTTTAGATGAACATTTATTCGCTATTTGGAATTAAAGGGGCACTAGCTGTCAAATTCATGTTCACCTATTTTAATAAATGTTTATCTTGTTTTTACCTGTATAAGAATGAATTTTTGTGGATCGAATCAGTCAATCAAATGATTTATCATTGTTTCAATTTCAATGTTCACATTATTTTCCTTAATATAACTTCACACGTACAATACACGCATTATCCTTCTCAAGCTAAGGAGTTAAATTGAAGTTCACATGAATACGGATACAATGAGGTCGAACTATTCACTTGCAAGTGAATAATTCATAGTCAATGATTTTTAGCTTATTTTGACAAAACTGAACCATACCGGCTGCTTAAAACTAATTATTATTTCACTATTTGCATTTTATTATTGATTGAGCAAAAACAAAATTATATATTTCGTAGCTAGTGCCCCTTTAAAATTAAAACTAATATCTCATTGTTTCTGCATTGCCAAGTGATGTAGCATTTTTTCTTAACTGGGGAACCTATTTAATTTGTTATCAAAATAGAATAAAATACATATATGTATGGCTAAATACCGTTTGTATTGCAAAACAAGTGTGGGAAGACGAAAACGATCAACATAGTCCAGTCAATCTAGCATAAATTTGACCCTAACCTGAAAGTAATTGCAACAGGAGATTTTTAATATTTAATCTTTAGCATTATACCCCAAATATAGAAAAAAAGTCCCATAAAATCTTACTTGAGGAAGGCTAAAAAAATCACCATTTAAAATTCCTATGGAGATTTGCATTGAAAAGGGAGATAACTCTTTCAAAAAAGGCAGAAATATCAATAAAAATTGATACAAAATTATAACTTTACCGCTTCTATTCATCAGAATGTATTGATTCTTGATTTTTTAGCGGTCCTTTTTAGAGTATAACAAACAACTCTAAATGTGTTGTTATGATATTGTAATTATTATGTTTATTTATGTTGGCCTAATTTGTGTTGTATGGCCTGATAGTTGTTTACCAAATAATCTTATAATTGTGCAGTTTAGGAATCACTGGAACAATCACAGAATGATTGGAACTTTCTAGAATGATCCTTATAAAAGATGCGTAATTTAAACTTCTACGTTATTCCAGAAACTTCCGTTGTAATAATCCAGGATTTTCCACAATGTTCCATTATAGAGTGTTCTAGAATTTTCCATGACAACACTATATATACAGACACTAAAGTTAAACTCTCATAATTAAACTTGGACATAGACATTGATAGACATTAGTATTCACAGCATTTGGATTGACACTTTTATTCTACAAACAACATCATACTGGATTGTGACATTAGTAGTGAACGTAATATTCAAATTGGATTCCGAAAGATTTCCGGATACAGATAAAGATAACAGATTGGACTCATATTTTGACAGTTAAGTTAACAGTAATATTTGTGTAATACCTTTTGTAAACTTTTGTATATTAAATATTGTTAAATTTTACTATTGATTTGTGTCTTTTGTTGGCTACAATTTAAAGGCGATTTCTGGCCGTAACAGAAATTGGGGGCTCGTCCGGGAGAAGGAAAATATCTTTTTCAAAATTTATTCAATATTTTTATTATAAATAGCCAACAAAATTCTACAAAATGGCATTTGATGCTGGTAAATTTTTGAAAACGCCAGACCTGGAGAGTTTTGATAATTTAAAGAAAGAGGAATTAGTGTTGCTTGCTAAAGAACTGAAATTAGTTTTTAAAGTATCTATGAGAAAACAAATTATAAAAAATTTGGTTATAGACAAATTAGTTGACGCAGAAATTTTAGGTGAAGAGGCTCTTGAACTTAAGGTCGAAAATATTGACGCCTTTAAATTAAAACAGCTTGAATTAGAACATGAACTCAAACTAAAAGAATTGGAAATGAAGGAGATGGAGAAAAGAAAAGAAGATGAATTTAAATTAAAACAAGCAGAACTGGAAATGAAGGAAAGGTTGGAAATAGAGAGAAAAGAAAAAGAAGATGAATTTAAATTAAAAGAACTGGAAATGAAGGAGAGGGAGAAAATAAAAGAAGATGAATTAAAATTAAAAGAACTTGAAATGAGAGAAAGGCTAGAGATGGAAAAACTGAAAATTGAAATGGTCAAAGAAGAAAGCAACACTAAAGTCCAGTCGAAATCAGATTATTATGATGCAGCAAAAAATATACGTTTGGTTTCGAAATTTTGTGAAAAAACAGTTGATAAATATTTTCCACAGTTTGAGAAAATTGCAAATAATTTGAAATGGCCAATGCCGTATTGGACTACGATGCTGCAAAGTGTTTTTGAGGGTAAGGCAGCTGAAATATACTCCGCACTTCCATCAGAAAAAAGTTCTGATTATGACACTGTGAAACAGGAAATTTTGAAAGCCTATGAGCTAGTACCAGAAGCATATAGACAGAAATTTAGATCTTATAAAAAGTTTGATTCGCAAACCTATGTGGAATTTGCTCGGGAAAAAGAAGATCTATTTGATAAATGGCTTACTTCAAAGAAAACAAAAAACAATTTTGATCAACTAAGACAATTGATGTTATTAGAAGAGTTTAAACAATGTGTTCATTCAGAATTAAAAACACATTTAGACGACAAAACTGTTGAGTCAATACATGATGCGGCTGTAATTTCAGATAATTATACTCTTTCACATAAAAGAAGTTTCAAGAGTCAAAATGTTAATACTTCCAGTGGAAATTACAAAAATCAAAGCACTGAGCGTACTGATAGTAAGCCTGTTCCACAAAATAAGAGTCAGTCCAGTTATAATATGTCTAGTCCAAAATTTGATACTTTTGAGAAGAAGTCACTGACTTGTGCTTATTGTAAGAAAAATGGTCACCTGATGGCTGATTGTTTTAGACTCCAGAAGAAGAATGAACGAGATAATAAGCCGAAGACCAGTGCTTGTACGACACCTTATATTACCAGTACATTGGAATGTCCTGCGAGTCAGGCTTTTAAGTCCAGTTTTTGTGATTATATGGAGGAATATAAACCTTTTATGTCTGATGGGTTTGTTGCTATTGTTGATGATACCACTCTTCAGCCTATTAAGATTTTACGGGACACTGGAGCTTCTCAGTCTTTATTGTTAGAAGGTGTGTTGCCTTTGTCCGAGAAGACTTCTGTTGGTGCCTCCGTTTTGTTACAAGGTGTAGAGTTGGGTTGTATAGATGTTCCTCTCCATCGTATTTATCTGAAGTCAGATTTGATAACTGGACCAGTTGTTGTAGGTGTTCGTCCTAATCTCCCTGTTGAGGGTGTTACCTTATTGCTAGGAAATGATCTAACTAGGAACAAAGTGGTTGCTGAACCAATTGTTACCAATGAACCGGTGGTGGATGTTAAATCACCTGAAGATGATGCTGAATTGTATCCAGCTTGTGTTGTTACTAGGGCGATGGCTAGAAAACAACAAAATGAGAATTTGCAAGAAGACAAGTTTGATTACATGGACCTTTCTGACACTTTTATAGCTGATATTGAAGATCCTGGTAACTCAGAAAAGGCTATTATAAAACCACCTAGTGTTAACAAAAATGTTATTATGCCATGGCCAGATGTAAACAGCCATTCATTAGACCAAAAGAATTTATCTGAAGAACAACATAAAGACCCTGAGGTTCTTCAGCTCAGCCAGAGAGCTCAACCACAGGAGGAAGCAGACAAAGTGGCCGAATGCTATTACCATCAGGACAGTATTTTAATGAGGAAGTGGAGGCCTCCTGATGCTACCCCAGAGGAGGAATGGAGAGTGCTATACCAAGTGGTGGTGCCTAAAGTTTATGGACAAGAACTTATTTGTCTTGCCCATGACACCCCCTTGGCTGGACACTTAGGTATAAGGAAGACTTGCCTTAAGATCTTGCAGCATTTTTACTGGCCTAAACTTAGAAATGATGTTGCAGAATACTACAAATCATGTCATATATGCCAGGTTGTTGGTAAACCTAACCAGAAAATACCACCAGCACCACTTCTGCCTATTCCAGCCTTTGACGAACCTTTCAGCAGAATTCTAATTGACTGCGTTGGACTTTTACCAAAGACCAAAACTGGAAATGCATATTTATTGACAATCATGTGTACATCTACCCGCTTTCCTGAAGCTATTCCGCTCAGAAATATCAAGACACCTACTATCGTCAAAGCTTTGATCAAATTTTTCACATTAGTAGGACTTCCTAAGTCTATACAGTCCGACCAGGGATCAAATTTCATGTCAGGTCTATTTCAGCAAGTCGTGTACCAGTTAGGGATTGCTCAGTATAGATCAAGTGCGTACCATCCAGAATCTCAAGGTGCCTTAGAACGTTTTCACCTAACATTGAAGAACATGATTAGAACTTTTTGTCTTCAATTTGACAGAGACTGGGATGATGGAGTTCACTTTCTACTTTTTGCAGTCCGAGAGGCTGTTCAAGAATCCCTTGGATTTAGTCCCTTTGAGTTGGTATTTGGCCATACTGTAAGGGGACCGTTAAAATTGATTAAGGAAAAGTGGCTTACTGAACATACTGACTTGAATCTTTTAGACTATGTATCTAGATTTAAAGAAAAATTGTATACTGCTTGTCAAATTGCTCAGAAAAACTTAAAAAATGTACAGAACAAGATGAAAATATGGTATGATAAAGATGCCAGGGATAGAGTTTTTGAGCCTGGTGATAAGGCACTTGTATTTTTACCAGTCCCTGGACATCCTTTACAGGCTAAATATTGTGGTCCTTATACAATAGAGAGTAAAATTAATGATTTGAATTATATTGTAAAAACTCCAGGTCGGCGCAAACAAAATAGAGTGTGTCATATTAATATGTTAAAACCATATTTTGAGCGTACTAATGTACTATGTGATAGTAAACCAGTTGCCACTTTAGGCATGGTTAAATTTGAGAACAATCATGACAAACCAGATGTAATTGAACCAACTTTTAGTTGTAAAACTATGGAAGAGACAGTTAGATTGAAAAATTCAGAAATTTTGTCAAATTTAGATTCAAAACTTGCACATCTGTCTTTTGATCGTAGAGAAGAAATAAAAACTTTGGTATTTTCTTTTAAAAATCTTTTTCCAGATGTGCCAAACAAAACCACTGCTGTTTGTCATGATGTTGATGTAGGAGATGCTTCTCCAATTAAGCAACATCCTTATCGGCTCAATCCACTCAAACTTGAAGTTATGAGAAAAGAAATTAAATATATGCTTGACAATGATATTATTGAGCCGAGTAACAGTGAATGGAGCTCTCCTTGTCTCCTTGTGCCAAAACCAGATAAAACTTTTCGTTTTGTGACTGATTTCAGAAAAGTAAATTCAGTCTCAAAATCTGATTCCTATCCGATTCCAAGGATAGACGATTGTATTGACAATATTGGTCAAGCAAAATTTGTGAGCAAATTTGATTTATTGAAAGGTTATTGGCAAGTTCCATTGACACAGAGAGCTCGTGAAATATCAGCTTTTGTTACACCAGATGGCTTATTTCAATATACTGTAATGCCGTTTGGCATGAAAAGTGCACCAGCTACATTTCAAAGAATGATCAATAATGTTATAAAAGATTTAGACTGTTGTTATGCTTATATTGATGATCTTATTGTATGTAGTGATAGCTGGGAACAGCATTTAACACATTTATATGATACTTTTGATAGATTGTCAAAATCAAATTTGACTGTTAATCTTGGTAAAAGTGAATTTTGTCAGGCCACTGTTGATTATTTAGGGCATACAGTTGGCCAAGGTCAAGTAAAACCTATTATGGCTAAAGTGGAAGCTATTTCCAAATTCCCACCTCCTACAAATAGAAAACAACTTATGAGATATTTAGGCATGATTGGATTTTACAGAAAATTTTGTTCAAATTTTGCTACTGTGGTTCAACCACTGACTCATCTTTTACGAAAAGATTCTAAATTTATCTGGAGTGAAAATTGTCAAAAAGCTTTTGAAAATAGCAAATCACTTTTAATTAATAGTCCAGTTCTGATTACTCCAGACTTTGAAAAACAATTTAAACTTGCCGTTGATGCAAGCGATGTAGGAATAGGAGCTGTTTTATATCAAGAGACAGATGATAATGTTGAAAAACCTATATCATATTTTTCTAAGAAATTAGATAAACATCAGAAAAATTATTCAACTATTGAAAAAGAGTGTTTTGCAATGCTGTCAGCACTTCAACATTTTGATGTATATTTGAATCCCACTGTATATCCTATTCTTGTTTATACTGATCATAATCCTCTCACCTTCATGCATAAAATGAGAAACAAGAATCAGAGGTTGACTAGGTGGAGTTTATTGTTACAGGAATATGATGTAATTGTAAAACATATTAAGGGTAAAGATAATGTAATAGCTGATGCTTTATCTAGAGCTTATTAAATCACTTTGTATATATAATGTATTTTTGTTCATATTATTCATGATAAGTTTTTGTTACACTAAAACTTCTTTTAAGGGGGGAGGTGTTATGATATTGTAATTATTATGTTTATTTATGTTGGCCTAATTTGTGTTGTATGGCCTGATAGTTGTTTACCAAATAATCTTATAATTGTGCAGTTTAGGAATCACTGGAACAATCACAGAATGATTGGAACTTTCTAGAATGATCCTTATAAAAGATGCGTAATTTAAACTTCTACGTTATTCCAGAAACTTCCGTTGTAATAATCCAGGATTTTCCACAATGTTCCATTATAGAGTGTTCTAGAATTTTCCATGACAACACTATATATACAGACACTAAAGTTAAACTCTCATAATTAAACTTGGACATAGACATTGATAGACATTAGTATTCACAGCATTTGGATTGACACTTTTATTCTACAAACAACATCATACTGGATTGTGACATTAGTAGTGAACGTAATATTCAAATTGGATTCCGAAAGATTTCCGGATACAGATAAAGATAACAGATTGGACTCATATTTTGACAGTTAAGTTAACAGTAATATTTGTGTAATACCTTTTGTAAACTTTTGTATATTAAATATTGTTAAATTTTACTATTGATTTGTGTCTTTTGTTGGCTACAATTTAAAGGCGATTTCTGGCCGTAACAGTGTTTTCATATCTTTTCTGAAGCTTTAATCTAGATTTCGTAATTCATTAGTTGACAATTTATTGAATTTTTCAACATGTCAAGGTAAAGAATCTCAAATTTAATAAAATAATTAATCATATATTCTTCTTTTTGTGGTTAAAAGTTTCTTTAGATAAGTAAGATGCTGAAAAAATATAATATACAGATATAAATAATACCAAATTTCCACATTATTTTTTCAAAATGGTCACAAAGCTTCAAATTTGCAATTTCTTAAATGAAAAATGCACACACACAAAATAAAACTACCCATAACACTTTGGTTTTGTATGTTTTATGAGCAGAAGATTATATAATTTAGTCAAATACGAACATATAGCCCCATCAAAGTATCATACTTTACATAAATTTCAAGACAATCAACCAAAAACAGACCAAACAATGACTCATTTTTGCGGAATTATCTCTCCTTCCAGTGTTTATTTCCATAGGAAATTAAATATGCACATTTTGAGTTTTCCTCAAGTCAGATTTTATGGGACTTTTACTGTGTATATTAAGGGCCTTATGCTATAGATTAGAATCAAAACGTTTTCTGTTGCAATAAGTTCGAGGTTAAATCTTAGTTTGACTGGACTAACAGTCCACAAAATATTACAAAAAAGGAAGTCGCTAATAATTCTAGCCGGCTTTGCTGAAAATGATTGATGTTTTTATTTTTAAAGTTTTAAGATAGCAGTTTCCACTAAATTAAACATTGTCAATGATCCATGAAAATGAGGTCAGGGTCAGATAAACTCAGACAGACGGATGTTTTGTTAATATTCATCATTTCGTGTTACTAGCTATGTTTAATGAGTTGTGAAACAGACAACAAACAGTTTTCACACTGATATCGAGTCATATCTTCCTGAAAGTGACACCAGGTTTAATCCAACTTTTTCTACATAAGAAAATGCCTGTACCAAATCAGGAATATTAAATTTGTTTTCAATTCGTTTGATGTGTTTACGCTTTTGATTGTGTCATTTGATCAGGGACTTTTCCTTGCAGTATTGGTATTTTTGTTATTTTACTTTTTAGTGAAGTTTAGGTATCGGTATAACCAGTTCCTGACTTGTGACATTCACATACAAAAGGTGACGGAATCATCCATGTTTGAGAGCCCTCAATGATCTTCTATCCTAAGGCTTGACTCATTAGATTGTCAAAGAAAGGCGGAAGATAAACAAAGTATTATTCCAACTCATAAATTGAAAAAGAACTGAAAAAAAATACAATAAGACAAATTTGAAATACAGTATAAAAGAGGGACGAAAGATACCAAAGGAACAGTCAAACTCATAAATCGAAAATAAACTGACAACGCCATGGCTACAAAATGAAAAAAGAAACAGACAACTAATAGTACACATGACCCAACATAGAAAACTAACAAATAAACAACAAGAAACCCACCAAAAACTAGGGGTGATCTCAGGTGCTCCGGATGGTGAGCAGATCCTGCTCCACATGTGGCACCCGTCGTGTTGCTTATGTGATAACAAATCCGGTAAATAGTCTAATTCGGTAGGTCACATTCATGAAAGGGAAGGGGATTTTAGTTACGAAGTAAGGAACATATCCTTTTAAAGTATCCTTTATCTCTAGTTCGATGGGATAGATGCGTTCCACATAGTCACCAAATTTTGAATTATTTAGTGAAAGAACATCATCTCTATAGCGGAAAATAGAGTTAAAGAATATTGCTAACTTCTTGTCTTTCTTCCTAAGAAGTTCTTGCTTGAAGTCAGCCTCATAATAATAAAGAAACAAGTCGGTAAGTAGAGGGGCACAGTTTGTTCCCATTGGAATGCCGACAGTCTGTTGAAAAACACGTCCTCCGAACGTAACAAATATGTTGTCAATAAAGAAATCAAGCATCTTGATAATATCAGTTTCAGAGAATTTTTTGTTTGAATCAGAGTGATCCTTTACAAATTAGGATTTATCCCTCCCGTAGACAAGATACTTGTATCTACGTTGGTCATTCTTTTTTATGAAGTTAAGCAATACCAACTCTTTCAATTTGTCTTTTAGTTTGGAATGTGAAATACTTGTGTAAAGAGTATAAAAGTGTTGTCAGTTTGTGGCCGGACAGCTGGCCTTTAAACACCTACTCCCCTCTCTTTTTCTGTGACAAAATATTTCTGTATGTACAGACCTTTCGTGTTCTGTAGTTGAAATAAGCATAACACAATTCAAATGAGAGAACCAAATTTAAAAAAAAAAAAAAATTTGAATTTTCAATTTTTTTTTTAAATTTCTGTCTTTTCAGGATATAAGCCTCAACAGTACACACCATATCACGTTGAAAATGTTAAGATTCTTAAACAGTTCAACTAATTTATATACACGATCCACAATAAATAGTCATTCGTCAAAGGTTTTTTGCAGATATTCAAGGGGTGCAAAAGTAAAAACTAATTAAAGAAACCAGGCTAGATATGCATTATAATTGATCGTTTATATAGAACTTTTGCTTTAATACAAAATATTTCAAAGGCCTTATTTTCAAAGGATTGAAAACTAAACATTTACGAATAAGTGCTAAATACGAATCAACCCATATCTGCCCGGGATAGAAAAACCTGAACGATAACCCAAAAGTTCTCCTATCTTAAAGAATTGTCATGCGAATAACGATGTCAGTTAAAAAGATTCACAAAGTGAATGTCTGTTAAATAAATGGCTCTCAGTCCATTTGTTTTGGGTTTGAAAGCTGCATAACATGTTATAATGTGTATAAATTATAATTTAATTAATTAAAATATTCAAAATTACTATAATCTTGTTATGACCATGGATGCATATATATATGTATACATACAACCTAAGTATCCCATTTTGAAAAATATGATCTCCTACAAAAAGTGCATCCATTTCATTGTTTAATTGCAACTTGATATCCCATGATCGATTGATAGATTGTTAGTTGCTTAACGTCCAGTGTCAAGACAAAGGCGAAAGATACTAAAGGGACATTCAAATTCAGTCGAAAATAAACGAACATTGCCATGGCTAAAAAACAAAAAGACCACCAGGCACACAATAAAACACAAAACAAAACTGAAGACTAAGCAACACGAACCCCAATCAAAAACTGGGGGTGAACTAAGGTGCTCCGGAATGTCGTATTGCTCATTTAAGTACAGACCCGGTAATAAGTATAATACAGTAGATCATAATCGAGGAAAATTGGACGGGCAAATGTTTCATGTATGTTCACAACGATCCCCTGGTCGATGTTGTTAAAATGAAAGACATCAACATTAAAGAAGTAACATCGCTGTCCTCATATAATGTTAATAAAACGAAATATTTGATTCTTGTTTTTTTTTTAACCCGGTTTGAAATTTTACAAATCATTTTTATTTTATTACTTTAGTTTTTTATAATGTTGTGTTTTGTAGACTATCATTTAAGATTTATGAGTTTGACTGTCCCACTGGTATCTTTCGCCCCTCTTTTATTTGTTTTCTTTAAAAGAAATAAATTACAAAGTCAGTATGTCTAAGGACTACCCCTTTGGTATTTCCGCCTCTCTCTTACTTATTGTGTCATAGGAAATTCCTTAGGAGCAAAACCGAAAGCACACGAACGCCTTTATATGAAATATATGAAAACTTTGATTTGTTATCATATCTAGATATATTGATCTTCTATATTTACTTACCATCTATTTCATTCTGTCATCATTTTCAGAGTTTATGAATTGAAAGTAATTGTAAAAAAATAATTGTGATTATGTGCATTTACTTCCGTGAAGTATTTAAATGTATTATTACAATATCTCCGTGTGTATTGTCCTGTCTAGTTCGATGTTTACACGCTTGACAGATGGTTTAGAATTTTCTATTTTATTTTAAATGCCTCCCATATCTAGAGTTTCTATATCGGGGGTATTGTCTTTCCAACATTAATTTATTGACATACATTATACATGTTATAATTATACTGTTGCGTGTAGTTTATGTTTATGTGAACATTATTTCGTCATTAATAGTTAGAATTTACTAATCTTTCACTTTTCTTCATTGAATTGCCCTACAAAACACTGCAAAATAATCCTCTATTTTACCCCCCCCCCTTTCCACCTCCAAAAGAAAGACAAAGAAAACTAGTCAATAACACAATGTAAAAAAATAAACTCTAAACGCTGAAATGTACCGCCTGCTTTGCTGAACATTGATGGGTTTTTTTTCTTCAAATAATAGTTTTACCACAGCTTTCATTAAATTTAACATTATCAATGATCCATGAAAATGAGGTCAGGGTCAGATTAACCGTACCAGACGGATGCTTTATGCAATATCAATCCAGCTCCAACCTTTTTTTTTTTATTATTATTATTTAACAACATAATTAAATATTTACATGTTTTTTTCTTTTGATCAGATATGTAGTAGGCTTTTTAAATTGAAAAACCCACAATTGTTAAAAAATAGATAAAGTCAAAATATTCTTCTTCAGAAGTTATATATCCAAAAACTAAGTGTCTTGGTTTTATCTTAAAAGTTATTTTACTGTTCTTTAAAACTTCATTTATTTTATTCCAAAACAGTTTTGAATACGGACAAGGTATAAGGAAGTGATCATATTCTTCTTCTTGTGAACTGAAGACTAAGCAACACGAACCCATCCCTAAAAAAACTAGAGGAGAACTCAGGTGCTCCGGAATTTCGTATTGCTCCTTTAAGTACAGACCCGGTAATAAGTATAAAACAGTAGATCATAATCGAGGAAAATTGGACGGGCAAATGTTTCGTGTATGTTCACGACGATCCCCTGGTCGATGTTGTTAAAATGAAAGACATCAACAGTAGAGAAGTAACATCGCTGTCCTCATATAATGTTAATAAAACGAAATCTTTGATTCTTGTTTTTTTTTAACCCGGTTTGAATTTTTTTAAATCATTTTTATCTTATTACTTTAGTTTTTATAATGTTGTGTTTTGTAGAGTATTATTTTCGATTTGTGAGTTTGACTGTCCCACTGGTATCCTCTTTTATTTGTTTCTCGACGTTTTTAAAAGAAATAAATTACAAAGTCAGTATGTCTAAGGACTATCCCTTTGGTATTTCCGCCTCTCTCTTACTTTTTATATCATAGGAAATTCCTAAGAAGCAAACCGAAAGCAAACAAACGCCTTTATAAGAAAAATATGAAAACTATGATTTGTTATCATATCTTGATATATTGATCTTCTATATTTGCTTACCATCTATTTCATTCTGTCATCATTTTCAGAGTTTATGAGTTGAAAGTCCAACTGTGATTAGTCACTGTACAATAGAAATACAGGACATTGTGAAGTATTTAAATGTATTATTACAATATCTCCGTGTGTATTGTCCTCTCTAGTTCGATGTTTACACGTTTGACAGATTGTTTAGAATCCTCTATTTTAAATTTTAAAATCGATAAAACAATGCAAAGAAAATGGACTACAAACGCTAAAATGTATCGCCTGCTTTAAAGCATTTGCTGAACATGATAGATTTTTTGTTGAAAAGGTTTTTCAGATAAGAGTTTTTCTACAGCTTTCACTAAATTTAACATAATCAATGATCCATGAAAATGAGGTCAGAGTCAGATAAACCCTGCCAGAAGGATGCTTTATGCAATATAAATCCAGCTCCAACCTAGTTTCTAACCATGATTACTGAAAGATACAAATTATGTCAAAGTACATTTAAAACATTGAGCTTATCATTGAGTAGATAATTCATAAAAAGAAGGTTCTTCCTTCACTGTACCAGATACCCAAATTACATTATAACATGATTATTTATTTTATCGTATCATATATACATTTCGAAAATCAATGCCTCTTCAGTGATGCTGGAGGCAAAAATATGTGTATACATAGGTCTCATTGCAAACATTATATTGCTTGGTCAGTAAAATACAAACCCCTTTCTAACTTATCAACATTTATCATTTATCATTTCAGCAATCAAAATAACGCTTCAGTCATTGTAAAACTGCCTTCTAAAGGCATTATGAATCAAATGTGGTGCCAACAAATTCCAAAGATTTATTCAGGTTTTAGATCAATAACCAGGTGCTCCGCAGGGCGCAGCTTTATACGACCGCAGAGGTCGAACCCTGAACAGTTGGGGCAAGTATGGACAAAACATTCAAGCGTGATACAGCTCTGAATTTGGATTGTGATCAAATTTTTGACATTACATGTTTTTTTTTACACAAAACAAATGTCAAGATTTTACAAATCAATTAAAGATTTCTTCTTCAAACTTTTTAAATCTAAAATTAAATAGTTGACACAGCATAGGTTTCTGACACAGAATGAATGTGGTCTAATGAACTTAAAATATTTTTTTTGCCTTTGAGCAATTCACTATGCTGTTGAATATTAATCCTCTCAAAAAAATGTTTGAAGAAATTTTCTTTTTATTTATGAAATCTGAAATGAGAAAAATTTAAACCCCCCCCCCTTTTTTCACATCCCCGTTTCCCTTTTTCCAAAACTGATATCAATTCAAATTTCTAATGGAGTTTGCAACAATAACTACTCTTTTAAATACATCATAAAATATTAAAATGTAAAATAAAGTGCTTGTTATCACTGAATGGTAAAGATTGGTTGGTAGTAAAAGTGAATATACATTGTTTATTGTATAAAACAATAAAAAAAACTTCATCAGCAACATTTTATATTGGCAAATTTCCAATGAAGTTATTTACATAAAGTTATTGGCAAATAAAAATAGAAAATGACATCATAGTCATGTCTGGCAAATGTCCAACATACATTATCTAAAAACATTTTAGATAAGATAAGGAAAAAAAGCTTCATCAGCAACATTTTATATTGGCAAATTTCCAATGAAGTTATTTACATAAAGTTATTGGCAAATAAAAATAGAAAATGACATCATAGTCATG
The DNA here is from genome assembly GCF_963676685.1 of Mytilus edulis. Lineage (NCBI taxonomy): Eukaryota > Metazoa > Mollusca > Bivalvia > Mytilida > Mytilidae > Mytilus > Mytilus edulis. The sequence continues at coordinate 81,311,409 of NC_092353.1, read as the reverse complement.
TCTGGCAAATTTCCAACATATATTATCAACTTCTATTCTATACAAAGAAAGATAACTCCAATTGAAAATTAATTGCTATTGCACAATATTGTGCAATACTGTGCAATTGAAAATATCTTGCTATTGCACAATACTTGATATGGAATCCTGATTTGGACCAACTTGAAAACTGGGCCCATAATCAAAAATCAAAGTACATATTTAGATAAAGCATATCAAATAAGCCCAAGAATTTAATTTTTGTTAAAATCAAACTTAGTTTAATTTTGGACCCTTTGGACCTTAATGTAGACCATTTGAAAACTGGACCAAAAATTAAGAATCTACATACACAGTTAGATTTGGCATATCAAAGAACCCATTTATTCAATTTTTGATGAACAAAGTTTAATTTTGGACCCCCATTTGGACCAACTTGAAAACTAGGCCAATAATTAAAAATCTAAGTACATTTCTAAATTCAGCATATCAAACTACCCCCAGGATTCAATTTTTGTTAAAATCAAACTAAGTTTAATTTTGGACCCTTTGGACCTTAATGTAGACCAATTTGAAAACGGGACCAAAAATTAAGAATCTGCATACACAGTTAGATTCGGCATACCAAAGAACCCCAATTATTCAATTTTTGATGAAATCAAACAAAGTTTAATTTGGACCCTTTGGGCCCTTTATTCCTAAACTGTTGGGACCAAAACTCCCAAAATCAATACCAACCTTCCTTTTATGGTCATAAACCTTGTGTTTAAATTTCATAGATTTCTTTTTACTTAAACTAAAGTTATTGTGCGAAAACCAAGAATAATGCTTATTTGGGCCCTTTTTTTGCCCCTAATTCCTAAACTGTTGGAACCAAAACTCCCAAAATCAATCCCAACCTTTCTTTTGTGGTCATAAACCTTGTGTCAAAATTTCATAGATTTCTATTAACTTAAACTAAAGTTATAGTGCGAAAACCAAGAAAATGCTTATTTGGGCCCTTTTTGGCCCCTTATTCCTAAAATGTTGGGACCAAAACTCCCAAAATCAATCCCAACCTTCCTTTTGTGGTCATAAACCTTATGTTAAAATTTCATAGATTTCTATTCACTTTTACTAAAGTTAGAGTGCAAAAACTAAAAGTATTCGGACGACGACGACGACGACGACGACGACGACGACGCCAACGTGATAGCAATATACGACGAAAATTTTTTCAAATTTTGCGGTCGTATAAAAATATGCTTTTCCCTCTTATACTAGTATATAATAGCCAAAAATGGCTTACCCATGTTTAAATCTCATAAATTCATTAAATAGATACAAATCAAGGCAAAATAACACCATGGGAATCACACAAACTCCACAAGTAGCAAAACCTGGTGTGTTTCCTATAAATTTGACTTATCTATGCTTTATATTAATATTCTTAATTCTCAAATTAAAACCTAGTGTTAACTGGTGTATAGGAATATTGTCATCTATGGTCTTCTTCCGTTCCTGTAGTATAACCTTTGCTAAAGTGTGGCGTCCGTTTTGCTGTGTGGAATCAAAATTTGCAGTCATATTTGATCAGAAAGTGGACATTTAATCCGATTGCTTGTGTAAGTGTCATGCTCTCTGTACGTTAAATAACCCTTGCGACAACTCTCTTCAGGATTTGTAGATGGCCTGTTCCAGAGCAAAACTTCTATCCCTACTCATCAAACAATACTTTCCAGTGGTAATTTTTCGCCTTAAGTCCTGCTTGACCTACCATGCAGAACCTATATATTTTACTAGTTGTAAATGTTGTTTAGTCCTGAATATGTAGGAAGTGTTTGTCACTGGATGTTAAACAATCATTCAATCAGTTAATCAAACAGAATTATAGGACTTATCACAACATGTGTACTTACAACACAACGGATTTAACTAGATTACGGGGATCTGCCTACCCTTCTTGAGCACCTCAGATGACCTTTTTTTTTGTGGTGTTCCTTTTGCTCAATTTATGTAATGTTTTGAAGTGTGTTGTCTTTTCATTGTTTTCATTTTGGTCCTGATGTTGGAGTAATGGTTGTTTATTTTGGTCCTGATGTTGGAGTAATGATTGTTTATTTTGGTCCTGATGTTGGAGTAATGATTGTTTATTTTGGTCCTGATGTTGGAGTAATGATTGTTTACTTTGGTCCTGATGTTGGAGTAATGGTTGTTTACTTTGGTCCTGATGTTGGAGTAATGGTTGTTTATTTTGGTCCTGATGTTGGAGTAATGATTGTTTACTTTGGTCCTGATGTTGGAGTAATGGTTGTTTATTTTGGTCCTGATGTTGGAGTAATGGTTGTTTACTTTGGTCCTGATGTTGGAGTAATGGTTGTTTACTTTGGTCCTGATGTTGGAGTAATGGTTGTTTACTTTGGTCCTGATGTTGGAGTAATGATTGTTTACTTTGGTCCTGATGTTGGAGTAATGATTGTTTATTTTGGTCCTGATGTTGGAGTAATGATTGTTTATTTTGGTCCTGATGTTGGAGTAATGATTGTTTACTTTGGTCCTGATGTTGGAGTAATGGTTGTTTATTTTGGTCCTGATGTTGGAGTAATGATTGTTTATTTTGGTCCTGATGTTGGAGTTATGATTGTTTATTTTGGTCCTGATGTTGGAGTAATGATTGTTTATTTTGGTCCTGATGTTGGAGTAATGATTGTTTATTTTGGTCCTGATGTTGGAGTAATGATTGTTTATTTTGGTCCTGATGTTGGAGTAATGATTGTTTACTTTGGTCCTGATGTTGGAGTAATGGTTGTTTATTTTGGTCCTGATGTTGGAGTAATGGTTGTTTATTTTGGTTCTGATGTTGGAGTAATGGTTGTTTATTTTGGTCCTGATGTTGGAGTAATGGTTGTTTATTTTGGTCCTGATGTTGGAGTAATGATTGTTTATTTTGGTCCTGATGTTGGAGTAATGATTGTTTACTTGGTCCTGATGTTGGAGTAATGATTGTTTATTTTATTTCCTCTTGGTATCTTCAGCTTCTCTTTTGTAAACTGTAAGTAAATTCGTAATACTAAAGCTTCGTAAAAAATTAACAAAAACAACAAATTCTTTCACCATATGTATTGTGCAAGTACAAATGAAATTGAACATAAGGGATAAATCATCAATCATTGACAAGGGAAATAATTCACACCCAAATAATATTTAGCTTTTTTTAAATATTACAATGAAAGAAAAATGATAAATAATCTTTAACATTTGTCAAATTGTCTCGCATACATGTAGCACCTTTTAACTTTTGTGAGTCTTTTTCACTGTATTAACCTTAAAAAGGTCGGAATGTTTGTTAAATAACAAATTAGTTAAAACTTCTATTGAATAGAATAATTTAAAGTTCGTTTTGGTTATGATTTATGATTTTATATAATTTGAGTATGTAACCCCTTTATAGTGCCTAACAAGATTTTGTGAGGTAGACGAAATTGACTTTAAAACGATCGTATTGACTTTTGATGTGCAGAAATAGGCAGATCGGACATATTTTGACTTTAGTTACTTACTTCTTAAGTTTGGGATTAATTGTACTCAACATATTCCAATGAGACTGAAAAATGCTTTTTTTTATTATGATAAATAATAATTTTACCTGCCGTAGTCGTGCGTAAAATATATTTCGGTATTTCTCTTACGAAAATGACTTGTTTAATGGAACAAAACGTATTATTTGTAAACTTTCTCTTTACTCTTCACAATAGGCTTTTAAAAAATAACCTTTCCAACTGTATATTCCAAAAAATTTTTGAAAATCGAATAAGTGGCAATTCTTACCTTTCATACCTTAACTTTCATTGATAAAACATAATATTGACTCGTCCAGTGTCCAGTTTGAAGGTCATTTTAGTTACCGGTCACATTCATGCACGTTCTAATTAATCAATAGTCATGTATGAAAAACACAAACAAGTTTGAAGGTAAACTAATAACAACTTAATCCAATCAAATTGCCTACGATTCAATAACAATGACCAGTCCACATCATAAAAATGTATAGGGTTTAAACTGGGTAGGGAGAAAATGTCAGATATATTAAGTTCATTATTTTGCAATAACGAGTAAAAATTTGTTAACCAATAGATTTGTTATAATTTCATAATCATGTCGTTATGTATTGGTATAGTTTTTGGATCTTTCATTAGCGTATTTAAGGCTGTAGAAAGTTTGGCCTTCAAAAGTCAACATAATCATTGACTTTATAAAGAAAATTCGCCTTTTTAAAACATTGAATGTTTCACAAATAATACGCGACAACAAAGCAAAATCATTTCTTAAAACACTGCAAAAAAAATAATTCTGATTGATGCAGTGGTATTGTCATAAATTGCACTGGAGTGAACAGTGGTACATCAAACGTCGAATTCCCTCACACAATGTTATCACACACTATAGTTGCAATGTTTGAGTGCAACATGCAGAAATACCTTTAAAATTCAACCAAAGTCAACTTGTTTTACTGAAAGCTACCATTAGAAAAAAGTTAAAAATTGAAAATTAATTCACAGTGGTTTAATTTGAATGAATGTGGTTAGATATGCAGGGACATCCTCAATCCATCAAAAACCACCATTCTTAAGTTAAATAATGTTTATATACATCAAAATGTTGGATAGCATGAAAAATGACAAATTTTTGTCCTTGTGATTCAGTTAAAACCTTTTCAAATCAAATGGATGCCATAGATGGAAGAAAAGAAATTCTAATCCTTCTTCATCTATACATATCAATATGTATCCACCCTCAACATTTTATCTAAAGGAGTAGGTCCGGTAAGGGCCAATTTTGGCCTCAAATTTCAGGTTCATCTAACGAAAGTTTTTGGATACTTTTAAAACAGGGAAGTGTCTATTTCAATTGATTTGATTAATTTACGTGAAACATTTTAACTAAAAACGCTCTGATTCAAGCTTTAATATAAAAAATCTATCAAATATGCCAAAAAACGTCACTTTTCAGATGTTTTTTGTCAAAAATGAAAGTGGCCGCATCCTTGTTCATCCTCAAACTTTATATATGTTTTGTATTATCATCAAATACAACTTACATTTCAATATTATGAATAAACACAAATGCGGCCATTTCATTTTAGAAACTGTCTAAAAATGAACCAAAATGCTAAAATTTTGAAGATTTTAGTAATTTAGCATGACTTAATGATGCTAGTACGCGATATTTGTACATTGTATTGTCAAAAACAACCCATATTTATGTATCAGAAGCATTTTACTTTCCAAAAAATAGCGTAAAGATTACATTTTCACAATTTTGTAAAACTACTATATTTTGGGGCCAAAAAGGGGTCTTACTAAACCTAATCCTTTAACTCTCTCAAGTGGATGAATATTGAATCACACTCGATGCACAAGTAGAACCTATATTTAAAAGACTCAAGACTTCTGTCCAAATATGAAATATATTTTTTGACTTATTTTAGTTGCTTAATGAAAAGCTCAAGATTTTTATAAGTAAACCTTCGTTTTTTTTCATTAACTTCAAAAAAAAATTTTGAAGCACTAAAAAATTGGGAAAAAAAATCAACAATACACAATATTATTATAAATGTAAAACATGTAAATATTCTTAAAAAAAATCATTAAAAATCAACAACCAATCATATAGTACCCAGTCAAAAGGTGACAGGTTTTATCGAAAGTTGGCTCCATCTCTTCAAAATCAAAGTGAGAGAAACATGTCTGTGGATTCAACATACAAAATTCTATAGATGATTGCATGTTTTTTCTTCAAACATATCAACTTAAGACCAACAAACATTATCCATTTGATAAAAAATCCTAAATTCAGAGACAGTTACATGCATACATTTTGAATTGAACAAGGCACAAAGAGTATAAATTGGTCTATAAAAAACATACAAAATATCTATACTTATGTTATATTCAGAAAAGTTCTGATCAATCTAATGAATGGGATAATAACAACAGTGAATTGATTTAGGATAAAGGAGGAATGTGTTCATGGGACACAGATGATGCCCCCACTTGCATATAACATTATAAATGGACATATTATAAGAACTGTAAAAGTGATGCTACCCAAATTTGAACTTGATCTGTGTTTTGTGCTAATAAGTTTTGTGTACAAGTTTCATAACATTTGGTTGAGGCAAATTAAAGTTAGAGAATAGAACCAATGTTGGGACCTATGGGAAAACGATCATAAAGGGTAAAACTTAGCCCCCTCCACTGTGGGCCGGGGCATAAAAGACTAGCACTGACCAGATTCAAAAATTGATTGATTGATAGTTATTTGCTTATAAAACGTCCATTGACAAATGGTGCATGCTTGTTTATGACAATCTTATTGGAAGAAAACAATACAAATCAAATTTGTTCAACGCCTGCCAACTGTGAGCAGCCCACTACAGCCCACTGTCTTTTGGGACAAGTAATATTTCATCTAGAAATACACTAAGATATTAGCTATTTCTAAAAAAACTTCCTATGAAATAGGGAACAATGATATAACTATTTGCTGAAAGGTGTGCATCATTGTTACAACTATAAAATTATAAAATAAAATATTGGAATGTTTATATCAGGTTCACAATTTTGTCAAAACTTATAAAAGATAAACTCACAACACAACATTACAAACTGAAATATACAAAACTAACAGCAACCAAACACATACAAAACACATATTAAAACAATAAATACTCAAAATATAATTGCATGAGAAAAAAAAATAATCAGCACTTTTCATAAAATTTAGTACATTAATAGACCCATCATATAACACTTCAAATCAATAACATGTTGTTTTTTTTACCTGAAAACTGGATTTTGATATTGATGGGATTTCCATAATCAACTAAAATAAGTACCCTTTGAATATTTACATTTTCAGATAGACATATTGAGGCAACTTCTGGTTTTGAAAAAAAATAAATGAAAATTTGCAGGAAAATGTGTATAATGTATTCAGATTTTTTTTTTATTGTATACATAACACTGCATATATATTAATTTTGACAATTATCACAAAACGCTGACAAAAACAAAAATATTTAATGCTGTATTTAGATAAAATATATATATAACAATATAACAAATCATTAAATATTAGGCAATGCAAAATAAATACTTAATCTCTCATAACAACTCAGTCTTATTTTCAGCATTTGTTAAAAAACTTTTTTGGATATCCAGTGTAGCAATAAATAGATTTTGATAATAGCATTTGTTTAAAAAAAATAATAATAAATTAATAACAATTTCTTATATAAAAATAAAAAGACAGCAAATAACAGTATTTGATATGTAATGGGAGATAACTCATACTTTTATTTTCAATTAAAAATATGAGGAACAAATAAGCTGTGTCCTCAATCAAAAATTAAATGTGTACATACAAATTCACTTGAAGACAAAAACTTCTTCATTGACATAACATCCCAAACATAAGTGTAAAATCAAAACTAAAAATCAAAACCTGGACTTTCTATAAACAAATTGTCAAAAACATCTATTTTTCTTTTTTCAGAAATTTAATTATTTATTCCGACGACCTTGATATTCCTTTCAAATATATCTACTTTACAAATCTCTGCTGTACACATACCTGCCAACTTTTTAAAATCTAAATGAGGGATAATTAGCATGAGAGGATCTATTGCTCCTCTTTTATGAATAAGTGTTTTTAATCTACTACTAAATAATGTTTTTAAAGAGTCTGTATGTGCTAAAATACACATTTAACCCATTTGAACGCCTGTTTTTGAAGTAGATATAGGAAGATGTGGTGTGAGTGCCAATGAGACAACTCTCCATCCAAATAACAATTTAAAAAAGTAAACCATTATAGGTCAATGTACGGCCTTCAACAAGGAGCGTTTACTTTATGAAATAAAGAATTTTAAAATTCAGATCCACACCTCTCATGGGGGATATTCCCATAAATTGGGACCATTGGCAGGTATGGCTCTACAGAGGTTATTATGATTTCCTTTGATTATCTGAGTAAAACTTGATTGTTGTATAAAAACAATACTTAGCCTGAGAAGCAAATATTTTTTGGTTTAGCCTAATATTCAGGTTTAATCATACAAAATTTTCATCAGTGTTTGTACAAATAAGAAATGAGTCCATTAGTCTTGGTTGGATCAGCTGATGATAATCAACAGGGCTGATGTTGGTTGATTTATACTGGGAATTTATCTTTCTTAGAGCTGCCTGTAAGAAAAGAAACATAGACAAGATTAAGCCAAGAAATGATACACTCAGGCAAAATTACAAGGTCAGATGATGCTGTCATTGCACTAAAAACTTATTACTAAATTTAGAATATGTGATCATAGTCTGGAACTTGAATTAGGTAGATAACTAAAAAGTAGCACAAAATCTGATTAAATTATATAATTTATATAATTTTTGCCCTATTAAAGATATAGATGATGTATTTCACTTCTTTTCTGAAAATAATTACTTCTCTGAAATTGCTTCTCAAAATCAAGATTTTATGAGTTGCACTAATTAAAACAAAACTACAATATATACTCAATCCATCAAATTTTCAACAGGTACAAAGTTTAGGTCCCTTTTTAAAACAGTCAATGGAACTGAGGACAGGAAACTCTTGATTTACCATGGTTAAAAGTTTTGTGGTACATTGAGATGTTGTAATTTGTATTTTGACCTGTCACTATATTTTATACTTGCAACAACTAAATATATATATATATATATATATATATATGTATTATATGTATGTATATGTATGAGTGTATGTTTTTTTGTTTTTTTTAGTTTGTCACAAACATGTTTCATTTTTGCATATGGCAATAAAGATTATAATTAATTGTCACATTATCATGTGGAACAGGATCTGATTATTCCTGCACATCAGATACTCAAAATTCAGAAATTATTGCATGCATTATTATTGCTATTTTGTCGTTTTACACGAAAATGCTATTTTAATTTTTGCAATATTGAGAAAAACCCTATCTAATTCATATAAAAATTTCAAAATACAAGTTTTAATCATTACTCTATTGCATTTTTCACAATTATGAAAACATTGCAATAATTTCTGAATTTACAGTAATGCTGCATTTGTTAGGTTCATATGTTTAAGTCTTAAGACTTCTAGGCTGCATTTTTCTTACTGTCCATTTTTTGCCATGTGTTGTTTGTTTTTTTTATTTTTATATAATAGTTTTGTCCTTTTGGTATCTTTTGTCTCTCTATTAAAAACTGGTCACATAAGTACTGATTATCAGGTTGTCTGCATATTGATATTGTAAAATATCAGCTGCAAGTCACAATATGAAGCTTTTTGTCGAGTGAGTGCAGCGAACGAGATCAAAAAGTCTTCATATTGTGTCGAGCAGCTGATATTTAACAATATCAACATGCAGATAACCTGACTATTGATTTATCGGGCTGTATTTGCGTCAATTGGAAACGTTTTCTTAGTTTTACCAGCAACAGGAAAATGGTTTGATAACTTCGGGTCAATCTTATCAACGTCGGTTCAAACATTATGATGTCGCTGATATGTCCAGGTCAAAGTTATTAAGGCCGGGTCAACGTATTTGACGTCATAAAGACGTGATATGCAATTTTATTAAGAACTGGGCAGAGTGATATAGACAGTGGGATGACTAATAAAAATCTTTATCACAACAATACTTGGTTACCTCCATGTTAAAAGGTTAATTTTGTTGGCGAGATTCATCATCTTAGAATTGGTGACAAATCATTATGCCAATCTTATAGTGTTATATATGTAGATATTTATATATTTGAGATCTAGGTACAAAGGTCTTCAAAAGGTCTTCAAAATTGTATAAAATCAATGGCAGGACTTACTAAAATTTTGAAATTATTGATTTATCCAAATAATTCCCCACCAAGAAATCTTAATGTTGGGTTTAAATGATTTTTGTACTTGTTTTAAATAACTTACTAAACAAGCCACAAGGACAGCTTCACTATTATTCCTCTCTTTAGCATATCTACACAGCTGTACAAGTCTGGGTATACCTGCATAATAATTAAACAATTACTTAGCATATCTTAACAGCTGTACAAGTCTGGATATACCTACAAAATAATTAAACATTTACTTAGCATATCTACACAGCTGTACAAGTCTGGGTATACCTGCAAAATAATTAAACATTTACTTAGCATATCTAAACAGCTATACAAGTCTGGGTATACCTGCAAAATAATTAAAAATTTAATCATGTTATTTGTTATACAATACACACAAGGCAATTTTCTACTGAATTTGCAGAGAGGACCTTTGATAAAATTTGACACGAATAGTACATGTAAGAGCACTTACAATGCAATTTTCTGTATAATTGATATTTTAAAAGGCATAACTCTTTAAAAACAAGAATGTGTCCATAGTACACGTATGTCCCACTCGCACTAACATTTTCCATGTTCAGTGGACCGTGAAATTGGGGTCAAAACTTTAATTTGGAATTAAATTAGAAATATCATATCATAGGGAACATGTGTACTAAGTTTCAAGTTGATGTGACTTCAACTTCATCAAAAACTACCTTGACCAAAAACTTTAACCAAAACTTTAACCTGAACTTTGCACTATCATTTTCTATGTTCAGTGGACTGCGAAATTGGAGTCAAAACTTTAATTTGGCATTATAATTAGAAAGATCATATCATGGGGAACATGTGTACTAAGTTTCAAGTTAATTGGACTTCAACTTTATCAATAACTACCTTGACCAAAAACTTTAACCTAAAGCGGGGCAAATGGACAGACGGACGGACAAACGAACAGATGGACGCACAGACCAGAAAACATTATGCCCCTCTACTATCATAGGTGGGGCATAAAAAGGCAGAATTTACTTTTGTTTCAAATAAAGAAATGGTTGGCACTGGTTATCAAACTTGTCTTTAAGGAGACATTGCTGATATCAACCTCCTATATCAGTTAAAAAAAAAATTTGCAAGACTTGTACAAGAGTGCTTACAAGACTAAGTCACTTGACATGGGGGGGAAATTCACAGATGAACAGATGGATGTACAGCCGGAATTTTTATGACCCTCTAAAAAAAATTTAAGGAGTACAACAACCATTTGTCAAAAGCATTCATTGTTAAAAGTTACCAGATAAAGTGATTTTTGAAGTAATTTTTCACTTTTTTTGTGCTGTACATCATAAAATATATCATAATAACATATCAAGTACTGATGTTAAAAAAAACCAGCAGGTACATTTAAACCTGTGCAAACCAATCTGGAATTCATTTTTTTTTTCAAATCAGACATGTACCTGATTTTAGTTGTTTTCATTATCAATGTAATTGAAGAATGCTCACTATCTGTTATATTACACACTTTTAGTTTTTTACATAGATTTCAGTTTAAAGGGGTTTTACTGAGTATGTCCCAAGTCAGGTTTTTCTCCAGTAGTTGTCTTATGTTGAATCTAAATGTGTTTCTTTTATATTTGGTATACTTTGCTTTTAATGTCAGATTTTTCAATAATTTTGTAAAATCAACTTCTACAGTTCATAGAAAGTGATTCATTTCAAACTCATATAAAAACCTGAAAAAGAAAAGAACATCAAATTAAACAAGATTTTTTTTCTAATGTCTGTCAAAGATGTACATCTTTTCCCATTTTAAAACAAACATATTTCATATTTATATCTCTTAAATTAACAAACCTTCTGATGTACATATAATTTTTCCAATTTCTTCTTCTCTACACATCCTTGTCAGAGCAATAGCAGCTTTTTGTTGTACCCGTTCACAAGCTGAAATCTCTGAAGCTGATTTGTAATCAGCAGGACAAATACTTAATAGTTCTAAACACAAACTAATTCCATTATTGTTTATTATACAAGGTCTACACACGTCTACTGCTACCATGTTAGCTAATACTGTCACAACCTACAAAACAAATGCAATAAGAGAATATTATAACTGGTGCATCTAATATGCATAAGAGGGAGAAGGGAAGAAATGGTGTGGGTGTGTGGGTACATGTTAACATGTTAAACCTCATAATTGTTTTTCATTTATTGTTTTGATCAAAATTCCATCAAAAGTTTCTTGTTTGCCATTTGTCATGTTGTGGCTTTTAAAAGCTTGCTATGCCATATTGGTTTTGCCCATTGTTGAACGTCATAATGTGACCTACACTTGCTAATTTCTATGCCAATTGGTCACTGATGGAACGTTGCTTCATTGGCAATCATATCACAGCTTCTGATTTTTTTCTATACATAGGACCTATTTTAAATGGTTGAATTATCTTCCATTATCTTTGAATCTCCTGAATGAATCTTTGTTATTACTAGTCAAACCAACATCAACAAATAGAGCAAAAGAAAAATGTTGCTAAATACAGCCAAAAATGCACACTTTACCTGATCCTTGGCAAAGACAGAATTGGCAATAGGTGTACTGCATGCTTTGATTAGTATCCTTGGAGCTTCATATTGGGCTAAAATCTCACAACCAAGACTGTCCATAAATGTTATGTTAGCAATAGCTGCAGACGACAACAGAAATATTTCATATGATTCTGTTGTACTGGCTAAACCTACAATTAGAATAGATTTTGAAAAATATATGCATCAAAATCAACCTTTAAAATCAGGAAGTTGGAAAATATTTAAATATGACAGGTAACTGAAAATAAATTTACTTAATGAACCTTCACCAGGATCAAACCAAATCAAACATATAAAAGTCAAAGATGTGTAAAAACCTAAATACCTGAAGAACTATATTACAAAAAGAATGTGTCCCCAGTACACAGATCTGCACTATCATTTTCTATGTTCAGTGGACCGTGAAAATAGAATAAAGTGTCTAATTTGGCATTAAAAGAAGAAAGATCTTATCATAGGGAACATGTTTACTAAGTTTCAAGTTGATTGGACACACAGACCAGAAATCATAATGCCCATAAATGGGACATAAAAAGGGACTTAAAGGCTAAAAAGATTAAAACTTAAATAATTTCAGGGCCTTCTATAGCCGACTATGTTGTATGGGCTTTGCTCATTGCTGAAGGCTGTACAGTGACCTATAGTTGTTAATTTCTTTGTTATTTTGGGCTCTTGTGGAGAGTTGTCTCATTGGCAATCATACCACATCTTCTTTTTTATATATACATGTGCTTTCAATATTTTTAAGTTTTTAAGTAGTATTACATAAGCAGACAAAATAGTTACAAGTGAACTACAGGAAAAATCATAAATAATAATTTATAAATGAGAATGACTTCTTCACATCCATATATTTAAATTCAAACCTGACATTGCTAAAATTAAATCCTGCATAATGCCTACTCAATCCAGCCTTTGAAAAAAAGGGGAAAACTGTGTATGGACAACAGGGAAAGACTAGTACTTCATATGGTCATTACCTAATAAGGACCTGAGTAAATCCTCCAATTTGTCAACTAAGTCTGACATCTGTTGGTAATTCTCCAAACAAGGGGAGGTAATCTGTGCTATGACCCCAGCCACTTCACCTCGTACTTTCTCTCCAACGGTTGTATCACATAAAATCTCAATCAAAGTTTCTACTCCTCCCTCCTGAAATAAAATTATGAATCATTTATGGTAAATGTGAAACTCTTAGACAAAAATTAATAAGTGAGAAATAACAAAGATTAGAAATTATTTTTTCAGAAGTTCTTTTTTTAAATATTGAGGTATATTTTTGCACCACCAAGAACAAGTTCAGAAAATCTTATATTCTACCTGGAACATTTTCGAAAGCTAACTAGTAGTGATATACCATAAAGAAAAAAATAAACCTGAACTTTGGAAGAAACAAAGACAGCAAAGGAATTATATCTCTATTCTAAATGGGTGCAAATAAGTTATGTTATGTTAATTATTTTGGAATTAATATTTTTCATTTGGAGGGTCTACAAATAAGTTGCCTGATTATGCAGTATACTAATGGTTTGTGTATTACAAACTGTAGCAAAATATGGAATAACAGATTCAAAAGTCTATTTTTGAGGAATTTCATAAATCCTATAATTTCTATCTACATCAGGAATTGGTTAATAATCAGTTCAAAATGTTTTACAGATTACTTGCCTTGTTTTTCTGATAGGTTTAAAGAAATAAATTTACCAATATCTTACCTTTTCAATTTCAAATAAACTTTCAGCCACACATGAGATGGTTGCTAACGCTCTCAAAGCTTGACAATGAGCAAACTCTAATGACTCTGTATGACAGATCTCTAATAGCGCTCGTACTCCACCTTCCTACAATTTGTGAAAAAAAAATCATTTTATAATTCAATTAGGAGAAATAAGTAAGTTTTTCATCTTGTATTAAAAAACATAATTCGTCTTCATCATGTTCATACATCTTTTTAGAAAAAAACCACTAAATTAACTTCACTTGATTCAATATATATAAAAAGCTTCTAAATCTGAAGTAATATCATATTGCTCATCCTTTCAAAAATGTAACTAGTATTTTTGCACAAAACATAATTTTCTTCTTTACATCAAAAGAATATCAGATAATTTGTTTATTGACAATTTTTTTCAATAATGGCTTGATTTGACCATTTTTTTAAGAATATTTATTGGTCAAGGGGAGATAATCAGAATCTGAAGATGCTATAATGATCAATATAGAGTCAAATTCCAGGCGCGTGAATTGCACTGACATATCATTTTTATGTATTTAAAATCTTTGAAAAGAATGATTCTATTCTGAACCTCATAATGTTTGTTACAATTTCAATATTACTTATTTATGATACATTATATGACTTTACCTTAGATTTACAGGAGCATTTTTTCTGTCAAGACTTTTTCTTTTCTTTTGGGTGAAAGTTGATAAAATAACCATAGAACAGACTTTATTTTACAAGAAAATAAGTCATTAATAGTTTTTGTTTTAACTAACTAATAATCTTGACATTTTGTCTATTTTTGAAGAGTATATGGTGACCTCTGGATATTCTTTTGCTTTTTTGTATTGCTTGATTGCTGTCTTATTGATGTTTACCCAAAAGCTTGCTGAATTTTCTTACTACTGAGACATACCCTTGCTATAATATAACACATATGTTCTCCTTCCAGTCCCAGAGTGACGATTGTTCTCATAGCTGTGGCCAGGGTTGGTGGTTCATTAGCCTCGTCCAATGTGATAATTATTTTCTACAAAATAAAAAGAAGTTATATACCGGATAAATTTTGAAAAAAAGGTTTCAAGACTAAATTTTTGAAAAGATTATTTCAAATTAAACAGTAATTAGAAAAAAGATGTTTAAATTTTGCTAATTATATTTTACCAAACAGATAAAGAAATCATATACATTTAAGTAAACAAATAATATACATTTACATGTAAGTAAACAAACACTTACATATATTTAACAATGTCTTAAGTTTTTAATTGCAGTATTTGAATTTCATATGTACTGGTATATAAACTCCTTGTTACCTGCGTAAGATGTCCCAGTGATAGATCAACCATTCTACTGAAAGCTTGTCCAAGGAATGTCAGCTGATTAACAACAGGTATACGAGATGGATTTTCATCTGATTTTGCTGCAGTACTGAAATAAACGCAAGTTTTTGTAGAAAGTTTTAGAAATAAATTATTGAATATTCTATAACATGAGCACGGATTTTCAATTATTATTTTACCTACTGTAAGAATGTTCTTTGATAATTAAAGTTCTTTTTATTCATTTGTATGAAAAAAATACATTGCTTCATAGTCAAATCAGCTGTTGATGAACAGTACAAATTTTTATAGGTAGTAAAAGATTCTTTCTAGTGTTTTATTCTTTGTTTCAACAAATGGATACTTTGAGATTCTTTTTATAAAGGTTTGGTTAAAAATATGTGATAACTGAGAAATGTATATTTTTCACAAGACTTCTATATGAATGGAGAAGATTTTTTTCCATTTCAGCTGCATGTCTGTACCATAAATCCAATATTGACACCTTCCCCTCCCCCACCTCATGGGTAAACCAGCTGTAACAGAAAATTACCTTTCAACTAACTGGGCAAGCTTTGCACATTCTCCCATTACAACTTCTTGTTGCTAAAAAAAACATAAAGACAAATAAAATTAATAAACAGAAAAGAGGGTAATATGTTAATGAGACAATAACCGATTGACTGAAACACCAACATGACCAATAGACTTCTAGAAGAGCCAGAAATGGTTATATAAATATAAATAGATAATGTCGATTCGTTTGTTTAATTTTCGTGGGAATCAATATTCATGAATTGCTGAATTTTGAGTGGATAATTGATTTCATATATAATTTTGCCAATCTCTGAATACAAAGCCTATTGAAAATATTTTATTCGTTGAACATTTGAATTTGTGGTTTATCTGTACCCACGAAACACATGAAAATTGGTTCCAAGGAATAATAATTATTTCAAAGTAGGGGACAATTCCTTTTTACAGATACCTTCTATTCACATTTGTCCTTCAGCTGGTTTCTATGTGGTATGCATTTGTAATTTTTGTAGTTTTGTTAGTTAATCTTAAAAGAGAATATTTTTTCCATATCTGAAGAAAGTTGTAATAAATAAATCACTTACAAAAATAATTAAGATGTCTTTTACAATTTGTTAAAATTAAATGACCAAGACTCTAGTTTAAACTGTGAATAAGTTATATCTTTCTTACTGTAACGTTAACAGAACATGCATGAATTTTAAATTCACAATCAAACATTTAACTTCTGAAAGTATGGAACACCACTTGAGCCAATTCAAGCGTCAGTAATAGTTTGTTTAAGAATTTTACATAATATTCTTGGTTAAATTAGCTCATTTAAGAATGCTTTCATTACCTCTAAAATATATGTTGGTGCATTTGGCATGGTTTCATTACATTCATGGATGAGTGATCGTATGTGACATGTGACTTGTATTGTGTAAGGGTAGACATTTTTCCACTTCTCACTGTTTACGCTTCTGAAAAGACAAACATCTATTAATATACTGACCAGTTATACTACAGATATGTTCTTTTGTTTCCATTCTACAAAATGGTGAGCAGAAAAAATAGTCATTAAAGAATGAATATATTTACTAGTCAAGACTATATATGGGTTCTTCTGTTCACTTAAATGAATCATTCCATCTGCATGTATTTTTTAAAGTTTAAAAATAAAATTCTAACCTAAAGATTCAAAAGAATGAATGGATATACCTAATATCACTTTTTAATCACATTTCATAATTGCGACATAATCAATTTTTTGTACAGAAAAAAGCTGGAGATTATTCCTTACAGTCAATTTGTGATCTGTAAGTATTTAATAACATTTGGTTTTCATATTCAAAGAATATCCAATAATTTATTTAATGATTCCTATTTCTACTTATACAATAACATTGAAAAATAGTTTGATTTGGAATTATTTGAGTAATCTAATGGTCAAGGGGAGATAATTAAAATTTAAAAAGAAATAGTTTGTAACATGTTGTAATGATCAATACAGAGACATTTTGGTTATTGCGTTAATTTTGATCTAAGGTCAAATAAAATAAATTAAGAATTCAAAATTGATACTTTAAGCTGGAAGAGTATTAGTTAAGGATCAAAATAAGCTAAAAATATTGATAGGTCATAGAGCTCCTTTTCGAGATATTGATTAATAAAATATGGTGGGAAAAGGTTGACTCAGACTTTTACCTTATATTTGCATTGGTATTATTTGGGTCTCAAATCAAAAGAAAGAAAATCAGCAATCTGCTGAAATTTTGTCAAATGATCTTTTAAGATTTAAGTCTTAAAGATGAATAGGTGTTATGGGGCAAAATATTTTACCTTGTATCATATGGAAAAACACCAAGGAGTCCGAACATTTGGCACTTATTCCAAAACCTCGCCCAAGTACATCATTAAAATGAGAAATTAACTTACTTGTATAACTTAGAGAATTCACCACTGATTAAATGAGATTCATTACGTATTGTGTTAATTGCACCTGAAACAAAAAAAATATAACTAATTTCATACATGTCATAAAAAAAATGAACATTCTTTTTCTATAACTTTTTTTAAGGTAAAATTTCTATTACATGACATGACCTTAATCAACAAGTTTGCACATAAAAAATACTGGAAGATTTAATGAAAACTAGTTTTATCCAACCACACTCTGTGTCTGTAAAATCTTGGTCTATCCGAACCATATATTTGTTAGTCAGTATTTTTCTATTTCAAGGAATCAGTGTTGGTTTGGTCTGTTGTACTGTCTATTTTTTGGGGCTAATTCTTGTTTTATCTTCTCAATTTTTATCTATGGGATTCCTGTTGACTCATCTTTAGTTTATGTAATATTTGTGTTGAGAGCAAACTATTTTAATAATTTCTTTTTGATCAGACTGTTGGCTGTCTTTTTTGAACTTATGAATTTGATATAGATCTTTTCATGGATGATGGTGATAATGGATCTCTGTTAAATATCCAGCAACTTCTCCACTAAAGGAAAACATGCTACCATGAAGCCATGGAGTCAGATTTTTCATGGAAATGTTCTGTTACCTTAAAGACTAAAAATACATAAAGCTTGTGAAAACATGAAAAAAATATGTCAATAAATATCAAGCATTTTAATCATAGAAATATATTTGAATATGGACAATGATGGAGAGATGTTTATTAAAAATCATGAAGACAGCAACACAAAAAAAATATTTAACCAAAAAAAAGTATGTTAACCATGAATATAATTAAACTACTTAACCAGAGAAAATTTATATTCTAATTCTTTACTATGTATGTTATTACTACCACTGGGTTGATGACAGCTCTGCTGGTGGACTGATAGTCCCAGAGGGTATCACCAGTCGAGGAGCCAGTACTTTCATACTCGCAGGGAAATTCAGATTTAGTTATTAAAAATTTGCTGTTAAAACATTTTGGAAATTGTATTATAATTTTTATAACTAAGGAATGTATCAAAGCTCTGATTCCTTGCCAATTTTTGTCCTTTTTGGTTTATAGCTCTTCATGTTTTTAATAAGCTTTGGATTTTCAAATATTTTGACTAGAGCATCACTGAAGAGACATTGTATGTAGAAATGTGCATCTGGTGCAGAAAAATTACTAACATTTATGTTATTACTTTTCTCTCACTAAGTTTACCATGGTTACTTGAATGAAATAACATTATAATATCTAATAAAATTTGAATTATAACCTAGATAAATATCATTGGTAAAGGAATGAATATTGGGATTAATTGTGACTTAATAATTAATACTACTACAATTTAAAATCAATATAAAAATTCTCAAGTATGAACAATATGTAGGAGTTGTATAATCACATGGCACATGTATATTTTTATGATGGTTAATTATGTAAATCAACACTTTATCCTTATCCTCTTACAAACATACTTCTGCAACAATCTATTGTGTAAATTAACACTTTATCCTAATCCATATATAAACCAACCCATAAGTTACATACGAATCAGAAGCTTCTATTATTAATCATAAAAAAATGTTTATATCATTAGTATGATAATCTATTAAAATATTTAATTTTAATCAATACACTTTATGCAATTTGAATTTGAATTTATTCACCACACAATATATATTGACAACGAATCATTGCACCAATTAAACAATAAAACACTTATAAACTAAAGGGGAATCTAATGAGGATGGCAAATTTATGTGGTAGCTATCAATTTTTTTTTTTATATATATCAAAATATTTACAGATGCTATCCCAAGTTTGAACATCTGTTTGACAGATGACAGAGACATGTTGAATTGTCAAACTTTATTCCTTTTCTTGTCCTTCAAATGATAAGACACCACCAAATTAGACTTGTCATCTAACTTGTACTTAAACAAGAAACAAAAAGACACATTAAGCTGAGCAGGATCTGCAAACCCATCAGGAGCAAATGAGATAACAAGTGATTTTAGTAGGGGTTTTTGTGCATCTTTTGCTTATTTTTGTTTTGTTTTTTTGCCATTGCAATGTCAGTGTGTCTGCAACTTATGAGTTTGAATATCCCTTTGGTATTCTGGCTCTCTTTTTATTTTGTGTCTTTCTGTCATACCGATCATGCTGATGTATTCTCGCTATCACCTTTCATTCCTAAATTAATGGAAAACGGTCATAATCACAAAGAAACTTACGACTAAGATTGATCATAAGTATACTGAATTGTCAATGACTTACAATCAATCTTAGTTGTAAGTATTTTTGTGACACTGACTCCTGGTATTTAGGAATAGTTTAATAAATATGACAACATACTTCTTATAGCTGCTGAGTTGATAGCATATTTATCCATATGTTTGAGGATAGATTTGCCCTGTAACACTGACATACACTCCATCTCTACAGCCCCTTGTATATCTAATAGCCATTGGTCCACAGGATCTATTATTAAAGAGTGTCTCATAGTGTTTGGTGCTGGACTGAAATATATAAATTTTTTATAGTAAAGTTAATAAATACATCTGTATATTTTTCAAAATATCCCTTCAAGGGTTAAAATAAAAAGAAAATGTGTTGATATACTTTTTGATATATGTTTTAAAGATGAAACCCCAGACTTTCATGACTATTCAAACTCACTGCAAAAAAACCCAAAGTAAGTCAGAAAAACAGTACACTGAACAAGAGGCTGTCAGAGCAACAGAAAACCTGATTTCTTCACATTTAATGGGGTTCAGGCATTTTTCAATACCACAAGGACCATAACTCCTTAACAGTGAGAGTGAAAAAATATTTAACTTGACCTCCATTTTGTCATCAGGAACAACGTATAATAATTTGAAAAGCTTTGGTTGATTGGTTCATGAATGGAAACCCTGCTGGAAACACCATTCATCAATCTTTCAAGAACCACCATATATAACTCCTGAACTGTGAAAGTGAAAATCATCAATACCAAATTTGACCTCCATTTTGTCACCAGTAAAAATATATTCAAATTTGAAACGCTTTGGTTGAATGGTTCATGAGTAAATGCACCAACAATGTTTGGCATTCCCCCCCCCCCCCCCCCCCCCCCCCCATCCAGATAGATGCCTGTCCATTGTACATCCCAAATCAAAATTATAAAATCAATATTATAACAGATTTTACTTTGTAAATCAGGTCAAAATGAGGGTTAAAATCAAAAAACAAATTATTTTCAATTTTTTATGATTAAAAATCTTTTGTTTATAAAGAACATGACACTGAAGAGTTTCAATTTACATATATGTCCAAGTTTTGTCATATTCCAAAATATTTGAACAATATTGATTACAAAAAAAACTTAACTGTGTTACCTTTGGTAACACCACACATTAATGAATCACTGAGTCTCTCTTTAGCAAGTTTCATCAGAGACATTAAAACAGGTAGAGTGACATGTCTTATAACAAGTTTAAAGTTTAGCTCCGTGTGTCGGTTTAGTACAAAGTAGGTTTCATTTTCATGTCATCATATTCTCCTCACATTTAATTTTCCATAAAACAGTCATCTCAATTACAAATGTCATGCATGTAACCATAAAATTCTGACAAAATATAAAAATATATTTGTCATTTATTGTTTATGTTAACATTATGAATACAGTTTTTACCTTTTACTCTGTTTATACTTGCTGTGTCGAAGCATTATTCACACCATTTTAAAAGTTTGTTGTCATGGTTGTCACTGAAAAAGATATGAAACATGCATCTTTAATTTTATTTAAATTTAACATAAGACATTAAAGAAATTTCAGGGTACATGTATTTTTCATATATTATAAAGGATTAATAAAGGGCATTGTTTAAATTATAATGCATTCAGAATGAATCATTATGATTCTGCTGTGTAAACTCAGTATGGTTAAAATTAAACCAAATACATTGATTGGTGTTTAATGCCACTTTCAGTACTATAAACTATTTCGTGACTGTCAGTTAAAATTGATGAAAGAAGCCAGATTGTCTGGAGAGAAGTTTAACCACTACATTTTATATTGGTGAAAGAATCCAGATTGTCTGGAGAGAAGTTAAACCACTACATTTTATATTGGTGAAAGAAGCCAGATTGTCTGGAGAGAAGTTTAACCACTACATTTTATATTGGTGAAAGAAGCCAGATTGTCTGGAGAGAAGTTTAACCACTACATTTTATATTGGTGAAAGAAGCCAGATTGTCTGGAGAGAAGTTTAACCACTACATTTTATATTGGTGAAAGAAGCCAGATTGTCTGGAGAGAAGTTTAACCACTACATTTTATATTGGTGAAAGAAGCCAGATTGTCTGGAGAGACGTTTAACCACTACATTTTATATTGGTGAAAGAAGCCAGATTGTCAGGAGAGAAGTTTAACCACTACATTTTATATTGGTGAAAGAAGCCAGATTGTCTGGAGAGAAGTTTAACCACTACATTTTATATTGGTGAAAGAAGCCAGATTGTCTGGAGAGAATATTAACCACTACATTTCATATTGGTGAAAGAAGCCAGATTGTCAGGAGAGAAGTTTAACCACTACATTTTATATTGGTGAAAGAAGCCAGATTGTCTGGAGAGAAGTTTAACCAATACATTTTTATATTGGTGAAAGAAGCCAGATTGTCTGGAGAGAAGTTTAACCACTACATTTTATATTGGTGAAAGAAGCCAGATTGTCATGAGAGAAGTTTAACCACTACATTTCATATTGGTGAAAGAAGCCAGATTGTCTGGAGAGAAGTTTAACCACTACATTTTATATTGGTGAAAGAAGCCAGATTGTCTGGAGAGAATATTAACCACTACATTTCATATTGGTGAAAGAAGCCAGATTGTCAGGAGAGAAGTTTAACCACTACATTTTATATTGGTGAAAGAAGCCAGATTGTCTGGAGAGAAGTTTAACCAATACATTTTTATATTGGTGAAAGAAGCCAGATTGTCTGGAGAGAAGTTTAACCACTACATTTTATATTGGTGAAAGAAGCCAGATTGTCAGGAGAGAAGTTTAACCACTACATTTCATATTGGTGAAAGAAGCCAGATTGTCTGGAGAGAAGTTTAACAACTACATTTTATATTGGTGAAAGAAGCCAGATTGTCTGTAGAGAATATTAACCACTACATTTCATATTGGTGAAAGAAGCCAGATTGTCAGGAGAGAAGTTTAACCACTACATTTTATATTGGTGAAAGAAGCCAGATTGTCTGGAGAGAAGTTTAACCACTACATTTTTATATTGGTGAAAGAAGCCAGATTGTCTGGAGAGAAGTTTAACCACTACATTTTATATTGGTGAAAGAAGCCAGATTGTCAGGAGAGAAGTTTAACCACTACATTTCATATTGGTGAAAGAAGCCAGATTGTCTGGAGAGAAGTTTAACCACTACATTTTATATTGGTGAAAGAAGCCAGATTGTCAGGAGAGAAGTTTAACCACTACATTTTATATTGGTGAAAGAAGCCAGATTGTCTGGAGAGAAGTTTAACCACTACATTTCATATTGGTGAAAGAAGTCATATTGTCAGGAGAGAAGTTTAACCACTACATTTCATATTGGTGAAAGAATCCAGATTGTCTGGAGAGAAGTTAAACCACTACATTTTATATTGGTGAAAGAAGCCAGATTGTCTGGAGAGAAGTTTAACCACTACATTTTATATTGGTGAAAGAAGCCAGATTGTCTGGAGAGAAGTTTAACCACTACATTTTATATTGGTGAAAGAAGCCAGATTGTCTGGAGAGACGTTTAACCACTACATTTTATATTGGTGAAAGAAGCCAGATTGTCAGGAGAGAAGTTTAACCACTACATTTTATATTGGTGAAAGAAGCCAGATTGTCTGGAGAGAAGTTTAACCACTACATTTTATATTGGTGAAAGAAGCCAGATTGTCTGGAGAGAATATTAACCACTACATTTCATATTGGTGAAAGAAGCCAGATTGTCAGGAGAGAAGTTTAACCACTACATTTTATATTGGCGAAAGAAGCCAGATTGTCTGGAGAGAAGTTTAACCAATACATTTTTATATTGGTGAAAGAAGCCAGATTGTCTGGAGAGAAGTTTAACCACTACATTTTATATTGGTGAAAGAAGCCAGATTGTCAGGAGAGAAGTTTAACCACTACATTTCATATTGGTGAAAGAAGCCAGATTGTCTGGAGAGAAGTTTAACCACTACATTTTATATTGGTGAAAGAAGCCAGATTGTCTGGAGAGAATATTAACCACTACATTTCATATTGGTGAAAGAAGCCAGATTGTCAGGAGAGAAGTTTAACCACTACATTTTATATTGGTGAAAGAAGCCAGATTGTCTGGAGAGAAGTTTAACCACTACATTTTTATATTGGTGAAAGAAGCCAGATTGTCTGGAGAGAAGTTTAACCACTACATTTTATATTGGTGAAAGAAGCCAGATTGTCTGGAGAGAATATTAACCACTACATTTCATATTGGTGAAAGAAGCCAGATTGTCAGGAGAGAAGTTTAACCACTACATTTTATATTGGTGAAAGAAGCCAGATTGTCTGGAGAGAAGTTTAACCACTACATTTTTATATTGGTGAAAGAAGCCAGATTGTCTGGAGAGAAGTTTAACCACTACATTTTATATTGGTGAAAGAAGCCAGATTGTCAGGAGAGAAGTTTAACCACTACATTTCATATTGGTGAAAGAAGCCAGATTGTCTGGAGAGAAGTTTAACCACTACATTTTATATTGGTGAAAGAAGCCAGATTGTCAGGAGAGAAGTTTAACCACTACATTTTATATTGGTGAAAGAAGCCAGATTGTCTGGAGAGAAGTTTAACCACTACATTTCATATTGGTGAAAGAAGCCATATTGTCAGGAGAGAAGTTTAACCACTACATTTCATATTGGTGAAAGAATCCAGATTGTCTGGAGAGAAGTTAAACCACTACATTTTATATTGGTGAAAGAAGCCAGATTGTCTGGAGAGAAGTTTAACCACTACATTTTATATTGGTGAAAGAAGCCAGATTGTCTGGAGAGAAGTTTAACCACTACATTTTATATTGGTGAAAGAAGCCAGATTGTCTGGAGAGAAGTTTAACCACTACATTTTATATTGGTGAAAGAAGCCAGATTGTCTGGAGAGATGTTTAACCACTACATTTTATATTGGTGAAAGAAGCCAGATTGTCAGGAGAGAAGTTTAACCACTACATTTTATATTGGTGAAAGAAGCCAGATTGTCTGGAGAGAAGTTTAACCACTACATTTTATATTGGTGAAAGAAGCCAGATTGTCTGGAGAGAATATTAACCACTACATTTCATATTGGTGAAAGAAGCCAGATTGTCAGGAGAGAAGTTTAACCACTACATTTTATATTGGTGAAAGAAGCCAGATTGTCTGGAGAGAAGTTTAACCACTACATTTTTATATTGGTGAAAGAAGCCAGATTGTCTGGAGAGAAGTTTAACCACTACATTTTATATTGGTGAAAGAAGCCAGATTGTCAGGAGAGAAGTTTAACCACTACATTTCATATTGGTGAAAGAAGCCAGATTGTCTGGAGAGAAGTTTAACCACTACATTTTATATTGGTGAAAGAAGCCAGATTGTCTGGAGAGAATATTAACCACTACATTTCATATTGGTGAAAGAAGCCAGATTGTCAGGAGAGAAGTTTAACCACTACATTTTATATTGGTGAAAGAAGCCAGATTGTCTGGAGAGAAGTTTAACCACTACATTTTTATATTGGTGAAAGAAGCCAGATTGTCTGGAGAGAAGTTTAACCACTACATTTTATATTGGTGAAAGAAGCCAGATTGTCAGGAGAGAAGTTTAACCACTACATTTCATATTGGTGAAAGAAGCCAGATTGTCTGGAGAGAAGTTTAACCACTACATTTTATATTGGTGAAAGAAGCCAGATTGTCAGGAGAGAAGTTTACTACATTTCATATTGGTGAAAGAAGCCAGATTGTCTGGAGAGAAGTTTAACCAGCTACATTTTATATTGGTGAAAGAAGCCAGATTGTCAGGAGAGAAGTTTAACCACTGAATTTTATATTGGTGAAAGAAGCCAGATTGTTAGGAGAGAAGTTTAACCACTACATTATATATTAGTTTGAATATCCCTCAGAAGATGGTCTACAGAGTTTGATGAATCAATGTACATGTACATTTCTGTGCTGCTTAAGCATGTTTAAGCCAAGGATTTGTATGGTAAGACTCAAAATCTGTGCTTACGGGGTAAGCATTTATAATAAAAAGTCTATATAAAGAACATATATACATTAAGTTTATCATAAACTTTTAGCAAATATGGCCGTATTTACACCAAAAAAATATCACTCTGAGTACAGACAAGCCTGTGCACTAGGAAAAGGTTTGGAGAATGTCTGGACCTAGATACATGTATTTAAAATTAAAATGCATTTTGAGTTTAAGAATATTAAAAAACTTCCCAGAATATTGCTATTAATTTTTTACATTTCTGCAGAAGGTGCTAAAACAAACTAAGTTGAAAAAGAAGTTTAAGAACATCCCCTCATTTTATTAATGTTGCGAGTTAAATTGATTTAAATAGACAAAAGTGCAAGACATGTACATGTAGATGGACCCCTGCAAACAATATGTGATTTAAACTGTACATGTATAACCATTGATTACTGAGTTAACGTTGACTGAATCAAATGAAATTTGTGTGTTAGTTTATTTTCCTAAGTTCTGCAAACTGGAAAAGTATAATATATGCAATGTATACATGTATATATATATCATGGTATATGCATAACTTAATCCAAGTAAGATTTTAATTCTTCTTCTTCCTGGCTAAAGACTGGATTCTTTTAAAGAATGGTATAAGACCACTAGACGGAGAATGAGACATTTCTGTCATCTTTATAGATTTACCTTGATTCAAATGGATTTCAAATTGAACTGGCCAATTACATGAATTTTCATATTTAGAAAAGCACTCACTTGGGTTTTTATATTCACATAATTTGTTGGGCCAATGGCCGATTTAGTGCACCCTAAACTATATAGTACTAGAAGCATCCATGTATTTGTATTTTTTTTTGTTTTTTTGCCATTTCAGCATACATGGCATTAGTCCAAATGATTATGAAGTCTGGCAAGGCTATTTTAATTTTTTTCTGGGACGTCCCAGAAAAAAATTAAAAAAGCCTTGCCAGACGTCATAATTATTAGGACTAACATGGCATATGTTCAGTTTGTTTTTGATTTATGTGTTTGAATAATAATAAATTGCAAAATTGCAAATGGAAATGGGGAATACGTCAGGGAGACAGCAACTCGACCAAAGCGCAGACAACAGCCAAGGGCCACCATGGGTCTTCAATGCAGCTTAAATCTCCCCCACCCAGAGGCATGCTTCAGCTGGCCCCTAAACAAAATGTATGCTAGTTAAATGATAATGGACCTCGTACTAAACTCTGAAATATACACAAGAAACTAAAATTAAAAACCATACAAGACTAACAAAGGTCAGAGGCTCCTGACTTGGGACTGGTGCATTTTGGCAGGGTTAAAACATGTTTTTTATTTTTATCTCAACCCTCCCCCTAAACATTGCTAAAAGCCTTTGTATCTTTAGTCTCTATTTTAAAGAAATGTCATTTAGGGTAATTTTAATAAATATAGTATTCTTCTTCATTGGCGGATCCAGGGGGTGGTACGGGGAGAATCCGGGTCCGTCCGCCCTGATTTTTGTTCGCCCTAGTTACTGTTCGCCCTAGTTCCGTTTCGCCCTGAGACCGTTCGCCCTGATACCTGTTCGCCCCGGGTATGTTCGCCCTGATTTATATTTTTTATTATAGTGTTGTTTTGTGTGTATTTAATTGAATATGTTGAAGTCAGTCTACAATTTCGCCGAATATTTACGATTTTTATTTTTTAGTACAGTGTTGTTTTGTGTGTATTTAATTGAATATATATGTTAAAGTCGGCCTACAATTTCGCCGAATATTTTCGGTGTATTATGTTGTCGACAGCTAGCTGCTACTAGGTTATAAGTTCCTGTAAATTATAGGACTACAAGATATTGTGACTTCAAGGTATTGAGAACTAAGTTAGTATCTGTATGTAATTACGTTACTAGGAAATAAGATTTTGTGAATTTCAATCAGCACTACATTGTATTTTCAAATGTACTAAGTTATTATGTTGTCTTGCTGCTACGAGGATAAGTTTCTGTGAATTGAAAGACTACAAAGTATTTGACATGAAACAACTAAAGACTAAGTTATTTATATATTTAACTTTATTGATACATTTTAACAATATAAAAATATTCAGTAACAGTTATAACAAGAAACTGCATGTTGACGAGGTCGGACCTCTCTGTCACAAGAAATACACATGTACACTTCCATAGTTTATGGAATGATAAACCGGTTCCATAATCCACTTCCATATATAACAAATTTGTCAAAACACACTTGAGATCAAAGAAGCCAAGCTGCGAAAATAATTTCCCTGTCATGCCTAGCAATTTGTACATCAATGTTTTTACCCATCCAAGCTGACTATTTTATTTGAGAAAAATGTTATTTTCATTATTAACCATCAAATTCATATACCAATCAGTGATATCAAAGATTTCAAATTATACCTAATCAGCAATCAAAATTCAATCAACAGTAATTAAACGTAATTATAAAATAAAGTGTTACAATTAATGCAGCCAAGAATTTTATTTAATTAATATTCTGTATTTAACTTTTAATAGATATACATAAATTTTAATATATATAAATATATATTTCTTTCATTATAAATTTTAAACATAAAATATATAATATATAACATATACATATCATAAATAAAAATAGGGCGAACAAACCCAGGACGAACGGATTACCAGGGCGAACAAACTCAGTGCGAACGAACCTAGGGCGAACATGTAATCAGGGCGAACGATCCCGATACCGTACGGGGACCCCCTTTTTTAAATGGCTGGATCCGCCACTGTTCTTGTACACACACATGGCATGAAAATCTTTATTTTTTGTAAGATGATACAAATGTTTCCTTGTTCTTGAAGAAAATTATGCTTCCTCCTTATGAAAACTTTTTGTACCCGAAATCCATGATTTCTTACGCAACAAAGAGCACATTTCTTAAATATGTACTAATTCAATTGAAAAATTAGAATATACTCACTCATCCTCGTGTATTAATCCCCAAAATATGTCTACTATTTACAAAATTTGATCCGATTTTCTTCACGTTTCACTGGTTTCCACATAAACAAATGATGTTACGGTAAAGTGAAGATTTTATGTAAAATTGTTTACGTTAACTTTTAATGTTAGAAATGAAAAAAATACTTAAAATGTAACATTTTCTGAATGTATGTGGTTTAAGAATTCTTCAAAAGCATTCAAATTATGTGAAACATGAGTGTGACATAACTTACAATCGTAAAACATACTTCCACAAGTTTGGATATGTGATACAATAACGGATTGTCCCTACAGAGAACCGTATGAAGACTGACAAGATACACCATATATATTTTAAAACAACAACGCATCGTGAAGAACAAAAGTGCACATATTTGAAATATCATATAATCCATAGAAACACATGGTAAATACTATAAAAGAATTAAAACTGAGTTATTATATATCAAATTGATCTGTAATAAATTGTATAAATATATGTTGTGATACACATGTCACTATAGTAAATAATTACTTACTTAATTAATATTTTGTTCTGAAAGAATTACAGGATCTTGAACCGTATCGGGTCCGTTCGCTCCCAAAACCCATTCCCACCCTACACATTCTACCCTTCCCAAGGCTATTTTTATTCAAATACCAGTTACATTAGATGTTTTTTTTAGATGTGTGTATGTCTCTAGTATTGTTTTGTCTTACTATCTATAGATAGTGAGTTTTCTGCTGTCCTTCATATCTGATTTGATATCATTTACTAGCTTTTAATAGCAAAGCTTCAATTTTGATATTTTCTCTCTTACAGTTCTAGTTATATCTTCTTTCGTCAATCAGCAACGGAAAAATATCATCACGCTGATGCTGTGTCACCATTAGGTAAGGAATAACTCTTCAATGCATCCAAATCCATACCTGTATCTTCTAATACGTGAAATCTATAATATTGACTATTATTATAAAAGGGGTTCTCCTTTACGAATTTAGATTTTTTATTGTCAAAGTTTTTGCTACATTTCATTAAAAGTTTACCCAAAGTGAGAGCCATAATATGCCAAAAAGTATTAATATAAACATGGAACTCCAAGGAATTGAAATTCAAAAAGGGGTCGGAAGTTTATAAACATGTCAAAAGCAAGAATGTATCCATAGTACACGGATGCCCCACTCGCACTATCATTTTCCATGTTCAGTGGACCCTGCAATTGGGATCAAAACTTTAATTTGGAATTAAATTAGAAAGATCATATCATAGGGAACAATTGTGTACTAGGTTTCAAGTTGATGTGACTTCAACTTCATCAAAAACTACCTTGACCAAAAACTTTAACATGAAGCGGGACGAACGGACGGACGAATGAACGGACGAACGGACCCGCAGACCAGAAAATATAAAGCCCCTCTACTATCGTAGACGAACAGTCATTATAACTGCATTCTTCGGTAACTCTGCATGATACTGGTTTATGATTTATAACATTGCTTTGAAAATTTTGTACATGAGTATTTATAGCTGCAATTTAGTAGGATGATTGTTCTAAATTGTATTACTGAAAAGATTTGTATTCGAATTGTGTATAGATACTGTAAATGAACAATATGATTTTGAGTGACGGAGGGAGTACCAACACTATCATGATATAAACAGAGTATCGTTCAACGATATGAAAGACTATGACTGTTTCTCTACAAAGGCAGGGTTATTTATTTTTTTTAGATATACAGAGGTCAGGTCATGGACGCCAGTGTGATAGATCATTTAGATGACTTGAAAAAACACATAGGTATATATATTATCTCATAAAACATTCACTCTTACATAGCTACTGTTTCCTGCTTGTGATCTAAATTCGTAGCTATTTTGATTTTAATGAGAGAGAGAAAATGAGAACAATACGTTGAATAATTCATACGTCTGAAGCGTTTTTTCTGGATTTACCTAAATCGGGAAATCTCAAAGCCGAATATTTGAAAACCATGAATTTATAATTTACAACCTAAACTGTTGAAGAGCTATATGACCAAACAGGATTTGGTACAATATAAATTTCTACGCCATGTTGTCTCATCAGGAACATATATATTGATATACTATTCCCATGTCTCATAGGCAATCGTACCACACCTTCTTGTTTTTTTTTATTTTTTTTTTGCTTGTAGGCGGTCGTGCTACATTTGGCATACAATAAAAACAAAAATAAAACAAAATTCATTGTCATGTCAGTACCGAAGTCCTGGCTACTATAAAACCACATAACTGTTTAAAGTTAAAACCAAAACTGACAGGGGATATTGGATCTATACATGAGGGAGATACATTTCATATTTAAAAAGATTTTTAAATTTTACAACATATTCTAAAGGAAACGGCTACGATTACGCTGTTTTAATCGTAAATAAACGAAATATTGTTACGTTAAAGACTACATTCAATTGCAAGACTGAATTAATGTAATGTTATGTTAGACACCGATTAAATACAGACGTAACGATAATATTTCTATCTACAATTACATATATTTTTCGAGAATTTAAAGCTCATTTCTTTTCAAAGCGTGGTAGTCCCTGAACGATTTATTTTATCAAAAAAAGGGACATTGTCAGAATGCATTCTGTGCTTACAGTGACGTGCACATCACAGTGTACATTTGTGATGGCTGCCTTAAGTTGTTATACAAAAATACATAGGCCTAAAGGACATGAATTCAAAACATGGACTTTCTACACTAATATAATAGTCTTGTTTAACGGGGTATAAAGTGATGTCAAAGAACCCTAGACTTGTCGTTTATGGAACCCCCGTAAAACAAGACTATAATGACGAATAGTATAGTTAGTATAGAAAGTCCCTGTTCAAAAGCACATAGTGGGTGTGTAGAAGTTACTATTCTATATAAACTATACAATGTATGCAATTTTGGTGAATATTGTACATTTTTTGTAATATTGTTCAAATTGATTTAGAATTTAAAGGTGGTTAATTTGTCGCTTTATATATTAGTTGTGGGGCGGGGGGATCCCCTTTTTTGAAAGATCATGATGCATATGAATGGGGACATGTGGTTGGAACCACTCCCTTTTTATTCTGGGTTGCCGGGTCCCCCCTTTTACAAAATGACTGGATCCGCCCCTGTATCAACATTGTGATTTATTTTCAGATTGGCACCAGGTTTTTACAAAAGACATTCACCTTTTTTAAATGTAGAAAGTTAAGACTGTTTTCATCTTTATGCATTTTTAAAGATGTATAAAAAGAATTGTCAATAGAATATTGAATGAACGGAGTTTGAACAACCATTTTATATAAGAACCCTGTTATCCAACATCATAAAACAGACATTTTTAAAAGTTGTTTGCTACGAATTTCAAATGGACACCGATTTAACATTTGCAATTTCGTGTAACCAACTCTTCATATTTATATCCAGTTTATTCATTTGAGAAATATAGAAAGACAAATAGCTTGAATTTTCTCACCAACTGTTATCCCCAATTTTTCGATTGAAACTTATCGTCTAAAATTCCGTAAAACATGAAACAAACACAACTGCAGCTATTCTTGAGGTATAGCTTCCCCCAAAACATTTCTTTCGGTCATGTCTTTGTCAGTTTATATCGCCCGTATATTTTCTTAGTTTTCATTCTTTAATTTGAATTGTTAAATAACTAGTTGAAGTTTAGATTCCTCCTCCTGTGTAAGCAAGAACATAGCAAATATTTCATTTTGTCCATTCCTATCACCATTGATTATTAAGTAGAGTGGCATATTCAGATTATTTGTCTTATAAGTAGCATCTACAGTATTACTTTGAGTTTAACTATCAAATGCTTTCCTCATGTGTCATATTCAATTTTCAAAGTATTCATATGAGTCTAACAGTAACACAAGTTTTTAAATATAAATTTTAATTTTAATATTTTAAAATTATTATTCTTACAATTTAATTCCAGCGAGATATATTTTAATCAGAGCCGGCAAAATAGCATTTCTTCTCTTTTGCCGGTGCCGGTCAAATAGCCACTGTCTAATTTTAACTCGCTGGTTTTTAATAAAATCGACCAAATAAACACATGGAAAATGCGATGATGTCTGACAGGCAAACGACATAGCTGTACTTCATGTAACCCTTCTATTTTTTCTGAACGTAGTGTCAAATGTAATTTTCATGTACGTACCGTTATACTGTTTCATCTGTTGAATGTTTTAATTATTATTTAACTATCATAGCCCTGCTTGTAGAAAATATTTTAATTAGAAATGTTGTTACGCTTTTCTTTTTAAAATTTTGGGTTTGGTGTTTAGTCATACCTAAAAGTTATCATGCAAGGAATATTCTTAGTAAGCTTTTATCTGGGTCGAAAATGCAGACAGCCTAACATAGGATATTGGAGTTTTTGTAAAGGTTTCCTAAATATGGGACTTTGTTTGCCCTGTCTTGGAGGACAATCTGATGATTATGATCAGCCATCACCAGTAAATATGTTTCTCAATAATGACACACATCTTTATGAGTTGAAAAGGACGTTTAGCTCAAATTTTAGCTTTTAGGGTCTTGACGAATCGTGTTTCATGGTTTCGTTTAGTCCAAATAATTATGACGTCTAGAAAGGCTATTATAATTTTTTTCTTTGACGCCTTACATCGATGTAAGGCGTCAAAGAAAAAAATTATAATAGCCTTTCAAGACGTCATAATTATTTGGACTAGGTTTCGTTGTATTATTATTTCCTGTTTTATAAACAATTGTATTTAAAACTAATAGGTCTAGAAAGCTAAAATCCAGTTGCTTTTCTGAAAACTCATAAAATTATATATAAAATTTGAATGTTTTAATATATGCAGGGTTTTATTAAATTTTCTATAAAATTGAGAAAGGAAATGGGGAATGTGTCAAAGCAACAACAACCTGACCATAGAGCAGACAACAGCCGAAGGCCACCAATGGGTCTTCAATGTAGCGAAAAACTCCCGCACCCGTAGGCGTCCTTCAGCTACCCCCTTAAAAAATATGTATACTTAAGTACAGTGATAATGGACGTCATACTAATTATACACGAGAAACTAAAATTAAAAATCATACAAGACTAACAAAGGTCAGGAGCCAGGCACTAAATTGCGGCGGAGTTAAACATGTTTATGAGATCTCAACCCTCCCCCTATACCTCTAGCCATTGAATGTCTATATATATGTCTGAATTAACAGTATTCTATATGTAGATGATATTTACCTCTAGGAAACAAAGAGACGACAACAAGCAGCAGCAGCAGAGCAAAGACAGAAAGCTACCGAAGGAAGAGGACTTAAAGATCCTGAAAATGTGAAGAGAAAACAACAAAAACGAGAAGAAGCTGAAAGGAAAGCTAATTCACAGCCCCAAGGAGAAGGAGGATTAAAGGTATTAGCTGAAATTAAAATACCTGTCAGTCTATGTTCCTCTATAGTAATCTTTTAGCTGAAAATTTCTTCAAAAGCTATATACCAGTATCTTAAAGATTCCTTTCAAACAGGTCTGATCGAACTAGCACTGAATTTCACTCTCAGGGCCTTTAAGGTGGCCAAGATGTCTATGTACAATGTATTTAACTACTGTAACATTAGCTTGTCAACACTGAGGTGATTTCGAACCCCATATGGTTCACATGATTCCAAATATATATGACACAGGTTTGTGGTTCTAACCAGGCACTCTGACTTCCTCCACCAATAAAAAGGGATAGCCACTTAATAACCAATATTTCTGAAAGTAGTATTTAACACCAATCAAAATACATCTCTTTCTTCCCAGTAGTGTTCTGGAACTCTTTATCAAATTCAGTTAGAAATACAAAAGGAAATGTTTGCAAATATACAATGATAGATATGTATATATGTAACACTCAGAAACGTGTCCTTCCCCCCAAACGTGTCCGATACTCCCAAACGTGTCCACATCGACGTCACTGAACTGCAAAACATGTCTAGTTGTACAAAGGGCGTCAAAGCGTGTCATTTGTATTATTCAGACGCCTAAACGTGTCCATCTTTAATAAACACCCAAACGTGTCCAATCCTTCAAACGTGCCCAATTCCTCAAACTTGTCCTATAACATATTTTTAGGGAAATAAAAGATTGTTATACTGATATTCCGTAAAAATAAAACTGTCCTTTTCCGCTCCAAAACAAATATAATTTAATTCCGAGTTATGATTAGTGTAAATTCCTAATAACCGTAAAGTGTAAATTCTTGTAACTGTACACATTTAGGCATAATCCCAAATTCCCGGAATAATTAAGGAACAATCCAAGAGTTCCGGCAAATATATAATGAACTATTTGCCACTGGACGTAATGTCTCTTCTTTGCGTGTATTTGAGTGATGCTCGAAACCAAAAGTTCATAATATAAAACCTTACTACCACTTTATAATTTTAAGAGGGTTTTTTTTCTATTTTTTGAGAGAATCAAATAGTTTCTTATTGAAGTTAAATCGGTCTTTACTGGCTCTTTAGATTTTTAAGTTTAACTAAATAAATGTTAATCCCAAATAATCGTAAACAAATTTAGGCCCAGTCCTAAATCCCCGGTATGATAATAAAACTTATGTATATAGTATTTATTGTTAATATGATATCGTTCGAATAATGCATGAAATATTTGGCACTGGACTTATGACTCTTGTTTGTATGTCTTCACTTTAGTAGTGATACTGGAAACCTAAAATTTATTAAAATACCTGATAACCAGTTTATGATTTGAATATCTTTTAAAATATCAGGACTGTTGAAAAAAAAAAGGAAGTCAATTCTTTTAAAAAACCCCCGTGAAGTATTCGCGGATTACAGCTGATTTCTTATTGCTTGCAAAGTAAAACTTTGTTTTGCTTGCTTGCTTTGTTTGTATAATTGTTAATACAAGCTTTGTAAATAAGATTGACATTTTTAAACAATATATATAGGCATTGTTTAACCTGAATATATTATATTTGAATTTAATTGGTTGTTATCCTATGGATTGTACAATATAAAAACCAAGCAAGCAAGCTAACCAAAGTTTTGTTCTACATGCATTAGGAAATTAGCTGTAATATAAAAGGCATCATCAGAGTTTATTAGTACAGAATACTTACATAGTAAACGATTAATTCAACTGAATTAGAATTATTTGTACATGTATGTGCGCTCTAAACGAGCATAATACTTGCAACTAAGCAATTTCAGTCAAAAAAAAAAGTTGATTTATATGTTACAGGTTAAACTTGCAATAACAACCGGCATTGAACCAACTAAAACTAATAAATGACGACTTCATCAACTGTGTCCCCCATTATAGAATAGTCGTAAACGTTATTGATTTTATTCATGTATTAGCGCTAAAAGACGTGAGACGTCCTGTCGTTTAATAGTGGACACGTTTTGGCGAATAACAATTATCGGACACGTTTAGGGGTTATAAAATCAGACACGTTTGGGGAATATTGGATATTACAGACACGTTTCGGGAGAATAGACATGTTTGGGGGAATCGGACACGTTTGGGGGACAGGACACGTTTGGGAGTGTTACATATATTCAGCTAGCAGATTTTAATTGTAACAATTTCCTTAATGTAGCAATCTTAATTTGTTTAATCAAGAATACATGGAATATGTTTTATAACTTATATTGTGAGCAGGAGAGGGTGTAAGATGGAGATATAATCTTGCCACGACTACATTTTTCTTTTTCTATTTTAGTGGCAGATGGGATAAGATCTCCAAAGAATGAAGAAGAGAAAAAAAGGGAGAAATACCAGTATTTCATTTTAAAAGAGTGAATATCAAACTTGTGCTATAATACCTCATATAAGTCAAATGTTGAGTTGTATCATATTATAAAATTGGATTTTTAAAGGTTTTAATGCTATGGATATTAACATATTACATTGTTTTACTAGCTCTTCAGCCAACTGAAGGCATGTGTGTTGTAAGTTTTCTTATATCATGTTTATAGAAAAATTGTATGTTAGGTGTTTTGTTTTGGTTATTTTGCTAAATTTTTCTATCTTGAATTATAAAAAGGTAATGCCATTTTGTCAAAACTTATCAAAATTCCAAATTTAAATGTAATGCCTAACTATTGGGGAGCATAAGACATAGGATAGACATTCATGGACTCTTAATTTTATTTTTTTGCCTAAATGACTGTTTGTTTTTAGACTTAAAAATCCACATTGCAATACAAAACTTATTAGTAAGAATGTAAAAATTCTAGTTTTCTTTTTAACTTGAGAGTGAGGTTAGAAGTTTTACCCATATTGAAGGCCTCACAATGATTTTGTGATGAAGAACAGCAATAAAAGAAAAGGATTTTTGCATATAAATGTCTGTTGTGATTTGTGTCATTGATTTGAGTTACCATGGTTACAGAAAACATCAATCAGGTATTTGATGTTTATGTGTTGAGATGACAACTGCTGATGTAAAAACTAAAAATTCATCTTCATTTCTTATACATGTACATGTACTCAAGATGCTAAATAATTTGCAATACTGATATGTCTTTTTTAATTATGAGGGTTGTCAATATTCAGATTTTGCTTCTGACCTATGTCATGATTATATGTGTATAAAAGATCGATTTAGGATATCTTTTTTCTTTTTAATTTTAAATGGGGTCTTTTTCTATTGAAGATTTGTGATAAAAAGATGAAAAGTAAGTGCTTTAAAATACTAAATTCTGATGAGATCAAACATGAATTTGTCAGGTATTATATAGATCAAAACATTGTTGTTTATTATTTTATTTTGTTAAGTCATCTTGTTAGATTTCTGCTAACGCTGGTCTTCTTTTATTTTAAGTTTGCTTTCATGATTATTATTGAAGTGCTCCAATCCTTTTTTAGCCTTAGGGTAATGATGACTACAAAATCTGATGGTCCAGTAAAAATTTGGGGTCCTGTTTTGAAAGAAATTTGTGCTATCAATTAGATTTTGTATTTCCATACATGTAGGGATAAAAAAGATTATGCCAATTTGCGCATCAACAACATGGTTCCTTTTAAAAATAATTATACACATTGTAATCAGGGTCTGTACTTAAAAGATGTATAATGTTACCTTAACTTTTGAGCTACACATGACAACTAGTCTATTACACTCAAAATGGTGGACCTTCTCAATTTTTGGTGGTGAATACTGACAGGACAACTAGCCACCCTATAAATATTTACATCCTTTGGTTTTTTGGTGGAGGGTTGTTTCATAACTGATCAAAGCACATCTTTTTTAATTTTTCTGTTAAACAATTTTAATCACAATATGAGCAATGATTGTGTACTTCAGTTTTAATTGTATGTATATTTATATGTAAGGCAGCCTAAAGAAAAATCTAAATCTAAAAAAATATAGAGGTAAATAAAAATGATAAAAATTGAAATTTGTAAAATATAAATATATTTTTTTACATTTGTTTAAGCACAATATAACATGGTTTTATGTGATACTGATGTAAAAATATTTTTGAATTTGACCACTCAAGTGATACAAATAAAGGGTAGATTGGCCATATATACTTCTTTGATCAAATAATCTTATGATCTATGTGACAAAACTGTTAATTTTTTCTATAAAATCTATGGCAAAGACTTATAGGACAGAGATGTTTATTTTTAATTGTTCTGCTTTACAGTCATTTGTGTGCCACTTATTGATTTTGAATATTTATTTGTTACTAAAATTATCTATTATATTTACATGTATATTGTCTTATTCTTTATATTAAAGTTGACTTCAAAGACCAATACATTGTTTGTATGAAATAATTTAGAAATGTTTGGCACTAAACTGTAAATAAATAATAGACATTAAGACAATACTCGTAAATTGCTGCAAAGTTATTATTTTATTGGTGGACATGTTTCACCATCAAGCTTGGCATCTTCAAGATAATAGAGAAACATGTCTACCAATAAATCATTGCACTGTCCATTGAACTTAGAAATTGATACTAGTGCGATTGGGGCATTTGTGTACTATGGACACACCCTTGTTTTTTAATTATCTTGATAATTATAATTGACAGACAAATAAACTAAACATAAAAAAGATCAGCAATGAAAAAAATGTACTAAAAATGCTGACTTTTCAGCAATTGACTCTAGGGGCTTCTGTGACGGATTGGTCTAAGTAGTCTTACTACTGAATCACTCCATGTCAACACTGAGGTTGTGAGTTTGAACCATGCACATTGTAGGAGCGCACGACTTCCAATATTTATCAATGTTCCTTCTGAAGGTTTTGGTCCTGTCGCGGCATTAGGCTTCCTCCATCATTTA
Organism: Mytilus edulis; assembly: GCF_963676685.1. NCBI lineage: Eukaryota > Metazoa > Mollusca > Bivalvia > Mytilida > Mytilidae > Mytilus > Mytilus edulis. The sequence goes on along the minus strand of NC_092353.1, from coordinate 81,271,959 downwards.
AAATCTGACAGCCATGAAATAGCACTAAAGAGCTGAAAGTGGCATTTAACACTAATCAATCAATTGACTCAATAATACAAATAGTTAGGGCCTCAATCTAATTAAAAGAAAGATTTTTTTTTTATTCGTATATTGGTATCACGTTCTCCTCGTCGTCATTAGCAATGTCCGAAGACGGATGGTTTCCGAAAAATAACTTTTAGTAATAGTAAATAGAAATCAATAAGATTTTAACACAATGCTTATAACCACTAAAGGAAGGTTGGGATTGATTTTTGGGGTTATGGTCTCAAAGGTTATTTTCCCAAAGGTTTAGGAATAAGGGACCGAAAAAGGAGCCTAAATGAACATTTTTGTAGTTTTCAGACAATAACTTGTGTTTTAGTGTATAAATCTCTCTGAAATTATACCACAAGTTTCCATACTACAAAGGGATGGTTATGGGGGTTATGGTTCAAATCATATAACTATAAGGGGCATAAAAGGGTGAAAACAAGGTTTTTTTTCTGATTAAAGGACAATTTAGAAAATTTAAAAGCAGTGTAAGGGAGGTAATCCAATTCAAATTTAAAGAATAGTGTTATATATATGTTTGATTACCTCCCTTACTATGCTTGAAAATTATGTATGAAGAAATGATGATTGTCTTGAGATGATTATCTGTAAATTTATTTTTAAAAGCTACTATTAATTACTACTAATTTTAACCATGACTGCATGTCATGATTTATTTTAATATTTTATGATGTATTTTAAAAAATGAGTAGTTATTGTTAAAAACTTCATTAGAAATTTAAATTGAGATTATTTTTGAAAAAAAAGGGAAAGGGGGAGGTGAAAAAAAATGGGAGGGGGGTATAATTTTTCTCCTTTAAGATTTCAGAAATTAAAAAGAAAATTTCTACAAATATTTTTTGTTGAGGGGACATAGTGTATTGCTCAAAAACAAATATTTTTTTAAAGTTCATTAGACCAGATTTATTCTGTGTCAGAAACTTATGCTGTGTCAACTATTTGATCACAATCCAAATTTAGAGCTGTATCAAGCTTGAATGTTGTATCCATACTTGCCCCAACTGTTCAGAGTTTGACCTCTGTGGTTGTATAAAGCTGCGCCCTGTGGAGCATCTGGTTAGAAGATTGGTTAGACAATTTGATTGTGACTTTCATTAACTTTTAATGTTATACAGTGACAGTCTGTGGAAATCTGTAAAAAAAGTCAGGTGTAAATTCCTCTATTGATCTCTTATGTTGTTATCACTACTGGGTGGAGGACCATCATTTGATTAATGAATGGATGCATGAGGTAGGGTCTAAATGTTTTCTGATCTGTGCGTCTGTTCGTTCGTCTGTCCCACTTCAGGTTAAAAGTTTTTGGTCAAGTTAGTTTTGATAAAGTTGAAGTCCAATCAACTTGGAACTTAGTACACATGTTCCCTCATATATGATCTTCCTAATTTAAATGCCAAATTAGATTTATGACCCCAATTCACGGTCCACTGAGCATTGAAAATGTTAGTGCAAGTTTCAGGGTAAAGTTTTTGATTAAGGTATTTTTATATGACCGCAAAAAAAAATTTGGGATCATATAATGGTATGATGTCGTCGTCGTCATCTGAGTCGTCCAAAGACACATTGGTTTCTCTTTGAAATTTAATAAGGAGGTTCAATACCACAACAGGAAGGTTGTGATTGATTTTGGAGATTATGGTCCCAACCATTTAGGAATAAGGGGCCCAAAAGAAGCATTTTTCTACTTTCAGGATAATAACTTGTGTAGAAGTATTTCAATTGCTCTGAAATTGTAACACTGTTTTATACCACAAGTAGAAGGTTTGGATTCATTTTGGGGGTTATGGTGCCAACAGGTAAAGAATTTAGGGCCAAAACAAGCATTTTTATAGTTTCTTGACAACAACTTGTATGGAAGAGTATGGATCTATCTGACATTGTACCACAAGGTTCCATATCACAAAAGTATGGCGTGGATTGAGTTTGGAGGTTATTGTCCCATTCATGCAGGAATTAAGGGCCCAAAACGAGCATATATCTTGTTTCCAGATAATAACTTGTGTTTGAGTGTATGGATCTCTCTGATATTGTACAAGATTCCATACTACAAAGGAAAGGCAGGGATCGATTGTGGGGATAATAGCTGCAAGGGGGGATTCAAAAAGTTTTGGGGGGCTCAATTTTTTTTAAGGGGTTCAATTTTTATTTTTTTATTTTTCAAAGTTTACTAAATGTGATTAAGGTATTTGCACTCGTTATTTGACTTGCTTGCAGTTAACTTGACGAGCTGAATTATCCTACCTTTATTAAAGAACTAAGTGTAGGAATGCATTGCACCTTCAATCAAAAACTAGATCACATTTGCCAAACATTGTGACATCATTGATCTGGAAGGTGGATAGAAAATCGTTACAAAACAAGATTAAGATTGAAAATTAATTGCATTTAAAGGCCACAAAAATGCAGAATATATAGAAGAACTTCGATTTCAAAATTGAAAAATAAAAAGCCGGGTAGAACAAGCTCAAAATGAATATTTTGTTTCATAAATTAAAATCTCCTGTTCCAAAAATGTTTTAATAAGGCACTATGATGACCAGGCCAACACCGCCTCGGTATCTTTTTGGTACCATCCTATTCCATGGATTCCACTGTACTCTCGTAGCTCTCAAGGGGTTGTTCGGATATCGGAGGAATTTACTAGTACATACATACATACATACATACATACATACATACATACATACATACATACATACATACATACATACATACATACATACATACATACATACATATACATACATACATATACATACATACATACATACATACATACATACATACATACATACATACATACATACATACATACATACATACATACATATACATACATACATCGTACATACATACATACATACATACATACATACATACATACATACATACATACATACATACATACATACATACATACATACATACATACATACATACATACATACATACATACATACATACATACATACATACATACATACATACATACACACATACATACATACATACATACATACATACATACATACATATACATACATACATACATACATACATACATACATACATACATACATACATACATACATACATACATACATACATACACACACACACATACATACATACATACATACATACATACATACATACACACACATACATACATACATACATACATACATACATACATACATACATACATACATACATACATACATACATACATACATACATACATACATACATACATACATACATACATACATACATACATACATACATACATACATACATACATACATACATACATACATACATACATACATACACACACACACATACATACATACATACATACATACATACATACATACATACATACATACATACATACATACATACATACATACATACATACATACATACATACATACGCTCTTTTCCTGATATGTGCGTAATATTTGCCACTGGACATTAACCAGCAATCTACCAACTGGTTAGTTATACAGTCGTGGCCAAAACTAATATTAATATGCATTAAATGTATTAGAATTTGATTGAAAAATATATTTTATGTATAAAAGTAAAAAACGCTATTTAACAATTACTGTTTGATTTGGCACAATTGAAATGTTAAATATTTTCACTTTTGAAAAATTTAGAGAACAACACACACTTGTGAACCGTCAACCATGTCGATTTGATCAATTTGACGCTTGTCGCTGGTGTCATCTTCCGTTGTTACAGTTTGACGCCTGTCACCGACGACATCTTTTGGATTTTTTAACATAAGCAGTATATGTTTGTGACCATATTTAATGGCTGCGCCATATAAGGTTAAGGGTGCGTAAGGATCGAAATAACTCTCTCTGTGTGAAAGGTCGGAGGTAGATAAATCAACATCATGATGCAATAAGAGGTAGCGCATTCTTTCTTCATCCCCTGCTATTGTGGCATGTGCAAACTCAATTGATGCCTCATTCTGAAATAACATCTTAACTATTTTTTCACACGCATTCTTTTCTTTAGCATATTCTATAAGGGATTTATTGTTTTTGGATATATTAATCCTACACCATGATTTGACTAAAACATTTGTTTTGAAAGCTTTGTCGTTTTCAACTGCGTCCCAATATCCAGGAGAAAATTTTTGATAACAGCTAGTCAACTCAAAACTAGACGGACCGCGCACTTCCCTTAACAACTCCATTTCAAGTTCTTTGTCACATGAAGCACCACATTTTACTAAAGCCACCATGAGTTCAAGCAATGATTTATAAATTGACATATGCAAGGGCGATTCTCCATTATTATCGACCGAATCTAGATTTATTTCCGCATTTGACAACTGGTATACCATGGGGACAAATTTTCGTTCTACCCCTAGAGACGCAAACGTTAGAATAACGTGTAGATATGATTGCCCTGATTTCTTGCATTTTCTATGAATGTCTTCGCCTTCTTTTATACTAGCCAGACAAACCAAGTTATCTTTAGACTGAATTCCTTGAAAAAGCTTGGTTTTCACGAAATCTTCTTCATACACTAGAAGTACCTTATCCATTTATTAATTTTGTCATATCATTAAACGTTTCCATTTGAGTTCTCTTGTGTCTCGCTTGAACTATCTTTACATGTACATTGACCCTTTTACATATAGTTTTTTCCAAATATCCACACACAATTTCTGTTTCTAGTCTTGTCTGTCATGCTATCCATACAAATGTTGTTTCTCTAAAAGTCTATATAAAGAACCCGCATTTATCGTTCCCATTAATGTTCTGTAATACAAGTTCACTTAGACGGTCTCTTTATTATGACTTCCAAATTACACACAATATATTTCGTATTGTCGTCTTTCAAAATATCCAAACCGAATTTTTAAAGATCCAAAATGAATTGTTTACTATGTTCTTAAATATTAAAACGTTATTCTTCTGATAGAACTAGGTTTTTGAGTACATTGTGTCAATTTTACAGCCTTCACCGTTGAAAAAAACCACGAATAACCACTGAAGTGGCTAATATAATCTGACTTCTGATAAATCACATATATTTAACCAATTTTGATATAATGCCACTTAAAATCATTGATAATAGCGTCCTTGATATTATTTCTCTTTAAGAAATTGCCATTATTGACTAACTAAGTTAAAACTTTATTTACACAACAATAAATATGTACGTAGATATTTAAAGAATCACATATTACATTCCATATTCCACATTCTGTGAAGATATGGTGATCCAAATAGTTAAATATACACGGTATAAACAAACAACTCCCATGTTAACCCAAATACATGTATACAGTGGTATTTAAAATATATATCTATAATGTGTAATATACACATGTCGGTACATGTACTGAATGTCTATTTAAATTCTTACATATAAAGAATACGTAAATGAACATTCATATTCATGCATTGAATGTCGTGATATGGAAGGGTGAATGTTTTCAGTGGGAATATCGAATATTTTTAGATTGAATTGAGCGTGCAAAACACAATAGTAGTTATAGGTAAAAATGCAATAAATGCTGTAGACTTTTAAAATGATTACACGGTATTTTACAAAAACAGGATACTAAAAATACGAGCTTGTCTTTATCGTTATTTTTGTTTTCAATGAACGATAACGTATTCAAGTTAGTGGCGGATCCAGACTGGAATGTTCATAAAAAAAGGGGGGGAGGGGGCGGCATTTACTGCCAAAAATTGTACCCGCGCAAGTTCTGCTTCAATAATGACTTTGAAAAAGTCAACCAAAGTTTTGCTTTTACCATAAAAAAAAGGGGGGGCTCTCTTCCCCTTAAATACGCCACTGTATTCCGAACTGGTAAATTACTCACAGTGGATTTCGAAACCATTCAAGATGCAAATAAATATGTATATTGGTTAGTTAACTAAAGCCTTTAAAACGAACTGACAATGCTCCTGGAAAAACTAAATCTAAAACTTAGGTGAGGTTTGGGAATTTTTGTTAAATTGTCGGACTCCTTGTTTTTTTTTTACCTACGATACAGGGTAAAATGTTTACCCCCTTAACACCGATTTTTCATTTAACATTTAAAAGATCATTTACAAAAATTTAAGCAGATTCCCGTTGATTTGAGACCTAAATAATACCAATGCAATGATAAGGTAAAATATTAAAAAAGAAGATGTAGTGTGATTGGCAATGCGACAACTCTTCACAAGAGACCAAAATCACATAGAAATACAGTAAAATCCCAAGGAGCAATTAATGAAAAGTTTGTAACGGTGGGTATATAAGTAAACTCTGACTCCGATCCCCACGCAGAAATCAGTTACAAACGCCATTCTAGTTGTTACGCTGTTGTTTATAGAGCAAGTGAACTATGATGCGATCGGGTAAATTCATACTGGCCCGAAATAAATACACATAGCATTAAATGAATCATGTAACAAAGAAAATAAAAAAATGTAAGTTCGTATATATTTGGTTGACTTTTTAGTATATTTATAATTGTAGACTTTTTTACTCGGTATATTTATTGAAAATAACATTGATTTCAATTTCAATATTTAAATGATTTTGCTATCGTACCAGTTATCTCACTGACAAACTAGACTAGGTGTAGCACTAACTTTTCCTTTAATAAAGTAAATTAGCCTTGAACCACTCCTTGGCATGAATTAGTTCAATAATTAATTAGTAATTTGGTGCAAAATTATGCTTGAATAGATTTTCCTTTTATAGCTCAAATTATGCATTGTTTTCACGATATCTTCTTTAGATACGTTACGCTTTACACATAATTAGCTGTATTAATACAACGTGAATTACTAAGTACTTTTGAAGGAAACACATATTTTGAATCTCAATTCCGGTATTTTCAAGAAATGTTTAATTTATATTTCAATTATCATTATCTAAAATTTATTGAAATTGCAATCAATTATTTACTAATGTTTTGTTGGTTTTTAATGATTTGTTACAGTTTTTAAATGATTTGTTGTAACTTTTGCACATTTCATATCTATTTTAAATTTTTCTACCTTGCAAAATGCATATTTCAAAATACGACCAGAGAATTAACGATAACCATCACCGGATTTAAACAGCACTGTTTAAATTAATTACATGTTCTTCAATTAATTAATTACATGTTATTCAATTAATTATAATTACAAGTTCTTCGATTAATGAATTAAAATTGAGAATGGAAATGGGGAATGTGCCAAAGAGACAACAACCCGACCATAGAAAAAAAAACGAACAAAAAAAACCCAACAACAACAGCAGAAGGTCACCAACAGGTCTTCAATGTAGCGAGAAATTCCCGCACCCGGAGGCGTCCTTCAGCTGGCCCCTAAACAAATATATACTAGTTCAGTGATAATGAACGCCATACTAATTTCCAAATTGTACACAAGAAACTAAAATTAAAATAATATACATGTTCTTCGATTAATGAATTACATTTTCTTCGATTGATAAATTACATGTTCTTCGATTATACACCGAACAGTGTGATTTTTGGTTAGACAAAAATAAATTCCAATTTCACCAACTTATTGTTCACTATTTTTAGATGATGTCAAATTATGAAACGCTCCTGGTAAATAGAAATAATGTTAAAACAAATAAATTTACAGATAAACAGATAAATAAACAAAATAATATAAAAAAAAGAAGTGCTGGGAGAAAAGCTCACACTATGATACACCCATACCATAAAATATCCTTGAGTTACTAAGGAAAATTAATTAACCATTGAACATGATTCTGATAAACAAAGAACAGGAGGTACAAACAACAGTAACTGGGTACGATTGTGAGAACATTTCAAAATAATTTCATTGGGATGTAACACGTCTTCTGATTGGCTGACGTTGGGTTTTTTTATAAGCTCATAGATATAATTTTGTCATGTAACCGTGACGTCAGCAACTTTTTTTAAAGGTCTACTTCGGTTTGAAATGGAATTGCAGAATTAAATTATAAGAAATGACTGTAAAAGAGGGACGAAAGATACCAAAGGAACAGTCAAACTCATAAATCTAAAACAAACTGACAACGCCATCATGGCTAAAAATGAAAAAGACAAACAAACAACAGCACACACGACACAACATAGAAAACTAAAGAATAAACAACAAGAACTGTAATATTTTTTCTGTCTTTTCGAAATAACATTAAAAATGTGGTGCAAACTTTAAAACAACACCGCTATGCTGGTTATTCAGTGTGCACCACATTTTTTTGTGTTATTTCTCCATAGACAGAAAAAATATTACAGCCATTCCTTAAATATTGCGTCGATTGTTTAAGAAGGAATTGTGGATACAAAATGTGAAAAACCGAAATAAAGAAGTGACAAATTCTATGCCTTTGTATGTGAAAATCCAACACAAATTTGAGCAATTAATACAAAAGTGTACAATGTCATCAATTAAGTCCAAAGACATAGTAAGTGATGCACAATGTCATTATACAGTAAACAATGATTCTAAAAATATTTCATAAAATTATGATCAATGTTTAGGATGAGAGTAAAAAATCACGTCCTACAACAAGCATATTTTTCTACATTGGCAAGAGGTAAAGGTCTAAAAAAAAAAAAAACCCATTCTTAACCCCACCGCAATTTTGCGCCTGTTCCAAGTCAGGAGCCTCTGGCCTTTGTTTGTCTTGTATGATTTTCATTTTAGTTTCTTGTGTATAATTCGGGGTTATGTAGGACGTCCATTAGCACTGAACTAATATACATATTTGTTTAGGGGCCAGCTGAAGGACGCCTCCGGGTGCGGTATTTTCTCACTGCATTGAATATTCAGTGGTAGCCTTCGGCTGTTGTCTGTTTTATGGTTAGGCTGGTGTCGCTTTGACATATTCCCCATTTCCATTCTCAATGTTTATAATATGATAAGTGATGAAGTCTTTGCTGTTCCTGTTCCAAAGGAAACTCATAACTGTTCAGACGAAGAAAAGGTAAAGAAAGTGCAAAAACAAGAGTAAGCATCTGTGAAATATCCCCCAACAATACTGTCCGGCGATTCAGGAGGAGTTGCGGATATACAAGTTGGACAGACGTACGGACCCAGCACTGTATACATATAATTTGTTCTGCAAATTTGCAGATTTAACAGTATTGTGTTGATATTTAGAGTAATTATGTATATATATAATATACATGTCTAGAGATTTGCACAAAGGTACTAATATAAGATATCCTATCCATCTTCTCGTGTTTAAAGTCTTTAAATACTTTATTTAAGTCGTTTAGTTGCTTTCTCATTGACGTTAATTCCCTCAACTTCTTGTGTTAATAATTAGGGATGTCAACAACGAGTACTCGAGTAGTATTTGAGTATCACTCGGTACGACCGAGTATCGAATAACAAAACGATTCTCGCCAAATCGGTTGCCTGTTATATTAGAGTGTTGCTGTCTTCTCAATATAAAAAGGATCTTCTTTAAAAAAAAACTTTCGGAAATTAAATTGGCATCACTGAATAATCATATTGGTAAGTAAAATACATTTTGTTTCGAATGCTTGTGCTAAATCGTCATTTAAAATACATCCAAAAATACGTGGGCAATATACCTAGGCTAACACTTTACATTGAACATGTTATATCTATATCGTTACATCGGTACCGTCAGAGCAAATATGTACCTCTGCAAGACTTATCGATTTATAAAGTTTAAAAACCGACAATTAAAGTTGACAAGTCTTATGTTTCCAAATATAATAAATGTCGCAACCTTTGATGACCCCCATTGAATATTAAACTTCTAACCCTTACGCATTTCTTAAATGTGTTTTCTTAACAATTACCAAATACTATTGTTTGATATTTTTTTCCTTGTTATAATTTTTAAATAGGTGTTAATTAGATTATATGGATTAGATTATTGTTTTGTTACTTAATAGGTACTTGTAAGTTATGATCTATTACCTACGGTGTTCATTCTTTGTCCCAAATACTTCTGTAGATGTTTTATGATCGTTGAACAACACCACCGAATGAAAAGTACACATTTTTGTTTGTCCGTGTGGTAGATATATCCCCGTGCGATTACTTGTGTATCGCTCGATAAAACCAACGATTACTCGATTAGTAATTGTTTAGCAAGTTTACATCCCTAGTTAATATTATTATCTATCATATTTTTGATCAATTTGTTGTGTGCCTGTCTCATTGCAGTATACTCCTGAATCTTCTTGTGGTCATGTTCATGTCATCAGGTTGATGTCTCACTGAAGTATACCCCACGATGCCATCTTTAATATGTTTGCTTAAGTTGTTGGAATGCTATCTTTTTTTTTTGTTCGTCGTTGGATTACTGCCTCACGGACGCACACCCCATATCCCCTTGTATTCATGTCTATAGTACTTGTTTTCAAATCCCTGGGTTGATGTTTCATTGACTTATATACCAAACATTCACCTTGTATTCACATCTATAATATATTACACGTATACATTAGTCCTAGCATCTCCTAGTATTCGTATATACTAGTTATATTATTGTTTAAATGTGCTTTCTGATTTGGACCCCTTTTCACCTGTTAATCCCAGTCATGTTGCATTTTGCTTTCTTGTCTATGTAACTTCATGTTTTAAAAAATAAAGACGAATAATACGTTTATAGATAAGACAAATGACGTTTTTTTAGTATAAGATACACCTTGAGGGTGTTAGCTCGAATGGGTGAATTTAATTAACATTAAGATATTATTGTCAATCAGAATTATAGAAAATAGCTTTCAATTATTTAGGAGGGGATCTTTCAGCGTTTTGATCATACGTTATAGAAAAGCATGATAAATGCAGGTCTATTTCATTTAACGACATAATGGTGTATGAAAATAAATAAATACGAGTACTGGTTCAATCAACAAAGAATGTAATTGTAAACATATCTAAATAAAAACAAGTGGTTTATCTGAAATATGGTTAGTAATCTTTGAATCTCGGATACTTGAACCATTAAATGTCATTCCTTTATTATTTAACGTCATATAAGAACGCGTGTTCGGATTTATTTGCCACTAACAATATATTGATAGATTGATCATAGTGCAGAACCTGTAGTCTTGTCAGTCCATCTTTACATGATAAAAGTTGTCTGTAGCGTTGTCCATCATGGGAGATAACTACTACATTGTCAGTATTCCGTCCTGCTACAAACACGTTACCAGAACTGTCTACAGAGATGCTAAGTGGACACCCAAGAAAACTTGCATCCCAGAATGTCCACATGGTCATTACAACATATTACACTGTTAGTTTTAGGGTCCGTGTAGAACAGTTTGTTAACGAATGATGTAACATACGCAAAGGTCGAAAGTTTGACATTGCTTACATTGGTTATGGATTCATCACTAAGACTTATCATCTGTAGTCCTTTCTCCCTGTCTTAAATCAAATGTCCGTCTTTGTATACTACTCCATCATTGTGTGAATAGACTTTTAATGTTTTCTTCAGCTTTTGCCTCTTTAAGTCGATTATATTTATCATATCTGATCCGCCTGATGTTATAGCAATAGAATCATCATCAATAATTGCCACATCAAGCATAGAATTGATGTTATTAATTTCAAAATCTTTTGATCCGTCTGATTTGAGTACTTTTATCTTATCTTGACTATAACAGGAGAATGCCATCATACCACTAGGAAGTAGTGAACAACCTCGGACATCTGACATCGTTGTATTGATACGTTTCTGTAATGTCAGAGTCAGGTCATCAATATTTCTGGTTGGCAGTGCTACCATTATCTGGGCTTGTCTGTCCTTCCATTTCAGAATGGTCAAATCACATGGACCAGAGCTGACATTAATTTCTCCAAATTTCTGCACGCTGGACATGATTTGCTGTAAAGACTTGTTAATCTGGCATGAAAAATTAACTTGATTTGTGGTGTCACTTGTGATGATCGATTTGATAAATTTTTTTCGATATCTTTCATGGTTAAATAGGTTTGAAGTTCGGACGCATAATGCTTGATACTATCAATGTTTTCTTGAACTTCACTGATCTTTTTTCCCTTCCTTTTCAGGGTGGTCAATAATTTTTCTATTTTGCTGCTTTCTTTTTGTTCAACTGTTATTAATTCTTTTATCAAATTATCCTGAAGTTTATCGAGGTGAAGATTTATCTTTGTCCTAGTTTTTTTAATTTGTGCTTCAATTTCTCTTTTCTTGTCTTGAAGCGAGTTTAAATTCTCTTTCCGATTAGCGATGAGTTGTTTAACATTCTCGGAGACTTCACGCAGGGTTTGTTCGATTTCATAAAAGGCGTTTGAAGTTTTTACGTTTTTTTATGATTTCATTGATATCGATTAAACCCTTACAATCGTTGTGAGTTTTCACACATTTTTTACAGCACGGACAGTCGTGTTTTCTACAGAAAAGCTCGTATTTTTCATTATGTAGTTTGCAGACCTGAGCTATTTGCAGGACTTCTTTCGGTAAATTCTTGTACTCGGCGATGGAAACAGTTTCATGGTTTTTTGTTCCCTTAGAAATACCGTGGTGTTCGTTACAATCTCCACATAGTCCTTCGTCACATTCGGAACACCAGACTTCTGATGGCTTGGTAATCTGACGACTATCACAAACATCGCAAAGACGCCAATTACTGGCCATCATCCTGTAACATTATTATTAGTTTGAATTTTATTAATAAGGGCTTTCATGTTACTATTATGAAACTGGTAACTTTCATGGAACGTGCTTGTTCAATTGGTATTATGTTTGTTGTTTACTTAATGTAGTTGAGGTGCATAATAATCGGCATGTTTGGACAATTTAATCAATAGAACTAATAAAAGCGAACTCTTTAGCATCTTTCTTTAAGTCAACAAATTCAAGAAGTAGTAAACTTTTAAAAGTTTCATATGTCAAAAGTAGACTTTACTTTGAGAACAAATAGTAAAAACATAATTGTAAACAACAATTATAAACCATTTCTACAATTTTCTGCATTTGAAAATGCCTGTTCCAAGTCAGGAATATGACAGTTGTTGTCCATTCGTTTAATTTGTTATATCATTTGATTTTGCCATTTGATGAGGGTCTTTCCGCTATAAAGTTTCCACAGATCAGTATTTTTGTGATTTTACATTTTTAGTTTCATTTTTCGAATATGAAAAGTTTTTTATTATTATTTTTGTTTTTTCTAATAAAAATATGGGTTGTTTTTCTTTTTTTATTCAAAATTCGGATAATTTTGCAAGTGGTCATTAATGCGTTACAAGTATAATGATGAACTAAACGAACAAACAAACAAAATAAAGAAAAAAATCCATTAAGTCGAAGAGAATAATTAAAATAATTTGAAATGGGAAATATTGGTCAATTAAATATTTACACATTAAGGATGGCGATTTTTTTATATTTGAGACCGGCATTCGACAACTACTGACGACATAGCTGATCTATTACCAGCATACGGCAACTACTGATATATGATCGACATGCGATAACTACTGACAATGTTAATGTCTGTGTCATTTTGGTCTTTTGTGGATAGTTGTCTCATTGGCAATCATACCACATCTTCTTTTTTATATTACTTACTTGGTATCAGCATGCGGCAACTTGTCTCATATACGTTTACCCGAAACTTGTTTTCTTCATATTGCGTTTTGATTTATATTGCCGACTGTTAACTTTTTCATACTAAACCGTCTTTTTATTAATTTTGTGGATGGTTTTGGTCTCATATACGTATAACAAAAATCGTCTTATTTTCATATCGAAATGTTTCAAGATCTTTTTCGCTGTTTTGCATAAGTATACCCGACACCTTGTTTCAATCAAAAAAACATTCGATTGAAGATTTGTACTAAAATGAAATGTTAACATGGAATAGTTTCAATTCACATATGAAAGAAAATTGAACGAAAGCATACCTCAGCAAATAATTTATTTAAAATCAAATCAAAAGCAAAGATCAACGAAAAGGTTTTATTTGGTAAAATGAATACTCTAGATGTTAACCTTTTTTTGGTTTTTTTTTTGTATCAATTAACATAATATACGAACGCGTCATTGGCTGCATTTGCAACTAACAATTTATTGGTAGATATGTCATAGTGCAGAACATTTGGATATCTGAGACCATCATCACGTGACAAAAGTTGTCTGTAGCGTTGTCCACCTGAAGAGATGACATGACGACCACATTGCGAATAAGATATCCCACTGCATATATGTTTCCAACTATGTCTACAGATATACAGCGTGGAAGGCACAGCACACTTTTATCACAGAACGTCCACAGTATGTTACCATGGTAATCACAGCAGGAAACGGTATGACTGTCAGGATTTGTATAAATCAAATTTCTACCGAATGATGTAACGTAAGACTAGGTCGTTAGTTTGTTTCTGGTAACATTGGTAATGGATTCATCACTCAGACTAATCATCTGTAACCCTTTCTCCCTGACACAATAAATCAAATGTCCGTCTTTATACACTGCTCCATAATTGTCTGAATTAACTGTTATTAATTTTTTCACTTTTTTGTTTTTTATATCGATCATACTTATCTTATTTGAATGACCAGATGTAACAGCAATACAGCCATCTCCAATAAAAACCACATCGACCGCTTTACCAATATCATTGATTTCGTAATCTTTTGATCCGTTAGATTTGTGGACTCTTATTTTATCTTGTTCATAACAGGAGAATACCATCCTACCTTTAGGTAGCAGAGAACAGTCTTGGACATCTGATAACTTTGTATCGATATGTTTCTGTAACGTCAAAACTAAATTACTGATATTTCTTGTTGGAACAGCTAACATAATCTGGGCTTGTCTGTCTTTCCGATTGTGAATAAACAACTGGCATGGATCAGAACTGACATTGATATCTCCAAACTTCGAAACATTTGAGGTGATTTGCTGCAGAAGCTGGCTTATTTGGCATGATATATTGACTTTATTGGTGATTCCACTATTGGCAATCGATTGAATATTTTTTTCTTCATCTGCCAAACCTTTTTCAATTTCTTTCATGGTTAAAAATGCTTGAAGATCCGACGCTTTCTGTTTAATATTATCAAAGAATACCTGCAATTCAGTGATCTCTTTTTCTTTACTGTCGAGAGAAGTCAAAATATTTTGTATTTTACTACTTTCTTGTTGATGAACTGCCATTAATTCTTTTATCAAACCATCCTGAAGTTGATCGAGTTGATGATTTACCTTTGTCCTGGCTTGTTTTATTTCTACTTCAATTTGTCTTTTCTTGATTTCTATTGATTCTAAATTATCTTTTCTGTTTGTACTGAGAATTTTCATATTCCTAACGACTTCTTGCAGGGTTTGTTCGATTTCACGAAAGGCATTCGATGTTTTGACCTCTTGTATGATTTCATTGATGTCGGTTAAAGCTTTACAGTCTTTGTGAGATTTCTTACATTTTTTACAGCACGGACAATCATGTTTTGTACAAAAAAACTTGTATTCTTCATTATGTATTTTACAGACTCGTGCAGTTTGCAGAATTTCACTCGGTAACTTTTTATGCTTGGTGATTGAATATGTTCCGTGGTTTTTACCATCCTTGGAAATACTGTGATGTTCCTTGCAATCTTCGCAAAGCCCTTCGTCACATTCAGAACACCAGACTACTGCGAATTTGGCCATCTGACGATTATCGCAAACACCACAGAGACTGCAATTACTGGCCATGATCCTGCAATATAGATTAATAGATATCTCACGTTTCTATATTGATACAATATATTTAAACGGGTAACCACCATGAAACGTGTTGTTTAGGTAATGATTTTATTAGTCTTTACTCAAGTACGTAATGTCAAGTGGTAAATATTTTGCATACTCAGGACTAGAACAAATAGAATCGAGTATATATATATTCAATGGACACTATGTCCCACCAGCACTACCACATATCTATGTTCAGTTAACCACGAAACTTGCATCGAGAAGGTAATGTTGCATACTAATGATGAGAATCTCATCAAAATGAGTTTGTGTGATAAGTTCTTTCATTGTTAGCACACGAGTACATTCCTATCAACTATAGAACTCCCATATTTGTTTTATAATTTGTGATTTTACGCTTCCCTATGAAAAATAACTGTATGTCTCCTTGACGACCTTTTTTTATTCTCATATACCCAATTTTCTCCAGACACTTGTCAAAAATACAAGAAGATAAAAGAAGCCAGCTCAATTAATTTACATTTAGATACATTCATTTGATGATGTTCTTTCCATTTAATACCTTTGATAACTGTTCTAATTAAAACAAAATCTTTTTATAAACAAAAGCAATCAGTAAACTGTACAATTGATCTGTCAAATTAATTACCACGACGATGTTTTTGAATAGAACAAAATTATTTAAAATTATTTCATTACACGTTTATATCAAATCTATTGCAATTCGAAAAAAAGTCTGATAACTGGTTAGAGTTTTTGGTATTCTGTATTCAGTCCTTCTGACGGTTAACCGGTTAACCCGGTAACAGTTGACAACACTACTTTTAACCAAAATTGTCGACAAAACTCGACTTTAAAACCCTCTTTGCAAAGAGTTTTGTTTAGTTTCATATTATTCAAACAATGTTATGTTAACAATTCTATGGTTAATTTACCATCTACTTGTTTCCTTTTACAAGGAGTTAAATATAGGTCAATAGTGGCATTATCTATGTATGTCTCTAAAATACTAGTTTCAGGACATGTGCTTTAGTAAAGAGGTTTATAATACTCTATACTTATTTCTAAAATTTCACGTTGATCTACAGTAAACTCACCATTTTTCGTTAAAAATTTATTAGTATATTTTTTAGATTGTCTATTCTTTTCTAGGGATAAAAAGTACTATTAAAGTAGTATTTCCCACCTTCCTTGAACCATTTTGTTCTTTATCTAACTTGGGCTCCTTTGGCTTTTAACGAGTACATATCTTCTAAATTTTTACCTTAATTATTTATTTGAATAAGAAGATCATTATTTTTTCCATCAGTTAATTTTTCTAATCTTTCATTTAAAAGATCTAGTTTGTTTTCTATTACTAAAGTATTAGTTTCTCTTTCTTTAGCTTAAGATTAATAGTATTGGATATTGGACTGTCATATATCAATTTTTTGCAAATCCCACTGATTAAGGACATTTAAATTTGCTCGTACTTTTCAATTAACTCATTAATTATATCTCTGCTGGTGGACTAGCAGTCCCCGAGGGTATCATCAGCTCAGTATTCTGTGTTTCGGTACTGACATGATTTAACCAACTTTACTAAAATTGTCCGTTTATAAATTTTGAAATTACTATGAAAATAAGGTTTCAACTCCCTCAGGCAAAGTTGGCTTTAGATGAGTTTGGCTATTCATTTTAGGGTTTTTTTTCACATATAGCTCATACATATCTTCGGAATTTCAAATGTTTGGCTTTGAGCGTTCCTGATGAAGATACATCCAGAAAAGCGCAAGAAATTATTAAACGTGTTGTTTTCAATTTTTATTAGTTAATGATACTGGTAAGACTATCAAATGTACTGAGTATCACTTAATATATACTAAAATTCATTCTAAGTTATCCTTTACAACGATTGTTTGTAAAAATGTCTTATTTAAGTCTTATAGCTAGGTGGTATGTGAATGAAATTTGTGCTGGCCTGAAGTTAGTAGATATCGTATTTATGCGTGCTTGTGTGCATATTATAAAAAAAAGTCTAATCTTCTAGCTCCATTTGTAGAATTTTTCCTTTTCCGTGTGTATTGTTTATATTAATTTAATTGTCGCCAATTGTCTATTAGTTTATGTGTTTTCATTTTGTTTTAAACCATTGATTGGCTGTTTAAACTTTTATGTAGTTTTTTTTTGTATCTAAAGCTGAGAGTAGATAATTCATATTTCCCTTACTATTATTGAAAGCACCAAGATTGTGCTCGTCACTTAATCTACTTCCTTTATGTTTTTATAAAATTAGTTTATTGCATGAACTTCATTAGGTGCTTACAAGTTTAATAAGATGAAGATCTTGAATTTCCATATTGATTATGATTATTCTACCTTCTTCATTACAATTCAGTAAATCAAGTGATTTGTTAATGAAGAAAGATACTCCCCTAGAGTTTGTTGTGCCTAGGTTATAAAGATGCTTGCTGATTCATTGTTAATTTGCTTTGTTATATCTTGAGACAAATATGTTTCTTGCGCCATTAAAATGTTCCTTTTAGAATTGTTACACGATGATGACTGATGTACCCATATTTTGACTGTTTTATTTATTAGTTCACGCAGCATTGTAAATATAACGGAATTTGATGAGACTGTCATCAAAGGGAGAGGTTTAGCGCAATAAAACCATGTTTAAACCAACATTTTTTTACATTTGAAAATGCCTGTACCAAGTCCGGAATATGACAGTTCTTGTCCATTCGTTTTTTATGTGTTTTGTCATTTGATTTTGCCATGTGATTATGGATTTTCCGATTATACTTTCCTCTGAGTTCAGTATTTTTGTGATTTTATTTTTTTTCTTGTTGTTGAAACCAAAAGAATAACTTAAAGCGTTTTTCTTTTCTCGCTTGACCTTGACTATTTAGTGGACAAATGTGAATTTTTGTTTTGTTTTCATAATTCATTATAATATTGTAATCGTTAATCTTTTAAACAATCTATTTAAAACTATTCAAAATATGAGAACCTGTTTTATGTATTGTTAACCAGATAAACAAAAAGTTATTTTTATACCTTTAAATAGGATTGTTAAAGTTAATTTTTTTAATATTTTGTTTCATTACTGACTTTCCGAAAACGTTTTGTATTTTGTAAACATTAAAATTATCACATGCTGAAATTGTAATAGCTAGGGGGTTTCTGATGTATTTACAACTTTTATTTTCTTTTTTCATATATGAAATAAATTGTACTGCGGAATGTTTTTATTGGCCAAATGACCTTAATTAAAGTGCTATATACTTGAACTTTGTATATAACGTAAATGAGTGGGATATTTAATTTCAAAAATGGGAGAAAGTTTTTGATGTTTCTTGCGTGTTTTACCTAATCGTGTGGCAAGATGTAGTGGATTCAGCATATATATATATTTAGATTGATTGATTTTTAAGTTGTCTGTTTATGATCTGAAGAATTGTACTTTTAGATTAAAGGAGACTTGATTTCAATAATCTCTTTTAACAGAGGGTTATTTTGTGCCAATGAAAATTTTCTGAATGTCTATGTAAAGTAAATGTGGATCTTTTTAACATTGTGAACTTGCAAATCGTTATTTCAATTCTCCAACCAATGAAAAATTTGAATGGACCACCTAAACTTAAAAGAAAAAGTTTTTCTCAATAACAAAATATTTTGTCAGCCTTGAATAAAGCAGACACGTTGACAGTCAAACCTTCAATAGATGGCTTAAAAATGCAATAACAAATGATGAATTCCACCAGAGCCTACATGTTTCGGATGTAAACACCATACGACTTCAAACAATCCACAAATCATTCCCGGATGTTTTAAGCTGTAATAGGTCCCAAATTGGCAAAATCGGAAATGTAGTGTTGTGTCGTTGTTCTCCTCTTATATTTAATGCGTTTCCTCCAGTTTTAGTTTGTTACCCCGATTTTGTTTTTTGTCCATGGATTTATGAGTTTGAACATCGGTATACTACTGTTGCCTTTATTTAAAGTAGTAAGTCAATGGTCTTGATTTATGTCAAAGCAATAAACCAAAACAAATCTTACAGACATCTACCAACGACAACTATTAATACATACAAAATATAGTCTCGATATATCAGTTCATTTGAAATAACACCAAATTGTACTTGTATAATATTAACACTGGCGCTCGCATAAATTAACTCCTGTGCTCTCATATATAAACACTGGCCATTTTTTTTTTAAATTTATATGAAAACTGTTTGCTCTGGTCGTAAACATAATTTTAGTAAAATTGTATAGTAATAATTGACAGCAATATTAGTACAAATGTATATACTTACCAAAAACTAGTGTCGGCTTTAATGTATTGCCAACGATTCTTCCTTTTTTTTCCAAATACTTTATTTGATCGTATCAATTCCAGTTCATCTACATGGAGGAAGTATCTTTAGATTTATGGTAAAACCCGGTATGATCTGAATCACTCGATGTATTCGTTTACAAAAAACAATTATTAAATGGGTCAATCGGTTGGGTAACACAATACTCCATTGATACGTTTATTGTTTTAAAAGTTAGTTCAATAACATCCCGTACAAAGTTTATCATTCTTCAAATACTGTAAGGAAAGATTCGCAAAGGAGAGATAAGTGTAATAGTTACCATGCCTTTGGGAAATTACATCCGTACAGTAAAGAAAATAAACCTTTTTTTTTAGTTCAAATTACTCTAAGACATACATGATTACACATCTAATAATTTAAATATCGAGATTGGATAAATCAGATAATCCACGAGTAACTATGTATCTGTTTCTCTTATGATTAAAACAATTATATTTCATTTTTTGTCGAACGAAAATCCCCTTCCAGTGCCTTCCTCATTCCACAAAGTTGTCAACTTCATTAACATCTGTTTGCTTATTCTGATGAGCAACTTTTAGGAATTTTAGTCCCGCAATGCGCTTCAACCTTGTACTTGTTTGGCTTTTATAACTATTTTGATATGAGCGTCACTGATGAGTCTTATGTAAGCAAAACGCGCGTCTGGCGTATATCAAATGAAAAGCCTGGTACCTTTGATAATTATTTACAGCACTGGGTCGATGCCACTGCTGGTTGACGTTTCGCCCCCGGTGGTATCACCAGTAGCACCTCGTTGTTGACATAATTATTAATTATATGTTCATTTTTATAAATTTCCTGTTTACAAAAGTATGAATTTTTCGAAAAACTAAGAATTTTCTTATCCCTGGCATAGATTACCTTAGCCGTATTTGGCGCCGCAAAACTTTTGGAATTTTAGGCCCTCAATGTTCTTTGTTTGGCTTTTATGATGATGAGATTTATGTAGACAGAACGCGCGTCTAGGGTATTTTTAAAAATTATAAGCCTGGTACCTTGATAACTATTGATTCATCCGGTAAATTGTCAAAGATTTAGAGAAATTCCTTTACATACGTGCCTGTTGTCAGTTTTTAGTATCTTCTGACTTAAATGGTTCTCAATGTTTGATAACAGAGGTAAAAACATCTATAACTTGACCAAACGTGTTGGAACTAATAATAAATGAGTCGTGTTTAGGTGAATGTCATGTTTTACTGTCCAGTCTGTTTTGGAATTCCTGTTATTCTACTCATATATAAGGAGTATTTTGAGGCTTCAACCAGAGACGAAGAACTGGATCACCATCACTGTATTGGATACATAAACTAAATAAGTGTCCTTTCAGATGTGGATACTAAAAAAATCCAAAGATCTTTTAGAGTACATACAATCAAAGTATTCCACGTTCCAAACTAAAATACAAATTGAAAGAGTTGGTATTGCTTTGTTTCATAAAAGAGAATGATCAAACCAGATACAAGTATCTTGTCTTAGGGAGGGACAAATTCTTCTTTGTAAAAGATCATTCGGATTTAACCAAAACAATTCTGCAACTGACATTATCAAGATGGTTGATTTCTTGATTGACAACATATTTGTTACTTTCGGAGGACGTGTTTTTCAACAGACTGTCGGCATTCCAATGGATACCAAGTGTGCACCTCTTCTTGCCGACTTGTTTCTTTTTTATTATGGGGCTGACTTCATACAGGAACTTCTGAGGAAGAAAGATAAGTAGTTTTTTTAGGTATTTTTGACATATAGCACTTCAACGTTTTCGGTACTTTTACATCTTCGGATTTCAAATGTTTGGCTTTGAGCGTTCTTGATGAAGGTAAATACAGAAAAGCGCTTCGGACGCAAGACATTATTAAACGTGTTGTTTTTAATTTTTTAAGTCATCCTCATAATTATCTTGACTTACATCTAGAAATGACAATAAGGGTCGTTTGAAAACAAAACTTTACGACAAAAGAGATGATTTCAGCTTTCCAATTGTGATCTTTCCATTTCTTTGTAGCAACATTCCAGCAGCACCTGCATACGGGGTATATATCTCCCAATTGATACGATATTCGTGTGCTTGTATTTCCTATCATGATTTTCTTGATAGAGGGTTGCTACTCACAAGGAAGCTATTAAACCAAGAGTTCCAAATGGTGGAGTTGAAAACATCCCTTCGTAAATTTTACAGACGCCATCAAGAGTTGGTTGACCGTAATAACTACTTAGACCAATCGGCCACCGAAGCCCCTAATCGTTTAAGAGAAAATAAAACAGGGTCACAAACCAAAAACGAGGGAAGCATTTATATATGGAGAAAAACAACAGAACAACAGAAACTCTGAACTGCAACAAAAACAAAAGCTAATATACATAACAACAGACTATTTAATAATAACTGGTATATTTCTAACTTGGAACAGGACATTTTAAGAAAAAAATGGCTGGTTGAACCTGCCTTTATCGTTAGCAAAACCTCCAGCTTATATGACAATGTTAAAAATATCGGTTACATGACAACATCACGAGACATGAATACAGTACAAGTTAGTCCAATATCAATTTATATTTTAAAATCTTAATTAAGTGGAAACATTTATTGTTTTGATGGAAATGTTACGTAATATAAAGATGTCACCGTTTTCCACTCAGGCAAAAGCAATTAGTCTCGAAATGTATATTTAATAATAACAGCACCAAGTACAACTGTCGTCGTGATTTTTCTTCTTTTGGATGGACCAAAAAACTTAAGAGGAAAAATTGCTTTAAAAAAGGTCTCTTAACCCTTGATATTTTCATATCATTAAAACAGATAAAAACATAACACTTTTGGCAAACTTTAAAAGACGGTTACAAAAAGCAATGATGAATGTAAAAATAAGAATAGTCTAAACGATGTGCAAGTAAGCCTAATACCACTTCCTGAGATGAGCTAAATTCACATTCTATATTACGCTTAAAACTGTCCAAAATTGCTAAAATCGGAAAACATTAAAAGAGTAAATCTAGTCTGATTAATGTAAAAATAATAAGCCATAACTAATCTGAAAGCAACCAAGCAAGTTCAACCAATGAGTACATACATATTGTAGTCTTGATATCTCAGTTGTCTGAAATAACAAATTGTACTCGTTTATATTAACATATGCGCTCGCAAATATTAACACTTGCGCTGGCATATACTAACTCTTGCGCTCGCATATATTGGCTTTGAGCGTTCCTGGTGAAGGTAAATCCAGAAAAGCGGTTCGGACGCATGAAATTATTCTTTAGTTTTCTATGTTCATGTGTTCTGATGTTTGTCTGTTTGTCTTTTTCATTTTTAACCAGGCGTTGTCAGTTTATTTTTGATTTATGAGTTTGACTGTCCCTTTGGTATCTTTCGTCCCTCTTTTAAACGTGTTGTTTTCAATTTTTTATTAACACTTACCAATATAATATGAACCCTGTATGACCTGGTCATAAATCCTTTTTTTAGTAAAGTTGTATATACTTAATTGTCAGCAATATCATTATTTACTTGTGTTTACTTTTATTTATTGCCTACACTTTCTTTTTATTCCAAATATCAAATTTGAATATATTATCCCCAGTTCATCAAAGTTGAAGAAGTACTTGTCGATTAATGGTAAACACCCGGTATGTTCCGAATCACTTGACGTATTACTTGGCCCCAAATCTACTGTTAACTATGATAATGTAAGTTCGGTAACACAATACTTTATTTCTAGATTGATATTTTGTCTCTATAAAATTTTAAAACGAACATCATACACAAAGTTTACTTTTTGTACATATTGTAAAAACTATATTGTAAAATTAGTGCTAATGGTATGCCTCTGTGATAAGAAAACATGAACATTTATTTTGTTCAAATTACCAAATTGGATGGAAGTAAGCATGATTACACTTTTTTTGTTATTTGACATAAATTTTAATTGTAATCTGCAAAACAAACAAAAATAACAATCTGAATCGTCAATACCATTCATAACCTTCTTTATAGAAGGGAAATTATATAGACTAGCATACCCTTGACCCAGCTGTCAGCAAATATGTTTTCTTTATTTGCTTTAATTGACTGGAGAAACTATTTCTTTTTTAACTTGTAAACTAATTAACTATTCAATTTTTATATTTTTATATGCAAAATTGATAAACTGTTACCATATATATCACTTTTTTAAACAGTTGTGTGCGCCATGGTCGCCAGAAACAGTACAGTTTAGTCTAATACCACGAACTTTTGTCGCCGAAAAAGAAAAAAAAAGTGTCCAAATTATATAAAGTATTGGGGTGAAAGTTATTGCAATCATAAAAGCAAGAATTTATTCTACGAAAAAATCATGGAATTTAAACCTTTTTATTGCCAATCATATATCGTGATAATCTGTTTAAATACAAAAACTTTATTATTCAACGGCTGATGATTTTGATTACCTGTTTGTATTTTTCTTAATATTTCATGGTATTCTAAAATACTTGAAATTCAGTTTATGTTCTTCAGATTATCAACTTTTAGAAAGTTGAAAATTTTAAGTTTATTTCATGATTTTAATTTATTTCAAACTGACCATTGTTTTGTATAATGTATCAGTAAATTAAGAGACGTTATAAGAACAATGTTTTACCTTTCAGTTTATATTATGGTTTAGTGTAAGAAGAAACATAACACAAAACCTAACTTCGAGGAAAATTTAAAAAACTGACAGTCAATTATTGAAAGGCAAATGTAATTAAGTGGTAAACAAAGGTCGAAAGGAAAAAAATGAATTTTCTTCTTCGAAAATGGAATGAGTTGAATGAGTTGAATGTAATAATTATGAAAATATCATATTTTACGACAAAAGTTTACAGGAGTTTATCCTTTCATTTGTAGCAGGAGAAATTCTGCTGGTGATTCGGGGATGCGGACCACAGCTTGTTCTGGTTTGTGAACTGATTTAACGGAGACGATGGATGCCAAATGTACAAGCACTATAAAATATCTAAGTACAAGAAAACCAAAAACAGTGAAAACAATATATAATTTAATCAGTGAAATACAACTTTTATCATGATATTCCAAACGTATGTAGATAAATATTAAACTTTACAATATACATAAATACCTTAAACCAATGAATTCAAATAGCAAAAGCTATGTAATTTAACACATATGTACTCAATAAGCTTCATCTCAATCATAAAAAAAAGAAATAGGAAATTTATAGTTTTAAACAAGGGGAATAATTATGACAAAATAATCCTAACTGCCACACATTTAAGACCAAATGGCATTAAAAAAAACCACTTGTTATCGGTTTTGAGAATTAAAAATGCTCATTATGAGTTATTTCTAACTTTTTTAAGTAAGGGCAATAAGGCCCTTATTGGGCCAAAATTTAAGTCCAAATTCACAAGTTACCTTTCATATTCTAAACATTGTCCAAACTACACTTAGGTACAAAGTGTTTAAAAATTAATAACCAATTTCAAATTCAAAGAGTAACCATGGCGATAAACTATATCAAAACTATTTGTTTAGGGGCCAGCTAAAGGACGCCTCCGGGTGCGGGAGTTTCTCGCTGCATTGAAGACCCATTGGTGGCCTTCGGCTGTTGTCTGCTCTATGGGCGGGTTGTTGTCTCTTTGGCACATTCCTAATTTCCATTCTAAATTTTTTTTTATATTTTGTAAATTTTCGTTATTTTTCTTGATTTACGTCAATTTGTAAGTTTATTTCAAAAAGTATCTGCGCACCCCATAGACAACTGAGAATATGGCAATGGCAATAATGAAGCGCCTCTTAATCAATTTTGTTGTTTTGCCTGCGTACAATATTTTCACAAAAGAAATATTTACGAATAATTGAAAAAAACTCGCAATTTGCTTTGCTTTCATATAATTTGTTGCTTAATATGACTTAACTGAGAAGTAATAAAAGCAAAAACGTTTGACATTCATTTATATTTCTTGATTTTATGCGTTTCCTAACATAATGCGGAAATCTAAAAGAGGAACGAAAGATACCAGAGGGACAGTCAAACTCATAAATCGAAAATAAACTGACAACGCCATGGCTAAAAATGAAAAGGACAAACAGACAAACAATAGTACACACGACACAACATAGAAAACTAAAGAATAAACAACACGAACCCCACCACAAACTACGGGTGATCTCAGGTGCTCCGGAAGGGTAAGCAGATCCTGCTCCACGTATGGCACCCGTCGTGTTGCTTATGAGATAATAAATCCGGTAAATAGTCTAATTCGGTAGGTCACATTAATGAAAGGGAAGGGTATTGTAGTTACGACGTAAGGAAAATATCCGATATCATTTGTGAAACGGTTATTCCATAACGGTCAACCAACTCGTGATGGCGTGCGTAAAATTTACGAAGAGATGATTTCAACTTCACCATTTGAAACTCTTGATTCAATAGCTTCCTTGTGAGCAACAACCCTCTATCAAGAAAATCATAATAGGAAATGCAAGCACGGGAATATCGTATCAATTGGGAGATATATACACCGTATGCAGGTGCTGCTGGAATGTTGCTACATAGAAATGGAAAGTTCACAATTGGATAGCTGAAATCATCTCTTTTGTCGTAAAGTTTTGTTTTCAATTGACCCTCATTGTCAATTTCTAGATGTAAGTCAAGATATTAGGCCGACGTAACTGTATCTGTTGTATCCTTTATCTCTAGTTCAATTGGATAGATATGTTCAACATAGTCACCAAATTTTGAATTGTTTAGTGAAAGAACATCATCAGCGGAAAGTAAAGATAAAGGATATTGCTATCTTCTTATCTTTCTTCTTAAGAAGTTCCTGTATGAAGTCAGCCTCATAATAAAAAAGAAACAAGTCGGCAAGAAGAGGGCACAATTCTTTCCCATTGGAATGTCGATAGTCTGTTGAAAAACACGTCCTTCGAACGTAACAAATATGTTGTCAATCAAGAAATCAAGCATCTTGATAATATCAGTTTCAGAGATTTTTTTGTTTGAATCAGAGTGATCCTTTACAAAGTAGGATTTATCCCTTCCTAAGACAAGATACTTGTATCTTCGTTGGCGATTCTTTTTTATGAAACAAAGCAATACCAACTCTTTCAATTTGTATTTTAGTTTGGAATACTTGTATAAAGAGAAGAAAAGTCAAATGTTTTCATACTATTACAACATGAAAGAGAGTTAGATTGTATGTACTCTAATAGATCTTTGGAATCTTTAAGTATCCACATCTGATTCACGCCACCTCTAGAATAGGCAGTTTCACAATAACTTTGAAGCCCGTCTTTGATTGCTGATAAAATAGATGTTAATAATTTAAAAAGAGGTTTCGTGGAGCACTTGGAAGACCCAGCAATATACCGTTGTTTGTAAGGAGACTTATGCATTTTATGCATCCAATACAGTCATGGAAGATCCAGTTCATCATATTTGGTTAAAATTCCAAAGGAACATAGAACAGGCCTTTCATTGTCCAGGATTTTCTCTTTGGTAAGTGTCGTGAGTGTATATGTTGGGTTTCCAAGCGAATTGTCAATACCTTATTCGGTTATCAGGCAGTTAATGTAATGCGTTTTACACAAAAACGATGTTGTTTCGAGCTTTATCTGCGGGGACAACAATATATTTGTCATGAAGGTAGGATAAGTATTTTGCAAAATTAGGGTCTTTAAAGATTGACGTAGCATGGGCATTGATAGACCCACTCAGTTTCTTAATTCTGATTTGTATCAATGACCTCACTGTCTTAATCCATTCGAAAAACGTGTCTACGTCTTCCTTCTCATGCTTAGCCGATTGCCTGGCATAGGTAGCAATAAACAGTTAGGAAAAAATATCAAAATTTGCTCTAATAAATTTTACCAGCCCCTTTTCATTGCTTTCTTGCAATATTAAGCTTACTATTAGTATTTGTGTCATATATGTGCATATGTATGTAATCAGAATCTTCCATAGATTTTATATCCAGTATATAAAATGGTAAAATATAGTTTCTTTTGGGTGTGTCCATGGCAACAATCTGCATTTAATGCTAAAAAATATTGCAAAAAGGGGTGAAAAGATGTCACATATTTCCCCGAAATTTCAATCGCTTGAAGTAATACCTTTTCTAAAGCTGTTTACATATATCTTTCAGTTAATCCAATGCAAATAATATGTCTTTCGTCTAATTTTTTTGTAAAATTGCGTCCAAAACTGCGTGTAGAAAAAAGTGTTTGTAAACATTACATTAATTTCTGGACCGATGGCTGGTCTAGCTATGAAAATACGGAGAGTCAAACAGAAAATAGACAATAAAACATGTGAAATATAATCTTGATGATCTTATAAACCATATTTGAAGGCTAAATTAGTACTCAGCTGTCTAAAAATGAATTTTATTACACAATAACTTTCATATTCGAAAAATCCACCGGGGCCAAAATGCGAAACAAAACTCCTAACTGTGTATTCCTACCATAATCCTCGACTGAATCCATCAAAATAGTTCTCGGAAACTTTATTTCATTGTCCAAAACGTGGCTTAAATGCCCCAAAAGTGTTCAATCTAATGACAATTTGTAATCGAAAGTTATAGTCCTATTTGGTAGCTGTGCGACGAATAAGAAATATTTGACAGCAAGCTATTCTCTGGGTAAAATATTGTATATTCATCACCTTCAAAGATTTAAGATACTAGATTTACCAGATTTATCACTTAAAACTTAGAATGGAAATGGGGAATTCGAATGTGTCAAATACATAGAACAGCAGAAGGTCACCAATAGGTCTTCAATGTAGCGTCCTTTTAATTTTATGTGTGTGTATCAAATATGGACACTGGAAGAATATTATCATAAGAAGCATGGTTTTACATAATCGTTAAAATTATATATTGGATATTTATTTCAATAAGACGTGTCTTCCTATTTGTGAACTCATTGACCCCCCCCCCTCACCTCCAATCTACTTTTTGTTAAAATTTAAACTAAAATGATAGAATACACTTTTAGATAACTTTTTACACAATTATTTACACAATGTTTTGTTAACTCGTCTCAACTGAATGGTTTAACCTCAAGATACACACAGTAATATATTTTCTATATTTGTATACGTCCTTAACGAATTGGTTTTATTTCATTACGTATTTTTGAACTGATTGAAAAACTAAATATATCATTGGTTATAGGCTATTGAGAGTAGGACTTTGAGTGAGATATATATTGTTCTTTATTTACCATTATTGTACATCTACATTAGTAGAAATCACAATCTCAGATAAATTCGACCTTGCGCAACACAGCCAAACTAAATGTTATGGAAATAAAAAGACACGTTTCAATTTCGGGTTATTCTATTGATGGGTAAAACATAAAGGAGCACAAAATACAACAGACAACAACCAACATGTTTGCTCTAGACACTGTTTTGGTCATAAAAAGATTATATAGCAGTTCCTATAATTCCAACGCAATTGATGTCTGAAAAACTTTAATCGCAAACCATAATACATGTAGTCGCTTTATCTCTTTATTACGATAAATTGTTAAAAGCTTGATATGAAACATGTACTATAATTCTTCAAAAGATTAAAGGTCATAGGTAAACTGACTAACCTAATGTATTACATAACACTGAAATTAACACTAAAATAAAATATCGACGCTGAATTATTAACGTCCGATTTTCACATAACGAGAGGTGCCAAAAATGAATGATGTATGGTCCTATTAAAACTAGAAAAGATATAACTACATAAAATACAGACACAGCCGTAGAATAACAACGACCATATTCCATTAATGGCGTCATTGTCATACAATTATTATATTTACGAAACTAGTCCAAACAAATATCATAAATCGGGAATAATTCTGTCAGTTGCAGGTTTAAGTCTTTCTATCGCTTCTCATATAATTATGATAGGCAAGTGTATCTTTAATTTCAAACTCGACAACTCTATCATAATTATGTGTTTCCTTTTAATGTCTTTGAAGAAGGGGACTTTTAATTGCTTTCGTCCCTCTTTTTGAATATGCGATATTTTCCATTGGACATCAAGCAAACAACAATCATCCCCATCGATCGAAATAAAGACGTTTAGATAGGAAGTCAACTGTCATGCTCCCCAAACATCCTCGTGTAAAGAGTAGAAAAGTCAAACGTTTAAATACAACTGCAAATATTGATATAAGAAGATTTGGTGTATGTACTCCATAAGATATTTTGAATTGTTGGGTATGAACATCTGATTCACATCGCCCATAGAGTACGTTTTTTTTCACAATAACTCTGAACTCAAGCGTTCATTGCTGAAAAACTTTTTGTGAATAATTTAGAAAGAGTTTTTATTGAGCACTTGGATAACCCAGTAATATGGCGTCGTCAGTAAGGATACTTATGTTATTAAGTATCCAAAATAGTGAATGCAGATCAAGTTCCTCATCTTTAGTTCAAATTTCGAATGAACAAAAACAAGACCTCTTGTTATTCACGATTTTTTGGTAACTGTCGTTGAGGTATATATCGAGTTCCCAAGTGAATTGTCGAAATCGTTAGCAAACATGGAATCGGAGTTACGCATTAAAACGTGGTTTGGGGTTTTACATGCCTGGACAACAACGTGGAGGTAGGACATGTGGTTTGCCATTATTGTGTCTTGATCGATGTAACATGTGTATTCGTAGACCCATACAGTTTCCTTATTCTTATTACTAAAAGAGAGGCGAAAGATGCAAGAGGGACAGTCAAACTCATAGATTGATGATATCAGATATGTTCCTTATCTTCATTACAATTCCATTTCCTTTTCACGAATGTGACCTACTGAATAAGACTATTTACTAGGTTTGTAATAATTTGAGCAACATGACGGGTACTCCATGTGGACTAGGATCTACTTACCCTTCCGGAGAACCTGAGATTTACCTCAGTTTTTGTTTGAGTTCGTGTAGCTTTATCTTTAGTTTTTCTACGTTGTGTATTGTACACTATTATTTGCCTGTTTGTCTTTTTCATTTCTAGCTATGGCGTTATCAATTTAATTTTGGTCTATGAGGTTGAATGTCCCTCTTGTATCTTTCGCCTCTCTTTTAAAGAATACATATCTACAAAACAAAACGTAATTAGTTAAAGATCACTATTTATTCACTAATTCAAGTGGAAATCGGTAACTAGGTCATATCATTAGGACGTCCTAATCCCGTTAGTAAAAACGTACTAGATTAAAGGTTAGAAATATCCGTCATGACGGCTATCATAATAGAACTCGTTATTTTGGTAATATAGCTGTTGAAACATACTAGATTTTACTATATATAAAAGTAACCTTTGGGATTGGATTCATGGTTATCTTGTCTAGCTAATTTCCACTTTCTCATCTAGGATTGCATATTTGTACAAAAAATAAATGTTCAAATATAATGGTTCCAATAAATATAGATAATAACTTTCAACATTATCAGACCAAAGCACACCACAGTATTCTTCCGAAATCCATTCCGAAATGTATATCATCAGAACGATTTATCATTTATCATTTATTAAGGTTATTCGAATAATGAAAATGTTAACGGCATTTGTTTATTATTCAACATCGTACACGAACGCTTCACTTGCTCTATTTGCGACTTTAAGGAAAAACCTCATCTACATCTGTTGTCGTCCCACTACAAACACGTTACCGTCATGGTCTACAGATATACCGAATGGTGACTTCTGAACACTTTTATCACAGAACGTCCACAGTATATTACCGTGGTAATTACAACAAGTAACACTGTCATCTGTATAGTTTGTGTAGAAAAGTTTGTCGCCGAATGTTGTTACGTACGCCAAAGTTGACAGTTTGTTATCGATAACATTGGTTATGGACTCATTACTCAAACTTATCCTCTTCATCACTTTCTCTCTTGCACAAAATATCAAACATCCGTCTTTAAACACTACTCCATCGTTATATGAATTCACTTTTATTGATTTCTTAAATTTGTGCTTTTTAAAGTCGATTATTTTAATCTCATCTGATAGTCCTGGTTTTACTGCGACAGAGACATCACCAATAAATACCACATCAAATGTTTGACCTATTTTCTTTATTTCGAAATTTTTGAACCGTTAGCTTTTAATACTTTTATTTTATGCTGATCATGACAGGAAAAAAACATCTTACCACCAGGGAGAAGTGAACAACCTCGGACATCTGGCACCGTTGTATTGATACGTTTCTGTAAAGAAAGAGTCAGGTTGTCGATATTTCTGGTCGAAACAGCTATGATTATCTGTGCTTGTCTGTCCTTCCGTTTCAAAATGGAAAAATCACAATATTCAGAACGGACATTAATTTCTCCAAATCTCTGTACGCTGGCCGTGATTTGCTGTAAAGACTTGATAAGTTGCCATGAAATATTGACTTGATTTGTGGTGTCACTTGTTGTAAGGGATTGAATAATTTTTTCTTCGACTGCAATATCTTTTTCGATATTTTTCATGATTAAAAATGTTTGAAGTTCAAACGCATTCTGTTTAATACTTGCAACGTTTGCCTGTGATTGAATGATCTCTTTTTCTTTTTTTCCCAAAGTAATCAATATTTTTTCTAATTTTCTGCCTTCCTTTTGTTAAACGGTCATTAAATCTTTCATCAAATTATCCTGAAGTGTATCGAGGTGTAGATTTAAATTGGTCCTATATTTTTTAATTTCTACTTCAATTTCCATTTTCTTGTTTTCTAACGATTTTAAATTTTCTTTCCGATTAGCAGGGTTTGTTCAATCTCGTTAAAGGTGTTAGATGTTTTGATGTTGTGTATGACTTCATTTATGTCGGTTAAACCTTTACAATCGTTGTGAGATTTCACACATTTCTTACAGCACGGACAATCATGTTTTCTACAGAAAAGCTCGTACTTCTCATTATGTACTTTGCCAACTTGCGCGGTTTGCAAGACTTCTGCAGGTAACGTTGTGTATTCATCGATGGCAACAGTTTCATGTTATTTTGTTCCTTTGGAAATACTATGATGTTCCTTGCAATCTCCACATAGTAGCATATTAATCTATTGTAATAAGAATTCATAATATCTAATAAAATTTGTAGATTTAGCTAACAAGGTCCTTATATTTGTATAAAGTAACATTTGTTTATAGTGGAAAGTTGTTTTAACGTTAAATAAGCTACAATTAAAAATTGCTTGCTAGTTCTCTCTGTGATTACCTTTAGATAACCCTGGTTCATTTCCCAATCAATCTATCATGAAGGGAAGATAAAAAATACGAATTTCAATCATAGTCTTTTTCAAAAATGATGGACGGTTCTTTATATTGGTATGTAATCATTTTAAACGTTTCAAATTTATGAAATTATATTCGTACATCAATGTTTTTGATACACAAATAACAAAAACTGAAATATATTGAATTGATACATTTTGTAACTATTCAAATTTATATCAGAAACCTAAACTTAATTATAAAATAATGAACCTGTTAAAGGGAGACAATATTCGCATAACTTTTTCGAATTGGCACATAATACAACGGAATGTCACTCTTGCATACAAATGGCACATCAATATAATTAATTAACTGTGCAATCGCGCTCCACCTTCAATGATGATTCTAAATTATAAATATAACCAAAAGTTGTTAATCTATAGATAGTAAAGACTAATGAAATCTAACCGACTGTTAAAATATTTTTTTGGATTTTTTTAAAACTTCCTCAGTAAAATGCTTGAGCCACTTGACTTTCATAGCTCATAATTAACGTTTTTACACAATATCTAAATAAAGTAGCTAAAGATTATTCGCTTCTCAAAGTGTAAGACGCAATAAAAATCGTATGCTTGCACCATCTTACCCCAAAACAGATTAAGTTAAGTTCTGAACATTTCGACATTTCTTCGTTAAAACCGGTTTTAAACAAATCACAAGTACGTGTTAAGATCCGACTAAATACCCATATCCCGATATCGTAAGGTAAATTTGCTACACATAGTCCTTCGTCACATTCGGAACACCAGACTACTGATGATTTTGTTATTTGACGATTATCACAAACACCACAAAGACTCCAATTACTGGCCATGATCCTGCAACATATATATTTATAAGGAATTTTTATGTATATGATTTTCTGTCATTCAATGTACATTTGATTGTTTTTACTTACGCCGTTTTGCAAATATTTCATGCATATTCAGTACCAGAACAATAACAAAAAAAGAAAATATTTGTCCGTTGGACACCATGCCATGCTTGTATTATCTTATTTTCATGTAATTGGGGATAACCATTAAATTTTGTTATGTAGGGGATATTTATAGCAGACGGTATGATCATTTTTGTATTTTCTTGATAGTTATCACAATAGCAATATACATTGTACATGTGTATAAGATCTTCTTATTTCAATATGCATCCGTCTTGACTGTGTTTTTATGTTCATAAACACCAAAAGAGTGACTATGGATTATAGTTATTGTCACCTAGGTCTTTGATTTGGGTTTTGAAATATTGTCATTTAGGTATTTGATTGGGGACTAGAAATATTGTCACGTAGGTCTGTAATATTTGCCACAAACCGTTAATCAACCAGCAATCAACAATCAAACAATCTATGTTTGTGTTTATCTTTAGCCTTCTGTATGATTAAATAGAAATATTTCATCGCCAATGACCTTCGCAAAATGATACCTTTCAATTACAACACTTTCCAAAAGGCTTCTCCATGACAATGCAATTCTGTGGCCCCATTCTTATATTGTTATTAGTGTTGTCAACGGTTAACCGGTCGAACGACCGAATACCGAATACCAAAAACGCTAACCGGTTAACCGGACTTTTTTCAATTTTGATAGATTTGTTATAAATTTGTATTGAAATCATTAAATAGTTAGGTTTTATTTAAAAATTGTCGTTGTGGTAATTAGTTTGACAGATCAATTGTTCAGTAAATTGATTGCTATTGTTAATCATATAAACATAAAATTAATTAGAACTTGTTTCTCAGCTCGGGTCAGGATCTTAAAGAAACATAATTAGTATACATGTTTTTTTAACAGTAACTCTAAATCAGTAATGCGATTAAATTTTACGATTTACTTCATTATTTCGTTTCTGATCTAATATTGTGTAAACCTACATCTAATGTGCAACCTCCGTCGTGCAAGGCTTAGTCTTACTTTAAACGAAATGCTAACTCAAAAATTGTGAAATGCAAACCAATGTGAATGTACTCAATGTATACATGATAGTACGAGTAACATGCAAACAAAGTAAAGAAACAGGCCGTACGGTGACCTATAGTTGTTAATTTCTGTGTCATTTTGATCTCTTGTGGAGAATTGTCTCATTGGCAATCATTCCACATATTATTTTTATAATTATTCATTCAAACCGAAACACTCCACATCATTTTCGGAGACAACAAGTGAAAAGGAAAGAATAATCAGTTTCAGACATATTCAATTATAAGAGATCAAGAAGTCTTTTTTTTTTATTTTTCAATCTAAAGTTGGTACAAACGCTTTTGTTGATACGGTGTAGTTGGTTATTAAAAGTCAAACTTCGTCAGAAATCCTCACAGACAAGCCTTATAATGCCAGAGGACAAACTTCAATTCTAAAAGCGTAAATTTATGATTTATGATAAAATGTTGTCAAATTGACTATCATACCACATCTTATATCTAAGTGTAGGGTACTACAAGCACCAACTCAAACTACCGGTTAACCGGTTAATCGGTCGAACGATTATCCGAGTAACCGGTTAGGCAAAAGTGTACGATTTGACAACACTAATTGTTATGATACTTAATTACAGACTAGCAATATTATCTGACTATTTCCATTTAGAATCCTTATCCAGATATATGATGAGACACTCAACAATATTTCGCCAATATTTATTTTCTGAGTTAGTGCATATACCCTGTAGACCACGTTTATATGTACAGTTGAGTGCAGACCAAGCATTACATGAAGACGGGCAGAAAAAGTTTACGCGGCAAAAATACGCGATTCTACGCCAGAGGTTATGTCAAAATTGCGATCCGGTGCAAGTGCTTAAAATATCTCGATCCTTTATGTGTTGATTTGGCATTGGACGTCTTTTTTACTGGGGGGTTGTTGTGGTTGTGACACGGTGTTGACTGTTGTACCCCTTTTTAGACATTTTAACTATTATGTCTGTTTGTTTTATTCACGTATTGTTGTAAATTTAATGGAATGTGATGCGACTATGATACAAGTGAGAGGTTTAGCGCTTTAAAACCAGGTTCAGGAATATGACACGAAACAAACAACAAGCAATAAAGAGAAAAAAGACCATAAACACTCTACATAAAACTGTAAGAGTCAACCAAAAGCGTCGGGCGATCGAACAGGCTACCATTTAATTAACACTGGTTCAGTGGTAGAGGGAATACTTTGAAAAGGTTGACGTAAAAGAGATGCGTTAGATATATATTATCATTTAAATTCTTATTTGTCTTTGTTTTCTTTCATTTATCCTTCCTGAATATCTTATTTAATGATGAAAATGGCTTTGTAAATTATCAAATTAGTGAATTAATGTCGTCTTGAGCAAACATACTTTTTCAGAAGGGATGTGTTACATTTCTTAACTTCAATGAATAATTTCTATTATTCGTTGATCACTTGTCATGTTCTTGTACAAATGAACAAAGTGTGACCTCCGTTTAGTTCAGCGGAATGTTTCAAGTACGCAGCCATGTCAAATTATCATGGAGACGAGAGAGTGTCATGCTCGTAGCACGTTAAGAACCCTTGTGTCAAATCGTTGGCGGTCCATAGTTGTTCTGTTTCTGTCCCTATCCGTCTCATTCTCATATTTCAGATGGCAGTCTAAATTTCCCAGAAGACCCCAAACGCCCTCAATTACAGTTCCTACCTATTGTATCAGTCAAGAGAAACAGGACGGGTGGCTAATTGGAAGCAGAATCTTTTCGTGTTGAGTTTTTTATTGATGACATCCTTGTCGAGACTTTCCCATTATTTCGTCATTTGGTCAAGATCATAGTATTTAATGGGTTTTTTTTATCTTGTAACGCAGAAACATGCCATTACTAACCTTGTAGTGTTCTTTTCACACAAATATTTGCAGATATTTTTTTTTAATATTGATGTTACTTGTTGTTAAATCTTTCTTCTTCATGAGCATGAAAAATTTCAGTGGCGATAGAAACTATGAGAAAACACAGATATGAGGAGAGGTACTGATAAAACTGTGTCACACTAATTACATTTGACTTGGTCAATAACTAGATCACAAGAATTTGTTACAAATATTTCTTGTCTATCTTTACCTTCTATTTTTATCAAACATTCATATCTTATACACCACTAAAATATGTCTGCGCATGCCTCTTTGTTTAACTTAACTTGACAAATTTAAATTATTTGTATATAAAGCATATACCTTTGTTTATAATTGTATCGACAGGTACATTTTATTGCTCGGTTGATGATGTCTCCTCTTCATGATCTATACACTCTTTCGGTTGCATTTGTGTGTTTCTTTGTATCGTCAAGAATTTAGCGGTCAGATCTAGATTTTGGCGCTAAAAATAATAACTATTGAAAAGTATTTTTATAGATATCGCTCATTCTTCTTGTTTCGTTCAATTTGTCAACAGTCTTGTCGTACTGAAATAATTCTTCAAATTTTTGCTGATTTAGTGCAAGACACTTATATGAAAATATACGGTTGACGTTTGTTGATCTTGTTCATTAATGTTTCTCGTTTCTCGTTTTTTATATAGATTAGACCGTTTGTTTTTCCGATTGAATGAATTAACACTAGCAATTTTTGAGGCCCTTTATAGCTTGCTGTTAGGTGTGTGCCAATGATACGTGTTCAAGACCGTACTATGACCTATAATGGTTTACTTTTACAAAGTATGACTTATTTTATTCCATTATGATGGAGAGTTGTCTCATTGGCCCATACCACATCTTCCTATATCTATATAAATATATGTATAAACGCATAAAAAATGTATAAAACAACACCAATTTTGTGTACATATATCCTTACTCGTAACGATCACACGCCATCGTAAGAAAGATCGTCTTGCACTGTGCCCGACGCGTTATACCACTCGACTACAAAGTTAGGTTCTACAAAAATAAAGTTTTCGTTGGCCAGGTGTTACCTTTCCTCGTCAGTTTTGATATAGCGTCGTAACACAGTAATTGATATATTAGGCATGTGATGGAAATTTTACAAATCAGCTGAATTACCCATAGTACACGGGTGTCAATCGATTTAACGAGAGAAATGATCATGAAAGAATATCTAACGGAGGTCAAGTATCGCGAAACGATCGTGAAAGCTCTGGGAACGGATCATGAAAGAAATTTAATCGAGAAGACATATGAAAAGTCAATAAATAATCTAATTTAACTAATTACACAGACAAATTTACAACAAAGTAAAACTGTCTGTCAAAATGGTTCAACATTATGATCAGTATGTGAGAAAATCCTGTTTTAAAAGTACACAGTTGTTACAAAACAACTAAAGTCAGATTCCTTCTCGACATTTCAATGACATAAAATATGTAAACAAAAATGATTTTTTCACAAATTCGAATAAAATAAACTACTTTTATCCGAAAAGGGTTATTCTATTTAAATGAATCAAATGCTTCTTATAGTTATTTTGTATAAACATAACCTGAAACATGACAAAAAAGAAAGATCTGATGCTACGAAGACGTTCAAATTTTTCTTCAATTATATAATAATTAATATTTGTTATTTGGTATTGAGAAAAACGAGATTGGCCAAGATCCTCATTAAATTTAAGCATTTCAAAGTATTAATATTTTCAGAAACAAATTAGTATTTGTGCATTCGTGAACATGTTATTTGTATAATAGTTGGCTGATTGTAGGATGAAGATTATAATTGTCATGCGAAATACTCACTTAACCCGAGTTATAGGTAAACTACATTTTTTATACTGGATCCTATAATCTACATGTCCGTCAGACAGGATTCATCTGACCTCGACTTTGCCTCATTTCATGGATGAAGATTTAGTTGTGTGGTCAAGTCCGTATCGCGGATTCGTTTAGCTTTAGGATAACTGTAAGGTGTACATTTTCAACTTCTTTAAGGTTTCAAATAACATTGACCTCATTATCATGCATCATTTGGCAATGTGTTCGTTTTATATTGTTTGACCTTGTGCTTAGATACATTGCACCTGTATGCTATAGCGCCACCGTATTTGGTGTATGGTGTACATGTCTGTCAGTATCTTTCATATATGACGTAAATTGTATTTAATATATTTAATGATAGTAAGATGTCTATGTCTGGCTGTCGGACAGGGTTCATATACTTTCGACCTTATGTTCCGAATTAATTGGCCAGTTTGCCCATTCAGTTTTGTCATTCTAATTTCTAATTTGTACCAACGACCTCACAGCCTTAACACATTCGGGAAGAGTATTAACGTCTTTTTTTGCATTTATCCCTTTGCCTGGCATATTCCAGAGATGGAATACAACAGATACAGTTAAGTCTGCGTCATATCTTGACTAACATCTAGAAATTGACAATGAGGGTTGGTTGAAACAAAATTTTAAGACAAAAGAGATGATTTCAACTTCCGGATTGTGAACTTTCCATTTCTATGTAGCAACATAATGTCTGATCTATGACAGGACATACTTTTTTAATCCTCCCTTTTGTTTCAGGAACATATACCAATCGGCAAATGTTACACTATAAATTGATAGAATCTTCCTCTGATTATTTATGACCATATTGCCAAATAAGGTGGCAACTGGATGAAAATAATTCAAGTAAGCATCAGGAAATAAAAATGACTTACAGACTGGCGGATATACAAACAGACGGATAGACGGACGGATAGACGGACGGACGGATTAGGGTAAAATAATGCATTAGTATATGTGCCGCAAAGGAGGTTCGATACCGAAGTTGTCTAGCTTACAGTATGCATAGTTTTTGAATACACGCTGTCCGGCCCCATTTTAGGGAGCAAGTCATGCTTAAGAAATAAAACAAACGAAAAATGCATGTACCCTAAAATATATACAAAACTG
Organism: Mytilus edulis; assembly: GCF_963676685.1. Classification (NCBI taxonomy): domain Eukaryota; kingdom Metazoa; phylum Mollusca; class Bivalvia; order Mytilida; family Mytilidae; genus Mytilus; species Mytilus edulis. The sequence goes on along the minus strand of NC_092353.1, from coordinate 81,231,755 downwards.
TCTAAAACTAATGCAGTCAATTAAAAGTATATAAAATCTACAAGAAATCCTTAAAAGCAGTCCGAAATAAATGAGTCTTGAGTTGCTTTTTAAAAACATCTAAAGAATTTACACTCCGTAAAGACGATGGCAAATTGTTCCAGAGTGTAGGTGCAGCCTTGTCAAAACGCCTCTCACCGTAGCTTTTCGTTCGAACGTCATTTGGAGGATGTAGGAGCATACTATTCTCCGACCTGAGGGATCTACTTGGCTTGTATGTCGTAATTAAATTTTGAAGGTAACTAGGAGCCTTGCCATGCTGTGCTTTGTACACCTATAAAAGAAGTTTATATTGGCAACGGTAATGTATGGGTAGCCAGTGTAACGATATTAAAACAGGTGTAATTGAGTCAAATTTCCTTTTTCGTGTTATCAAATGTGCTGCTGTGTTTTGGACCCGTTGCAATTTACTGATAATGTTGGTGTTAGTACCGTACAACATTGCATTGCCATAGTCCAGTCTTGATGTAACTAGGGAGCACACTAGTGTTTTACAGGCTTCAACTGAAATAAAAGATCGATTTCGACCAATATTCCGAATTTGATAAAAACAAGCCTTGGTGATCGCACTGGCTTGATGTTCCATACTGATGGTTTTATCAAAGTACATTCCCAGATTTTTCACACAAGAAACGTTGCTTAAAACTGTTCCATCAAATGTCAGACGAAAATCTGAAAGATGCTTCAATTGATGTTTTGGTGCAAAGATTATTAATTCTGTCTTGTCTTCATTACGTTTCAGCATGTTGGCACTCATTCAATCACCAATATCAGATAAACATTTTTCAATGCGTTTGGACGGATCGCACCAGTCTCCTTTCGGTCTTATGATTTGATAAACCTGAGTATCGTCTGCGTATGAATGGTATGACATTCCGTGGCGCCTACAAATTTCGCCTACCGGTTTTGCAAAAATACAATACAGTTTCGGCCCTAAGACCGAGCCCTGTGGTACACCAAAATCGAGTTTGATATCGTCAGATTGTACTGATCCTATAGCAACACGTTGAGTCCTGTTCATAAGATACGATTGTAACCATAGCAAAGCATCTCCGGTAACGCCAAAAGAATATTCCAAACGATCAAAAAGAATCTGATGGTCGATGGTATCAAAAGCGGCCGATAGTTCGAGCATGAGCAAAACGGCACAACAGTTATTATCTAATGCATAGGCAATATCGTGATGAACACGTAAGAGAGCAGTTTCCTTTGAATGACATGTACGGTAGGCTGACTGAACACTATCATGTAGAGAATGTGAACTCATGTGATTTTCCAGTCGAATGTCGACAACCTTTTCCAGTGTCTTTGAAATAAAAGGTAAGTTGGAGACTAGTCGATAGTTTTTGAGCACCTCTTTATCTAGACTTGGTTTCTTAAGTAATGGTCTCACAACAGCTTGTTTGAACGACAGTGGTTAACATTGTTCTGAAAGCGACCTGTTGACTATATCTGTGATTGACGGCAACAAATGATCCACACAAGGCTTAAGAAGTTTTGTTGGCAACGGATCAAGTTCACAAGACGATAAAACCTTCTTATTCTTAACTAAATATGGTACTGAATTTGACCCATCGAACTTGAGATAAAGAATACAACATATACAGTTTAGTCTGCGTCATATCTTGAATTACTTCTAGAAATTTAAAATGAGGGTCGGTTGAAACAAAACTTTTCGACAAAAGAGATGATTTCAGCTTCCGGATTGTGAACTTTCCATTTCTATGTAGCAACATTCCAACAACGCCTGCATACGGAGTACATATCTTCCAGTTAATACGATATTCAATGGCTTGTGTTTCCTATCATAATTTCCTTCATAGAGGGTTGCTGCTCACAAAGAAGCTATAAAACTAAGAGTTTCGAGTGGTGAAGTTGAAATTCTACCTTTGTAATTTTTTACGAACGCCATCACGAATTGATTGACTGTTATAGAATATTTGTTTCCAGATGATAGCGGATATGTTCATAATGTCGTAACTACCATCCCGTTGCATTTTCCTGTATGTGACCTACCGAATTAAACTTATTACCAGGTGTGTACTTACATGAGCAACACGACAGGTGCCACAGGTGGAGAAGGATCTGCCTACCCTTCCGTAGCACCTGAGATCACTCCAGCTTTTGGTTTGGTTCGTGTTGCTCAGTCTTTAGTTGTCTATGTTGTGTTTTGTGTACTATAGTTTGTCTGTTTGTCTTTTTATTTTTTAAAAGTTTGAAAGTCAATTTGGCATCGTCCGCCTCTTTTTTGACTGCAGATTTTTATGTATGTCTGTTTTAAAGTTGCGATAATGCACAGATAGAAACATGTAAGTTTGTATCTATAATTAGAAATACAGTTATGACATCACGAAAATGCCCTTTTACGAGTTTTAGTGAAAAATAAACTAATTTTGAAAACTTTGACATAGTTTTTGAACCCGCGACTAGTTGCGCATGCAAGTACCAAATAAGCAATTTACCACTGTGATAATTTTTGACAAGTTAACAACCCTCAATAAAAAAAAAAATTTTTGGGGTATTTTTCAAAATTTCCAACTCATAATACATGTGAAAATATGTCATATTGTATATTCTAGTAGAATAATTCAATGTTTGCTATATTTCGACTATAATTAGTTATCAAAGGTACCAGGATTATAATTTTGTACACCAGACGCTCGTTTCGTCTACACAGGACTCATCAGTGACGCTCATATCAAAATATTTAAAGGCCAAACAAGTACAAAATTGAAGAGCATTGAGGATCCAAAATTTCAAAAAGTTGTACCAAATACACAATTCCGCAGGTTTTCACAATATTATAAAGTCAAAAATTTGCTTATACCTAATCGCTTATTTTTAAGCTAATATAACAAGGTTTTGTAATTTTCGTGCTGAAAAGGGCCCTAAGCGCACCTACTTTTTTAATATAATACATTACAACAACGACTGTCATCTTTTTGCAACAGACTAAGTAAAACAAAAATTTAAATTAAAGAAATGTCTATAGAAGATCTGTATTGTTGTTTAGTAGGTAATGTGTAAACCCTACTTCAAACCATGTATAATTTGACATATTCATATTTGTGTTTTCCGAATTCCACAAGGATATATTTTGCATGTTCGATAGGGTGTCAACAACATAAAAATGTACGTCATGGCATTTGCGGATTACATATACAATAGGCACGACAGATATACCTGAATTGTATGCAGAAGTTATCATTGTAAAGATCCATCTTCACTAAACCAAGGGTTTATTCCACTAAATATCCATCATCACTAAGCTAATGATTCATACCATGAAAGGTTGTGAGACTATTTTTGGCGATGACTTATGTCACAGTTTTGGTTGCTGAATCCTAGTTATGGCCACGTTAACCAGTAATGTCTGTTTGGATTGCTCATCCAATTTTGTCAATATAACAGAACTACTAAACAACTATCCTACAAGTGGGAGGTTAAATAAACTCATCATAGGTTAAGGTAGCTATCAAATCAGGTTTCACTCCTGGTTTTGGGGGAAATACTGTACCAACTAAGGAGTATGACAGTTGTTCTCTATTCGTTCCGTTGGTTGATAAAGTCGAGGTTGTCAAGTCTCATGGACTTCCCCCTTTTTTAATGTACCTTGGAGTTCGGTATTTTTGTTAATACTTTTTTTTTCGGTCCATTTTTACGAATTGTGATCATGACCTAAGCGATGATATAAAATTCAATGAGAATTCTTCACTGATGAAACTTAAAGACAGGTTGTGAGATTATGTGTTACGAAGACTAATTTCAATCCATTGTATTTAACTATAAAATTGAACTTAGATTTCTTTTTAAGTAATATGCATCTTCATTTCATCGTATTTGATTATATATCAAAGTATGGTTGCAATTCGATATAAAGAAATAAAGGAAGTATCCAGAAGCCACTTTTCATGCACAAATATCTGTTTATTTTTTGTAACTTCGAACTTGACCTTGAATGTTGCTATCTCAGATAAGATAAGAATCGTCCTCTGATTTTATTTTACGATATCTATAAGTATGGTTGCCTTCCGATACAACGCACCTGAGTAAGCACCAGGAAAACGCTTCCCATGTACAATAAACTCATCATATACACCAGGATTGAAATTTTATATTTGCGCCAGACGCGTGTTTCGTCTACAAAAGACTCATCAGTGACGCTCGAATAAAAAAATGTATGTCTTACCTTAGAAATTTCGACCTTTACCTTTGACGTAGTGAACACAAATAAATAGGGTTTGGCCTCTCATTATATATGACAATAGTGTGGTTGCAATCGAATCTGATACAAAGCATTGGAGTTGGAAAACACTTTTCTGCACAATTTTCTATCTGTTTTAGAAACTTCGACCTTAACTCAAACATTCATTATATTTGACTAAGTATGATTAAGATGGGTTTTTTTAACAAATACTTGTCGAGTTAAATTTTACGTACGATTTCAACGATTTCACGCGGAGAATTTGTAATTACGTACGATATCACACGGATATCTTTTGCTACATAAAATAATGTAGAGGATATTTCTCATAGGACATTTGCTATTACGTACGATTTGACGTGTGGTATCATTACCTACGACATTAGGTGGATCTGTTATTACCTATTTTATCATATACATATCCGATCATCTTATTTACATATTTGCCGAGTAACGACGAAATGCCATGCAATAACGTTAGGGAAGTGCATGTGATAATAGCCGGAGGCATGTGATATTTTTTTCATATCAGCCCGCTAAACACCATTTTGGAAAATATGGAATTCATGTAAATTTTATGCTATTATCATAATGCAAGAATTATAAGTTATTTACTCTAAGTATATTATAAGAAAAATTTGTCAATTACTTCCGACTATTATCACATGCCTTTCCGTAACGTTATCGCATGACATTCCATCGTTACTCGGAAAATTCCGGAAAATACACCTTAACGGTACGTTTTCGGTGAAAAAACATTACACAGTAGGGTATAAAACAATGATTAGTAAACAGGAAAATATATAATGTAAAATGCAAAAAAAAATAAAAAAATAATACAATACAATAGATGCATATTTCAAAGTTTCCAGCATAATTTAGAAAGTTACTTTACAAATATTGACTTTTCCAAATAGCGTTCATTATATCTTGTTGAATTTTTTTTATCGTCAATATAAGAATATATTATACTGTCGTTTTCTCCTCTGTTGAGGCATATGATAGACAGATTTCATATCGGATGTATTACATTTGGTGTCCGACGTCCGTAAATAAAGGCAACAGTAGTATACCGCTGTTCAAAACTCATAAATCAATGGATTAAAAACAAAATCGGGGTAACAAACTAAAACTGAGGGAAACGCATTAAATATAAGAGGAAAACAACGACACAACATTAAAATGTAACACACATACACACACGCACACACACACACACACACACAGAAACGGACTAAGCATTAGACAAAATCCTATGAGAATAACAAATATAACATCAAAAACAACATGACCAAATACATGAATTTGGGATAGTTAAGTACCGTGACACGTCTTATAGTAATGTGAATTCACACTCAAAAATAAGAGAAAACAAACGACACAACGGAAACACAATGTTAAAATGTAACACACTCAGAAACGAACTATAATATAACAATGGCCATATTCCTGACTTGGTACAGGAAATGTTTAAAGGAAAAAATGATGGGTTGAACCTGGTTTTGTGGCATGCCAAACCTCCCTCTTTTATGGCCATGTGAAACTTTTTATTAGGCAACGTAAACTTTTCATTTTTTGAACTTCTAATTGAGAACCACTTAAGAGGATCAATATGTTAAACTGTTATTTTTCTCCGTTGTTGAAGCATATGATAAAAAGATCATTACATGTCATTTTTTTAGCCTTCTGCTCTTGGGCTGATATTGAACCTTGGGCTGATTATACATCTGATATGAAAAATGCAATGTTATACTCTGATAATTAGTACGTTTTTCTGTGAACATCTGATATTACGTGCAATCTAATTCGGACATTATTTAATTACATACGAATTAACACGGAACATCATTTATCACATCCGATATGTAATACATACAATATCAAATGAGATATCTTTTTACGTATTATATCAAATGGAAGATATGTGATTATGTCCAAGATTTCGTTAGGCATCTGTTAGTGTGAACGTTTATAGTTGTAATTGTAATTATTTCATATCAATTAAGAATAAGCTTATCTTATTGGATAAATAGAGGCCACATGACATTCTTTATTCTTCAGTAATAAGTTCCATCGGTCATTAACAAAACAAACGGACCGGAAAACCGGTCATTAACAGACTTTTACATGATAATGACCGATGGGGCGTGGTTTGTCTGTTTGAGTGACGTTCCGTAATAAAACGCAACGCGATTCAGACATGTTTGCAGTTTACAGTTAGGAAAATTGTTGAGAAAGTCTGCACTAGCAGACAACTCTAATGACCGTTTTGCTATTGATGAAATTATAGTAAACTTTATTTTTTATTTCAAATATTGAAGTGACTTATATAGATATCTAAATCTATGACAGATCTGCACTCTTCCTAAAGAAATTGTACATTATCTAGAGGTTACTTTCAACGATTTGAACATTTTATATATTTTTTAAAACATAGTTTCTCAATGAAATAAACATAATAGATATTGAAAACTGGTCATTATCGTGATATATGGACAGCCCGTAGGACGGTAGTATTGACTGCGACAGCGATAATGACCTCGCCTTTGGTTCAGTCTTTATCGCTGTCTCAGTCAATACCACTTTCCTGTGGGCAGTCCATATATCACGATAATGACCAGTTTTTCAATAACTATTATGTAATTATTTCATATCAATTAAGAATAAGCTTCTCTTATTGGATAAAAAGTGACCACATGACATTCATTATTCTTCAGTAATAAATTCCATCGGTCATTGACAGAACAAAACGGACCAGAAAACCGGTCGTTAACGGATTTTTACATGATAATAATCGTTGGGACGTAGTTTCCGTCTGTTGATGACCGTTTGGGCGTGGTTTAACTGTGAATGACCGATGGGGCGTGGTTTCTCTGTTTAGAGAGATGTCCCTTTAATAAAACATTTACATGTTTTCAGTATAATATTTTTAAGTTGTTGAATTGTTTACCATATGTTTTCGTAAATTATAAAATTATAGAGAACTTGATTTAGTATACTGAAAAATTGAACTAAAATGAACGGCAGTATTACCACGGCTAGTCTTCAATCTTTGTCATAGAAAGCGCATGTAACTACTCGAGTTTTCTTTGGACATTTTGAATTTATGAGAATTTTTAAAAATATGGTTCCTCAATGAAATAAACATAATAGTTTTTGAAGAACTGGTCATTATCATTATCTTAGTCAATACCACTGTTCTGTGGGCAGTCCATGTTTAAAAATTCCCATGCATATATATTTGCCGATAACAAAAAAATATTACTATGCAACATAGCAATCACATAGTATGAAGACGACAACAGACCCATACCATACAATTTTAAGTTCTATAGTTATGTTGCAAAACATTTCTTTTTTTTAACCGCTCCGGCTAATTTATATATTAATTGGAAATTACGACGACAGATACATACAGATTATACCGTTTTTGAAACTTCAGAGTTTAACGTTACCGTGAACAACACGAATAGTCAATGACGTCATTGTTGCTCAATGAGAACTAAGTATAAAAAGTCCGGGAAGTATGATTTAAAAACAATCACCGGGGTAATAGTCTTTGAAAGTGATGGAATTAAATGGCACAAATGTTTAAGTATTTTATAAATAGAAAAAAAACCATACTGAGGTATAGTTAAACGTCACTTTTAACATCAGTTATAATCTACGTTCGACAAATCGACATCTAGGATTTAAAGTTTGCATAAGTTTTACGATATTAAGTACAAAATGTAGGGTATCTGTTAATACGTCCGATATCACGTTGTGCTTTAGTTGATAAATACGATATCAAGTAGGACATCTTTTGAAACATCCGAAATTACCTTATGCACTAGTTTATACGTCCGAAATCACGATGTTTACTTGTTGATACTTCCGATATCAGGTAGAGTATTTGTTGATATGTCTGCTATCACGTTGTGAATTAGTTGATATGCCCGATTTCAAGTAGGGTATCTGTTGATACGTCCGATATCACGTTGTGTATAAGTTGATACGTTCGATATCAAGTAGGGGAACTGTTGATACGTCTGATATCCCGTTGTACATTACTTGATACGTCCGATATCAAGAAGGGCATCTGTTGATACGTCCGACATCACGTTGTGTATTATAAATATAGCCTTTGTATAAGGTCGATACAAGCTATGATATATTGACCTGAAAGAAGTATCTTGACTGATGACGAAGTCCGAGGTCGATATACTTCTTTGGGTCGATATATCCTGTATTGACCTCATACAAAGGCTATAGTTGTTATATTATTAATTTCCGTTCATATTTATATCAAAATCGTCATTTGATTTTGTTGAAATTTTATAGATATCATATTGTCTCCTTGACAATAGCAAAATATTAGTTGTTATTTATTTATTTTTTTTATTTATTGACATCTTATGAAATAATTCTGTATTTGAAGATTGTTTTCGTCAAATAATCGATCACAGATATCCTTTGTGCCAAAACGTTTTACAATATCCTGAAATTTACTAGATGACGTCACTAAGTATATCGGTTTTTAGATATTCTAAAATAACCGGAGGAGTCCTTCAGCTGGCCCCTAAACAAATATGTTACTAGTTCAGTGATAATGGACGTCATACTAAACTCCGAATTATACACAAGAAACTAAAATTAAAAATCATACAAGACTAATAAAGGCCAGAGGCTCCTGACTTGGGACAGGCGCAAAAATGCGGCGGGGTTAAACATTTTTTTTGGAGATCTCAACCCTCCCCTATACCTCTAGTCAATGTAGAAAAAACAAACGCACAACAATACGCATAGTAAAACTCAGGTTAAGAAAGTCCGAGTCCAATGTCAGAATAGGTTACAAAAGAAACTAAACAAAATGACAATAATACATAAATTAACAAAGGACTACTAGCAGTTACTGACATGCCAGCTCCAGACCTCAATTAAACTGATTGAAAGATTATGGCTTCATCATATGAATATCAAGCACAATTCCTCCCGTTAGGGGTTTTGTATTATACCATCATAAAATATATGAGAAGAACATAACCCGTGTCATGCCAACAACTGGTTTCAGAATAAATATGTTTAATTCCGATGCAAAGACCCTATAAGTAAATCAATATTAAAACCAAAATGTGCAATATTTAATGACCTGACAACAGTATACTTTCTTCCATTCCCCCTTTTTGACGCACATAAGGCCGCATATAGTTATCTTACAGTATCATATCTCTTTATTTGACCATTTATAAACGAGTCTGACAAACCAATACCAAAAATAGATAAAAGTTAGAAAAGATACGTATTGTGAATGCCCTTTCACTGTGATAAATACGCAGGTGTTTCTTTAGGGATACATGCATTCACAATTTAGGCTGTCATCTGTATAGCCTTCACACACTTAAAGAATTAAACAAATGTTTTATTTTTTTATATTATTATAATTCTTGTTTTAAACTCAAACATTTATAATTAATACATGTTGTATTACTATGTACATGGTCTCAATTAACAAATTCTATAAAAGAAACCAAATCAGACAACACCAAATAATTCAAAATATTGTTTTGTAAGGTTATCTTAATACAGGGAATATCAATCATCACTACGTATCATTTAACTCTAAACAAGAACGCATCATTGGCCCTATTAGCAACTAACAATTTTTTATTAGATTGGTCATAATGCAGAACTTGCGGTCTGAACAGTCCATCTTCATGTGATAAAATTTGCCTGTATCGTTGTCCATCAGACGAGATGACGACCACATTGCTAGATCCAAATCCCACTACAAACACGTTTCCATCATTGTCTACAGATATACCGAGTGGATGACTCAGAACAGTTGTATTACAGAACATCCACAGTATGTTGCCATGGTAATCACAACAGGTTACACTGTGATTTTCTCTGTTTGTGTAGAACAGTTGGTCACTAAATGCTGCAACGTAGGCACGGGTCGGAAGTTCTTTATTGATAATATTTGTAACGGATAGATTTTTAAGACTAATCACCTGTAATCCTTTCTTCTCGGCACAATAAATCAAATGGCCATTTTTGTATGCTACTCCATCGTTTTGTGGATTCACTTCTATTGTTTTTTTCACTTGTTTGTTCTTCGTGTTGATTATGTTTATCCTATATGATTTGCCAGATGTAACAGCAGCACAATTATTACCGATAAATATCACATCAAACATACAACCGATATTGTTTATTTCAAAATCTTTGAATCCATCAGACCTGACTACTCTTAATTTGTTTTGGGCATAACAAGAGAAAACCATCCTGCCATCAGGGAGCAAAGAACAACCTCGGACCATGGACAACCGTGTATTGATACGTTTGTGTAACGTCACCGTCAGGTTATCGATACTTTTGGTGGGATAAGGTACACTAATTTGTGCTTGTTCGTCTTTCCGTCTCTGAAAATCGTATTTTCTACAGAAAACCTCGTATTTCTCATTCTGTTTTGTGCTGACCATTGCATTTTTCGTGACCTCGGTAGGTAACTTCTTGTATTCGTCGATGGAAACGGTTTTGTGGTTTTTTGTTCCCTTAGAAATACTATGATGTTCCTTGCAATCTTCACATAGTTGTTCTTCACAGTTAAAGCACCACAGTATTGATGGTTTGGTTATCTGACGATTTTCACAAACACCACAAATACTCTGATTATCTGTCATGATCCTGTCACAAATATTAGAAAAGAAGATTTCATGTTTGTATGTATCAAAATATACATTTATTAACTGCCACCTGATAAAAATAACTTTCACGCAAAATGTTTGTGTAATTGATAGTTTGATTGTTCTTTACATAAACTCTAGTGGCAAACAGTTCATGATTACTTAGAACGAGAACAATTAAAGAATGGATCAAAGACTCAAATTTCCGTTGATGGAGACATATTTAAAATTAACATTTGAATATATGGTAACATGAAACTTAAATAGAAATAAAAACGGTTCATGAATTTAAAGGTAAAGCAGAGATTTGATTTAGTTGAAAAGATAAAACTGTCAAACAGAAAATAAATGACACCCTTATCATAAAAGTGTCCACATTTTGAGTTATATCTAGTAGAATTTTCTATATCTTGTATACTATTTGTCCAAAAAGTTTATAAATATCTAAAATTCTTATAAGGAAATGCAGGAGGGATTTGTTTAATTTTCATGAACTGTTTAAAACAGTGGACTTTGGGTATAATCACTGTGTTCTTGGAAAGAAAGAAATAATGACTTAGAAATGTACAAAAACTTAAAAGAATGAAACACTCTACATAAATGTAGTGACTGATGAAGGCTGATAATGGCGATGATAATTATGAATTGATGTTAAATGTCCAGTGGCAAATATGACAATCATATCCAGACTACCAAATATAAATGTGATATGAATATGAAAGCTGCTTTGTACAAGACTAAAAGTTCAGGTTGATTTTTATACGGGCTTCTACTTGTGAACCTTCGCTGATTTTTTACGCCAGTAAAACTGAATTTGCGATCGTTGAATGTCCAATTGACGGTGGCTACTCTTCAACTTCAGTATAGCTATTCCTGCTACTGCTGACCGATTTTCAATTCTAACTTATAAAGTGTGTGGACTTTTTAACTAGTATATTATACCGTGGAAAATAAAAAGTAATAGACATGTAATATCGTTGGGTTCTTTTATCTTAAATTAAGAAAAGCAGTGCTGGAGTTGGACATGAGACGGTTGCAATAAAATAAAATTAACGGTACCAATTTTCTTGCACCAGATGCGCATTTCGACAATAGATGCTCGTGGCCAAAATATTTGAAATCCAAAGCTTATGTAAAAGATGACGAGCTATTATCCAAAAGGTCCAAAAAGTATAGCCAAATCCGTGAAAGGAATCAGAGCTTTGCATGAGGGAGATACATTCCTTAATTTATAATAATTTCCATCATTTTGTAACAGCAAATTTTAAAAACACAAAAAATCCGAATTTTCATGCCAGTACCGAAGTACTGGCTACTGGCCTGGTGATACCCTCGGGAACTAATAGTCCACCAGCAGAGGCATCAACTCAGTGGTAGTAATAAAATTAACGGTACCAATTTTCTTGCACCAGATGCGCATTTCGACAATACATGTCTCTTCAGTGATGCTCGTGGTCAAAATATTTGAAATCCAAAGCTTATGTAAAAGATGAAGAGCTATTATCCAAAAGGTCCAAAAAGTATAGCCAAATCCGTGAAAGGAATCAGAACTTTGCATGAGGGAGATACATTCCCTAATTTATAATAATTTCTATCATTTTGTAACAGCAAATTTTAATAACACAAAAAATCCGTATTTTCATGCCAGTACCGAAGTACTGGCTACTGGGCTGGTGATACCCTCGGGATAAATGGAGTTTTACTGGCGAAAAAAACATACGCGAAATTTCATAATGCTTTTTAAAACAATAATGTCATTGCAATACATGACGTCATACGAATGAAAACTATAAAGCTGAAGCTTATGCTTTAACATGTACCATATAAATTCGGATAATTTTTTATTAATACAACGTTTATTTGTAGGTGTTGTTTTATTTTTGATTTCATTGTATTTGTCGAAAATCTGTGGATTTCAGCAATTCAATATGGCGGCCCACGTTTTAGTTACGACATGTCAATCATGGAATTGATTATAAATAGTAGCCATTGAAACACTAATATTATCATACAAGTGAGAGGTTTATCTAGCTTTAAACTCAGGTTTGATCCACCATTTTCTACATTAGGAAATGTCTGTACCAAGTCAGTAATATGACAGTTGTTTTACATTCGTTTGAAGTGTTTGGGCTTGTTATTTTGTCATTTCTTAAAGGAATTTCCGTTTTTAATTTCCAATGGAGTGCGGTATTTTTGTTATTTTGCTTTTTGTTACTTAAACATATCATTAGAAATGGAACTTTTTAGTACCGACATTTGCCGAGACGATGCAATTATAAGGGTCATTTTTTGCATTTGTATAAAAGGCTGTGGAACGGAGAACTCTGCAGAAATTTTCTCACAAATATTCTATGAATATTTCCCTATGAAAACTGAATCCGTATATTTACTGAGACACCGAAATTTTGACAACCGTCCGCTGTATTTTTTTTTTTAAGTAGGTGTTTTTATCCCTTGTTTAGTTGAAGCAAACATTGTTTTTTATTAGTTAAAACTGGGCAGTGAGCTAGATTTCAGTAGCCGCGAGTACTCGTAGATCGATACTTTCTGTCTTTTTGTCTTTTTGTCTTTTTGTTAATTTAGAAGAATGCTTTATAGTACACTGTTTGTGTATAAGGAATTATAATGGACTGAATATTATAAGCCTTAAACAGATTTAAAGTCAATATCATTCTTTTATCTACTAATCATGCATAGTGTGTGTGCATTTCTACCATGATGGTATATATTCCTAATTATCTTTGGGTAAATATGTTATAAGTCATTATGTAACAGATTTTAGTATAAGAAAAATTCGCATGGCTTGACTAATGATTTTTTTTTTAAATACGAACACAGCAATGAAATTCAAAATACAATCTCTTGAAACGAGCAAAACTATTAAAACGATAAACCTAAGTCAACAATTTACCTCCTTCACGTGGATGTATGATACATCTATTCTACTAAAATATCGAGGTCCAATTTTTAGCCATGGCGGCAATCTTGGTCGGTTAGCCGTGTCATCGGACACATTTTTTAAACTAGATACCCAAATGATGATTGTGGCCAAGTTTGGTTAGATATGGCCCAGTAGTTTCAGAGGAGAAGATTTTTGTAAAAGTTAACGACGGACGACGACGACGGACGAAAGACGTCAAGCGAGATAAAAGCCCTGTCGGCCAGGTGAGCTAAAAAAAAGGATAAGGTCACCCCTCATGCCACACAAATGTCATAGCAACGAAGTTGAAACCGGTTAGGACATACTGTAGTAAGAAAACCAAGCGGATTCAAAGAGAAAGATTATGAAAGCAGAGAAAATTATGCACCTTATAATTAGCATGACTTTATCAGATGAAAATACGAATTTTAAAATTCCAGGGTGAATATAAGCGTATGTACTTCATTCAGTCACGTATCCGCGCGGGTTTGTTCTAGTCATTTATAAATTCATTATCAATATCGATGTTCACTTATAAAGATCCTTTAACGTTATTGTTATTCTGAAAGTACTTAGGTTTAAAACTATAAAACCAGGTTCAATCCACCATTTTCTACATTTGAAAATGCCTGTACCAAGTCAGGAATATGACAGTTCTTGTCCATTCGTTTTTGATGCGTTTTGTTATTTGATTTTGCCATGTGATTATGGACTTTCCGAATTGATTTTCCTCTGAGTTCAGTATTTTTGTGATTTTACTTTTCATTTGTAGTGCGTGTATATTTGAATTAATGCCGACTCTATAAAAGTGTTCTACCTTGGCGTTGGAACCGTTTTGCTTTCTGAATATTGTTCTTTATATGACGTTGAACATGTTGAAGGGCTTTCCTTTTGTTCTGATCTGTTATGATTGCTTTACCGTAGTGAAATGTCACATGATCGTCTGGGGTCAAATCTGATAAGTATTTTGCAAATGACAAAACAGTCCTCATCTGAACGTTGGTTTGACATACTCATGTTGTGTTATACAGTATTTTTCTCATAAACAATTTTTTAATGCAACATTTTTTTTACCAATTTCAGAATATGTTGGGTTTTTAATCAAACAAAATGTCAAAACTGTATTTGAACATTGTAAATTTTGAAATGAAAATTGAAGCGAACAAATGTGAAGGATATATTTCTGTTCATCCTATTACTGCTTCGGATGTTAAATAAGATAACAAATAATTAATATCTTTTTTTTGTGAATACTCCGTTATTAAGGTGTCAGACCATCAATTCACTTACTCCAATTAAGAACGTATGTAAAAGTAGTCCTTCTCTGACAAAAAGTCCAACTACTATATCACTAGCCAGTCAACGCTGAGGTTGTAAGTTCGAATCCACCACGGGGCAGGTGCACTCGACCCCAATCTTAATCGACTTGCAATGTCAGTTTTCCTACCGAACGTCGGTGGTTCTCTCCGGGCACTCTGGCTCCCACCACCAATAAAAACTGACCGCCACGAAATAGCATGAAAGTGTTGAAAGTGGCGTTAAACACCAATCAATCAATTAATCAATCCCTTACCAAAAATAGCTAGTTTGATGTCGCTGTTAACTTCAACTAACCAACAAATTTGCAGAAATGAAACTGTTGATGAGGGAGAAATATATTGAAATCATTTTGAGCCAAAATTTACCTAGCCATAAGTTTGCATTTAAAATTGAGGATTAGTGCGCTCCATAGTATACTTATTATAGATTTTTCAGAAAATCATAGGTTATTTTTAGTAGTAGATAACTTCTGAACGTTGGTATTTTAATACAAGACTTTAAACATTGGTTGAAAATTGGCATGTAGAAAGGTGATACATGTACAATTCGGGATAAACATGGTTTCTAAGAAGTTAAAATTAAGTTTAAATATTAAGAAAGCTGTGAAAATTGAAAAATTTGATTGTCAATGAATCAATGTTTTTGCTTTGTCTGACCAATGCCGCAGTTATCAGTGAAATCTAAAACAAAAGACACAGAGTGTAATGTTCTCTTTAGAACATATGTGTCTGTAATGAAATAATTTGTCTTCAGGTCATTTATCACACCCAAGACTATTAGACTGTTACAATTAGACATATACAGGAAATTACTTTGCTCTGTACCAATACCAAAGAGCATAAACACTGAATTTTGGGAAATACGTTTTATGTTCTCTTGCGACATGACTATGAGTTTAATGAAAAAACTTAGTCCTGTAACTTGGTTGCACAGTATCAGCCTTAATATTTTTTAGGGTATTCCCCCACCAATTAAAGGCCCCGTCGTAATCACTTCACATTTCTAAATTTAAATATAAAATCTGTTACCACCGTAATAAACAGAAGACCATCAATTTATCAAGTCAAATATTATAATGCTAAATGCTTTTGGGTTGTGTTTGGTATGACACTTATTAAAGGCTGTCTTTTAAGCTTAGTAGTAAGATCTTTACTATTGTTTTATAGGTACTAAAATGAGTTTTATTTTAACAGGTAAATATATAACTAAACATGTATTGCTATCCAAGTATTAGCACTGATTGTCCTAAATCATGTCGATACTTATAACTCTACATTGCACAAGGTAATCCTTTTCCGAAACTGCTCGTGACGTCTATATACTAATTCAATCGGATGCGTCCTGATTTATATTTTAGTTTGGGAGAACATGATTGATTTGGTAGATTAAATTAGATTTGAACTTGCTTTCAGTTCCTATATGTATCGTGTGTGTCCTTTGTCTGTTTGGGTAAGTTTCAATCCGATGAGTCAGTTCTTTATGATGTGATATTGCACCATTTTACATGGTTAGGAAATCTGCAATCCAGTGGTTGCCGTCTGTCATACTTGTTTATTTTTAAGTGTTTTAGTATAGATGAAGCAGTTGTTTTGTTCATTCGAATTGTTTTACATTTTGTTATATAAGAGTCTTGTTGAGATTATTAAACGGTATGGGTTGTGCTCTTTACTGAAAGCCGTATACGATCACGTGTTATTGTTCACAACTTTGTCCTCTGGTCTTTATGGATATTTGTCTTAATTGAAGGCATTCCACATCCTCTTATTAATATAAAATTAACCGTGTGTTTTATTTATCTTGAAATAAACCGAACCAGGCATAGGGGTCATACTTTTAACCTAATACATATAACCAATTAAGGCAGATCCTATCTGTCTATTTACCTGAGATCTCCCCTATTTTTGATTTGTTAGTTTTCGCTTTTATGTTTCATCTTTTCTTCGATTTTTTTTAAATAGTTTTGTCGGTTCCTCATCCTCTTTTTGTTTGCCCATTTGGTATCCTCCGCCGCTTTCGAAAACTGGATGTAAGAATGATTGTATTTAAACAGAAAAGAAGTGAATAGATGCCTTAAAGCTGAAGAAATGACACTTTTTAATGCACCTTGAGCATGGATTATTCAAAATTTTCATTAGATACGACAACTCTTATTTCGATATTTCACGGGAAATGTACTTTAATATGAATATGGATACAATACATTGTTTTGAAATAATAGTACATTTAAGGAATGACTGTAATATGTTTTCTGTCTATGAAGAAATAACATAAAAAATTTGGTACACACTGAATATCGCGCGTAGTGTTATTTCGAATAGACAGAAAAAATATTACAGTCATTTCTTATAATTTAATTCTAAATTCCATTTTAAACCGTAGAAAACCATGAAAAAACGTTGATGACGTCACGGTCACATGACTAAATTATGTCTATGGGCTCATAACAAAATAACGTCAGCCAATCAGAAGACGTGTTACATCCAAAATTAAATTATTGCGATTTGTATAGTTTGCATCTCTTTTCATTTTGAATATCGTTGCGAGAAGCAAGTCAGCCAAATATTTCATTGTAACAACTAACAGTTTAATTTTAAGTGTAATTTAATTATCTCCCTTTCTAGCTATATCTTAAGCGTTTATTGAAATCTGCAACGTAACATTATTTAGATATAGTAATAGTAATTCAGATTTGAACAAGGGGATAGTTCCTTTTTGAAAAACTCAATATAAGATGGATGAATAAATAAAGGTAACAGTAGTATACCGCTGTTTAAAACTCATAAATCCATGGACAAAAAAACAAAATCGGGGTAACAAACTAAAACTGAGGGAAACGCATTAAATATAAGAGGAGAACAACGACACAACATTAAAATGTAACACACACACAAACAGAAACGGACTAAGCATTAGACAAAATCCTATGATGATAACAAATATAACATCAAAACCAAATACATGAATTTGGGATAGATAAATACCGTGACATGTCTAATAGTAATGTGAATTCACACTCAAAAATAAGTGAAAACAAACGACACAACGGAAACACAACGTTAAAATGTAAAACACACAGAAACAAACTATAATACAACAATGGCCATATTCCTGAATTGGTACAGGACATTTTTAAAGGAAGAAATGGTGGATTGAACCTGGTTTTGTGGCATGCCAAACCTCCCTCTTTTATGGCCATGTGAATATGTCAATAGTGCTTAAGAATTATTTCCCCGGCATACAAATTTTACAGCAAAGCTATCACACGTATTTCTTTTTTTTTTTTGCTAATCCGAAAGCTGTTTTCTTTTATCTTGATTTTCATATATTCTTAATAGATTTTATGAAATTTCATAATCGGTAACCGCACTGTTTGTTTCTAATTTATTATATAATGATATATTTTCTATCGTAAACACATTTTTGAAGGGTACTTCATCAAACACGGTTTTAGGAGAATGAATTTGAAAAGCATAAAATGAAATACTAGTACAACATCTCTTGAAATGCTTAAATGTACTAATCAACTCAGCGGAAAACCTCTTTTATTATTTTCTTCTGATTGACATTTGTTAAATGATCTTAAAGGATAATTACAACTTAAAAGTCAAATTCTTAAAGAAAGGTCAATTTGTTCCTTTTGCTTACTTACTCTTATTTATTTATTTTATTTATTTCTTTAATTGTATGTGATTGTATTTTGTAATTTACCTCTTGTTTCACATGTCAATGTGACGGAGTGTTTTTGAAATAAAGCATATTGTATTGTATTGTATTGTACTCATTAAATGAACCATTATTGACGTGATTGACGGGATTATGAGCATAATTAAACTGCGAATAGAAATAAAAAAGTGTGCTTCCAACTTTCGTAGTTTCTTTTTTTTTTTTTCTTATCTCTCTTAATACATGTTTAAGGGTATTTAATGCAAGCTTGTTTGGGTTTCATGACTATTTGCTTTAGATGAGGTTTGTACATTTAATTGCTGGAAATGGATTGAAGCTATGCACAAAATGACTTATTAAATTATTAATAAATGGACTTCGTGGTACGTTGTTTTGAAGTAATCACTAAGCAGAAGAGAAAGCTTTACATCAAAGTTGAATCATTTAACAAAAATACAAGTGAAATTAGATATGGTCGTTTATAAAACTCGATCATTTGAAAAAAAGAAAGAGGACTTTTATACTTTTATACTTATACGCCTCGTTGATTTTTTTCATAATTTCTGTTTAAAACAAAGATTTTATATTGATATTTTGTGATTATTGTTTAATGAATTGTTTCATTTAACTGTTTATCAATGCATTGTTTAATGACAATAAAGCAATTTAAACTTTAAATAACTTAAACCTTTCAAGTCCTATATTGTCAGTCAAACATTATTTCATTACATAATTCCTTTATTGTTCGATTTTTCAATTATATTAGAAACAATTAAGTATGGTTTTGATAAAATCTAGTGTCCTTTTGAATAATCCTTTGACATTCATAATCAAATATAATATGCTGAAGTAATATAAAATTAGACAATTAAATTTTCCGCTCAACACATGCAAATCCGTGGTCTCATTAAGTTAGATTTACCTCCATCTGAAAAGCCCAAATCTGCAAATTTAAAACTTAAGGAAGTCTAAATACTTGAACCCCAGGCCCTCATGAGCTATATATGAACAAAATGGACATAAGAATAGTAGCCAAGTTGGAACCTTTGTTTCTTAATGATTTTAAATTTATCAAACATGTAAAATAAATATGACGGGGTAAGTTCCTATGGAAATTTTTTTTTTCAAGAGTATACATTTTCAAGTAATGATAAAAACTGATTTTTTGTTAATAGATGATTTCGTGGTTTTGATAGATTTCGCATACTAGTAAATAAACTCATCAAAGATACGAGGACTAAATTTTATATATACGCCAGACGCGCGTTTCGTCTACAAAAGACTCATCAAAAGCATGAGGGAAGTTTTCAAATGAATGCAACTTAAATTAACGAAATGTACAACCTCACCCACATAAAAAAAAATCAAGAGTATCGCTTTGTGTGCAACTAAGAGAAATCCCCACAAAACGCAAAAAAAAAGTCATAACGCACGCATCCCCCTTTATTTCAGTGTCTTTTAAATCTCAATTGCGAAAAAACACTTACCAGAAACAGCAAAAACTCAACTAGAGATAACCACACTTTAAACTACCTGAACATTAAGAAGAATACAGTTTTCCTGTGTCAACCTTTTGTGTAACGCATTGCTAATTTAAAGGTTACAATTCTACTTTGTTTTGGATTCAAGACCCCATGTATAAAGGCCGTTGGTGTTTAAATGCAAATACAACAAATTATATTCAATAATGTGAAAAAAGTATGCAAATAATAATAAAATGAATTTCAGATGTTCGTATACACTTACAAAGTATGCAGTTATACATATTATACAAGTTTGTAAAAACTTATAACCTAGAACAGAGATATTGTTTTAAAATCTAACTAATTTAATTTCAATGGACTGCACATAGAAATAAGAAGATGTAGTATGAGTGTCAATGTGACAACTCTACATCCAAGTCACAATGTGTAAAAAGTAAACAATTATAGGTCAAAGTACGGCCTTCAACATAGAGCCTTGGCTCACACCGAACAGCAAGCGTTAAAGTGCCCCCAAATGACTAGGGATAAACAATTAAAACAGAAAAATCATCGGTCTAATCTTTATAAATTAAAAATTAGAAACGAGAAACACTTATGGACCACACCAACAAACAACAACCACTGAACAATAGGCTCCTGCCTTAGGACAGGTGCATACAAAACATGTTTTTGAGCGTTCAACCCTCACCTTATCTGGTACAGTGGTGTAACATCACAATATAAGAACAACCAGTAAAATTTAGTTTGAAAGAGAATGTATAATCAGATCAACAGAAAAAAACCCACAATGTATCCATCTAAGTGTACTCACAGTGACGAGTAAGGCAGGAAGAAAGAGACACATAACAAAGCTAGTTCAAAGCTAATTTCAAACTTATAAGTAAGCCATGTTTTGCCAGACTAAAATATCTATCTGTACACATCCAATGGATTGTTTACACATTTTTCCATGCCCTTACTGTTCATAACTTGCAAAACAGTAGCGGTTTTGTTGCTCATTGGTGAATGCAGTACAAGTACGGTACTCATAATTGTCTAATTGGCAGTTATACCACATTTCCTTATCTTAATTTTTGCTATATTGAACTCGCATGAAAGATCGTTAATTGAATCTTCGGCAAATCTAATATACTTTCAACGTCAAGTGTCCCTTATATAAGTAACGTGGCATTCTTACAAAAATGAAAAGTATGCAAAAAAGAGGGAAAAGCAAGTGGTTTAGAGACATGTTTGTTACCAAAATTGTAAACTGTTTAGAACAAAAGTAATGATATATGTAAGTCTTCTAGAGACAAACTTGTTGACAAATTGGTATGGAGAGAGGACATAATATATTGTGCCACGCTAAACACCCAAAATAACGGATTGTTTATCGGCTTTTCAAGTTTAGAGAACCCCAACACATCAATTGGAACCATAACTTCAAAATAATTATGGATTCCATTGAGGACTACGCCAGAGCATGGGCTTAGCGATAAGATGTTGAACTGGACACTTTGTCAGAATGGGTTTAAACTATCAAATCTCTGATAAAACGTCGCATTCACAAGTTGAAAAACTGTGTGAACGATCGACCAAAGTCCGTTTTCAGAGACAAAGAGGCCATGAAATGTCTATCATCTCTTCATGATAAATATGTTGTTGTTCCTGCGGACAAAGCTTCAAATAATATTGTCTTTGTATGTAAATCGTATTACTACGAATGTCTTGTAAAATAATTGGATATAAAGGAGCACTCAGGTAATCCCACATACAAAGACATATCATTTGACAAGGATGAGATTTTAGAAAATCATAAGTCCTTCATGGCTTCAATAAACATTACATTGAACACCAAATCGGAGGACTTACCTTGTTTGTATTGGATACCAAAACTTCATAAAATTCCGTACAAACAACTGTATATTGCTGGCTCATCTTCATGTTCCACTAAAGAATTGACCATTAGTTTGACTAAAATTCTATCCGCAGTGAAAGAGGGTCTTCAGAAATACTGTGAACTGTTTACTCGCGTAGTGGTATTAACCATATGTGGATTCTTAAAAATTCTAAAGAACTTCTAAACAATTTTAAATCTCGGTCTTTTTCTGAAGTTAGTTCTATCAAAACTTTTGATTTTTCAACCCTGTATACCACCATTCCCCATGTGAAATTGAAAAATCGCCTAAAAGAAATAATCCACAATGCCTTTCAACATAAAAATGGTAGCATACGCTATAAATTTATTACTTTGGGATTTCATAAGGCATATTTCGTTAATAGTGACAAACTAAAAGGTAAAACATGCTACACAAAAGAACAAGTGGTCAGTATGCTGGAGTTTCTTATCGACAACATATTTGTTGAATTTGGAGGAAGACTTTTTCAACAAATTGTCGGCATTCCTATGGGAACGAACTGCGCGCCTCTCTTTGCTGACAACTTCTTATTTTCATATGAATCGGAGTTCCTTCAGACACTTGTAAAAAACAAGAAGATCAAAGAAGCCAGGTTATTTAATTTCACTTTCAGATATATTGATGATGTTGTTTCCATTAACAATCCGAACTTTTCTGATTGGGTTCCATTATGTATCCACCAGAACTAGAAATTAAAGAGACAACAGACACGACTTCCTCCGCCTCATTTTTAGACTTATACCTCGAATTTGACATACACAGTCATCTTAGAACCAGAATCTATGACAAACGAGACGATTTTGATTTTGAAATTATCAATTTCCCCCACCTTAGTAGCAATATACCAACTTCACCTGCATATGGAATATAAATTTCCCAACTTATTCGGTATTCAAGAGCTTGCAGCTCCTACTCAGACTTTGTAAAACGTCACCAATGTCTGAGCAGAAAGTTGATGAACCAGGGGTATGTCAAAAAATGTCTCGTCCTTTTTCTAAAAAAGTTCATCGGAAGGTACCCAGAACTTGTTGATAAATATTCAGTATCAACTTCACATATAATACACGATGGTCTTGAAGTATAGATTTTGCGTACTGACGTTGTTTATCATCTTAATAACGTGTTATATTATTCTTTTATTTGTCTT
Source organism: Mytilus edulis (assembly GCF_963676685.1). Classification (NCBI taxonomy): domain Eukaryota; kingdom Metazoa; phylum Mollusca; class Bivalvia; order Mytilida; family Mytilidae; genus Mytilus; species Mytilus edulis. The sequence continues at coordinate 81,208,412 of NC_092353.1, read as the reverse complement.
TATTAATATTACTTTTACTGTTAAGTCTGTTTTTTTAGATATCCTTTTTGACTTAACTCTGTGCTTATGTATCCCATCATACTTTGAACGACAAAATTATTTTATGATGTGACTCTGTACCTATGTATCTTGTCATACTTTGAATGACAAAATTATTTTATTTATTAATAGTACTTTTACTGTTGACCCACTTTTTTGTGATATACATTTGACGTGACTCTGTACTCATGTATCCCGTCATACTTTGAACCACACTATTATTTTATTTATTATTACTTTATACTGTTTAGTCAGTTTTTTTTATATCTATTTTGCGTGACTGTATTTATGCATCCCGTCATACTTTGAACGACAAAATTATTTCATGTCTACCTGTGCGAATTTTAAACGCGCAATTTTACACTAGTACTCAAAACCCTCCTTCCTTGATGGGTGCATTTTACATAGACAAATAAAATCGTATAATATAATCAAAATGAGGATGTTAATTTGATGTGTGCTTATTCGTTACATTTGTTGTTTTTATAGTGATTAATATGATAACACAATGTTGACTGCTGTACCCCTATTTTTGACTATTGTGTCTGTTTGTTTTGTTCAAACATCGGTGACAATATAATGGAATGTGATACGACTGTCATACAAGTGAGAGGTTTAGCTAGCTATAAAACCAAGTTCAATCCACCATTTTCTACATTTGAAAATGCCTGTACCAATTCAGGAATATGACAGTTCTTGTCCATTCGTTTTTGATGCGTTTTGTTATCTGATTTTGCCATGTGATTATGGACTTTCCGAATTGATTTTCTTCTGAGTTCAGTATTTTTGTGATTTTACTTTTTCAACGTTTGTATAAGGTTTTGCATTTTCAAATACTTTGGCTTTGAGACCCAGTCGAAATGCGCATCGGGAGCAATACATTTAGTACCGTTGATGTACTTCTGCAACTGGGTTGATACCTCTGCTGGTAGAATGTTAATCCCCGAAGGTATCATCAGCTAGATAGGCAGAACTGCTGTAATGGCAGAAAAAAAAACCGGATATTGTTTTTTTCGAAATTTACTGTTATAAAGCTTTTGGAATCATTTTAAATTTTGGAATATATCTCCTTCGTGTATAGCTCTGCTTCCTTGTCCAGGATGACTTTACTTTTGTTCCTGTTTTGTTTTTTCGACTCTTTGACTTTGTATTAGGTATTGTATTTTCTAATATTTTGGCCTTGGGCATTACTGTAGCGACATTAATTGTCAATATGCACATCTTATGGAGTTATTTTTTTACCGTTCATTTATTACTACTACTGGATAGATAGATACCTCTATTGTGGAGTATCAACAGGTCGGTATCCAGTATTTCTGTACTGGCATGAAGAATTAAGGCAACTGTAGTTTACCAATGTTCATATTTCGTAAATCGCTTAAAAAGAAACAAATCACGATAACGAAAAATAACTGAGGAAAGCGCATGAACTCCAAAAGGATCCAGAGCGGGTGCGCCGACAAGATAAGCGTCTCCTGATATGCATGCATCACCCGCCATGCTGAAACATATTCAGTCAAAATGTCACAATCACAAGCAGTTTAATTACAGATCAGAAGACTATACTGGTAATTAAAGGTAAAGTTCCGATACATTATATCGGTCAGCAAAACCGTGAGGGTGGCCGTAATTCTTAATGTAGTCGATTGATTTCAGTCGTTCTTCCTCATAACTCTGTAGGAACAGATTTTGTGTAAGGAGCACACCCTGTTAATTAAGTATGTATAGTGTGAACATGAACGAGCGAAAAGTATTAACTGAGATATGTAAGATATGTAAACACCATACGATGGCACAGAGGATATGTTATTGCTGAGAAATTGAAAGTTGACAATTGGAATGTTTATATCATCACGTTTATCAAATATTCTAGTTGGTAGCAATTTTTGTTCAAGTCATTGCTGGGTTGTTGTCTCATGGGCGTATAGATTTCACCTCCTTGTATTTATATCATGAATATTATTGATCAATTTGAAGGTTATTATCTCCTTGACGCATACCAACACCTCCATCTTTTTTTTTTCTTTATGATTGTTTTGTTCAAGTTGTTGGGTTGATGTCTCATTGACGTATATAACACATCTCCTCGCATTTATATATACTTAATGTCTCTTTGTATTTATATCTATAATATTTTGATCAAATCCATGGGTTGCTGTCTAATTGATGTCCATCCCACATCTTCTTGTATTCATATCTTTTTTAATATTTTGTTCAAGTCGTTGGGTTGCTGTCTCATTGACATATACCACAAATCTTCTTGTAATCGTTCTTTTTTTATATTTTGTTCATGTCAATGGGCGGTTGGTTCATTGACGTTTATCCCACATCTACCTGAATTTGTTTTTATAAAATTTGGGTTTAAGTCGTTTGGTTGCTACCCCATTGCTTAACACCTTGTTGTATTCGAATCTATAGAATATAGTATGGAAAACGGAAAACCAAAGAGCAGAAAACCGGCAAAGGTCACCAATGTGTCTTCAACTCAGAAAGAAAATCCCTCACATAATACTCCATCAATCCCCTTGTATTCTTATCTATAATATTGTTGTTAAAGTCGTTTATTTTCGTGGGAATCAATTTTCATTGATTAAGAAAAACTTACATTTTCGTGGATATTTGATTCCGTGGTTTTGTCAATCACTACAATTTTTTTTTTATTCGAGCGTCGCTGATGAGTCTTTTGTAGACGAAACTTGCGTCTGGCGCAAATACAAAATTTCAATCCTGGTATCAATGATGAGTTTATTTATGTAAAAGAGGGACGAAAGATACCAAAGGGACAGTCAAACTCATAAATCTAAAACAAACTGACAACGCCAGGGCTAAAAATGAAAAGGACAAACCAAACAACAGCACACACGACACAACATAGAAAACTAAAGAATAAACAACACGAACCCCACCAAAAAACTAGGGGTGATCTCAGGTGCTCCGGAAGGGTAAATAGTTGTATCAAATACACTCATCATAGATACCAGGATTAAAATTTTGTTTTTGTGCCAGACATGCGTTTCGTCTACAAAAGACCCATCAGTGACGTTCGAATCAAAAAAAGTTAAAAAGGCCTAAATGAAGTACGAAGTTGAAGAGGATAATATCAAAAATTCCTTTTGCCAAATACAGCTAAGGAAATCTATTCCGGAGATAGAAAAGCCTTAGTTTATCAAAACTTCATTGTTTTAAAACAGTCAATTTATAATGATGACCATATCAAAAGCATCTAAATAAGCAATAACAAACTATTATACATTCTTGGATAAGGTAAGTGATGTTGATATAAGAATATGCTGATCCCAATTAACAAAGAGTGTAAAATGTGAACAAGTCTATATAAAACCAAATGACCTCTCTGAAATATAATTAGTAACCTCGAGCAATGTAGGTCTGTGACGAATGCTTGAACCATTAAACATCACAACTTATCATCTAACTTCGTACAAGAACGCGTCATTGGCTGAATTTGCCACTAACAATTTATTTGTAGATGTATCATAATGCAGCACTGGTGGACTTTTCAGTCCATCTTCGTTTGATAAAAGTTGTCTATGGCGTTTTCCATCAGGATTGATGACGACCACATTGTGAGAATGATATCCCACTACCAACACGTTACCAGAATTGTCTACAGAGATACCGAGTGGTAATTTCAGAACACGTGTATCACAGAACGTCCACAGTTCGTTACCATGGTAATCATAACAGTTTACATTGTGATTGTCACTGTTTGTGTAGAACAGTTTGTCACCGAATGTTGTAACGAACGACAAGGTCGTAAGTTTGTTATTGGTAACATTTGTAATTGGATTCATCACTAAGACTTATTATCTGTGACCCTTTCTGCCTGGCACAATTAATCAAATGTCCGTCTTTGTATACTACTCCCTCGTTGTATGAATGAACGTTTATTGATTTCTTCAGTCTGTGCCTCGATCCTTAACTCGATTATATTAATCGTACCTGATTGGCCGGATGTTACAGCAATAGAATCATCACCAAAAAAACACATCAAACATATCACTTATTTTCCTGATTTCGAAATATCTTGATCCGTCTGGTTTGAGTGCTCTTATTTTATCTTGTTTATAACAGGAGAATACCATCCTACCATCAGGAAGAAGGGAACAACCTTGGATTTCTGACAAATCTGTATTGTTTTACATTTGAATTCGTATGTGTTTAGAAAAGGCTTGATTCTATACCTTAGAATTACTAGTAGCATTAAACTTAAACTTTTATAACACAAAATATTGTATGGTTGATAATATATTTTGTATCACAAATAGTAACTAAACTTTTATGATCTTATATATTTAGTTCAAGCAACTGAATTGTTTGTTACCAGAAAAGACGTTAGTTTGTTTTCATTTTATATCATATTCACTCAAAAACGGGGTTACATTCGAAAAGAAACAAACTCAGATCAACTGCTCGAAAAACACGTTCTAAGCTGGACACTATACCTACCGTGATTAAGTTATTATCACTGGTGTAAAGCTGATGACCGTAACTGCATTCACGGTCATCCCAAGATGTCGGATGAAAAATTAGGTCAGTATTTGTATTGTCTGTTCAAGTGTTTCTATATCATTTTCTTTGCAAAGCAAACATTGGTACGATGTAAATGTATAAAAGAATTACACGGAAATCACATATTACTACCGAGAAATGTGTATGAAACAGGAAATTTGAATTGAAAAAATCGCTAAGATGACCGTAAATCGTCATTAAAATATTTTCAAGATGACCGTAACATAAAACAAGGATGACAGTGATTGGTAAAAAGATGACCGTAATTTATAAAGGATGACCATCGATTCTAACAAATATCCGTATTTGTATTACCTTTTTGTATCAAATAATTAATCGTTGTTAAAATACAGGGGCCCCTAAGTATGCGACCTGAGCTACTTAGGTATTTATATATCAGGAAATGATTGAATAAAATATTTGTTATCGTTAAAAAAAAAAAAAAATCGTGTTGGTATAAAACGTATTTATAAGACTGCATTATCCTATTATTCAATTTTGGATGTAACACGTCTTCTGTTTGGCTGACGTTATTTTGTTATCAGCCCATAGATATAATTTTGTCATGTGACTGTGACGTCATCAACGTTTTTTCATGGTTGTCTACGGTTTAAAATGGAATTTAGAATTAAATTATAAGAAATAACTGTAATATTTTTTCTGTCTATTCGAAATAACATAAAAAAATGTGGTGCACACTGTTAAATAACCCGCTACGCGCGTTATTCAGTGTGCACCAAATTTTTTATGTTATTTCTTCATAGACAGAAAAAATATTACAGTCATTCCTTAAATAGGTAGAAGAAAATAAGACGCTTCAAATACATAGTTCACCAACTGTATTAAATTGTATCCGAATGAAAGAGGAATCGTGCTAGCTTTGAACATGAGCTATCTTGTAGACAATGTGCTTACTATGTAAACATTTTAACCTGCCTGTATTATAACCCAAGGAAACAGGTGTATATATGTTGTACCTGCTTTGCACGATAGTATATAGTATATATATTATTGGAGGGCACCTTTTATATTGTACAAGGGAGTTGGAGTGTTCAACAATTTTTACATTTCTAAATCTATCCGATGTACAATGTATATAGTACTGTAAAAAAATCTAAATTATAAAAGTGAAAACCAAATTATAAATTTAGAAGAACAAACTATAGCATTCAAAAGATGTTCCTAAAATTTTAAAGTCAGTGGCGATTATGTCCAAGAAGGGTGTCCAACGGAATTAAAAATGAACTTTATTAGGTCGTTAGTTTTCTCGTTTGAATTGTTTTACATTGTTATTTAGGGGCCTTTTATAGCTGACTATGCGGTATGTACTTTTCTCATTGTTGAAGACCGTCCGGTGACCTTTAGTTGTTGATTTCTGTGTCATTTTGGTCTCCAGTGGAGAGTTGTCTAATTGGCAATTATAGGACACATTTTTTTTTTTTATATTTATGAACTGTTGCCAAATATTGAAGCAAAACTAAAAGAGACTTCATTTCCGTATTGAAATCCTTATCTAATGAGATATTTACTGAACATGTTGCTTTTCATTTGTTACTAAATGTCGGAATGTTGAATCTCAGTCAAACCAACTGAATTCAGAATAACTTTGGCAGTTCCATTGGATCCGGTGTTGTCAATGCACTGTTTATATATTTCATGGCAGATGTTAAGATTTCAATCTGATTCCGCTGGATAATCATTTGTTTAATCAATGGGTTTTTTTCTTCAACTTTTCGTCGTATCGCTGTCAATTTGTATTATATTCTTCCCTATACAGTTTGGAGTTATACAAGGAGATAACCCAAGTCCTAACCTGTTTAAGATTTTCATCAATGACCTTCCCAACTATTTGGAAAAATCTCTAGACCATATAAATATTAATAGGCATATTATCTCTAAATCCTTAAAAACTAGTACTTTATGCATGTTTTTGATCATACTATTAAGCTTATTCTTTTCTATGGAAGTGAAATTTGGAGCTCATTCAATCCCTTGATAGCAAAATTTAGATATGGAAACCAACTAATTTGCGTGGATAAAATTTATTCAAATTGTACTTGTGAAAAGCTACAAAGTAAATTTTGTAAATTCATTCTGGGTGTGCACAAATAAAAAAACACAAATTGTGCAGCCTTATCTGAACTTGGTCGGTTTCCACTGTACTTTTAATTAGTGAGGTCTATTTTGAGTTATTGGCTTAGACTAGAAAAATTTCCTTTATTACAAGATGCATACTCAGCATTCAAATCTCTATGTTCTCAGTATAAATCGTCATGGTATGGCTTTCTCCAACACATTTTAAAAACTCTTCCTGGTTTTGCAAACCTAAATGATGGGAAAAATATTTCAAATAATACCATCAGGAAAATTTTGAAAGAGACGTGCATAAAAAATTTGGAAGGATCAACTGACCAAGAAATCAGAAGGAGAGCTCCGCACTTATGTGAAAGTTAAGGATAATTATGGTTTGGAAAATTATCTATATAAATAGTATAACAAAATGTTAGCTTAGGAGATCATTTACAAAATTGAGGGTGTCATCTCACCATTTGCAGATTGAAATAGAACGATACCAGGGTACTCCTCAAAACCTTAGACTATGTCAGCAATGTAATTCTGGTAATATTGAAAATGAAGTTCATTTTCTCTTTTATTGCACAAAATATAACGAAGACAGACACCATTTATATCACATCTGAATCATGTTCCAATTTCATTAACTTAAACTCCCAAGAGAAATTGCTATGGCTGCTGTCTTGTGAGTACTCAACTTTATGAAAAGAGTTGTGTATATTCCTGGTTAAACACTGCAAATAGCAGATTTATATTCCATGTTTCGCAAAATTAGCTATTGTTGTTATTTAAAAAAAAATATTTGTTAAGTGACAGAATTCAGTTTCTCTATTTATTTGTTCATCTGCTTCTGACACGGAGAGGATGGCTATTATTGCCTATCGCAATCAACAGTATATCCTACAGCATCGTACCTTGGTGTCTCCTACAGATGAACAAATTTCCATCTTTATAAATAATAATTTAAGTCTGTTCAAACTTTACTTTTAATGTGTTTTTTTATTGGTGCATTGTTGGACATAGAAATAATAATGATTACAAGGAAGGAAGGGGGAAAAAGTACTTTTAATGTATTTTTGTTATTAATGCTATTTTCATTTGTCTATTACAATATCAGTCACGATATATAATGTACAATAATTATTGCATATACTATCATTATTGGTAATTTTAAATGCCCCTATGGGACCCTGATTGGAAAAATAAAATATTTGAACTGTATTCAAATTTTAACGTTGTTATCAATAAATATTTAATTATTTACGAGAAATATGCAATTTACTATCATCTAAATACGGCAAATAGTTGAAAAGAAATTGATAAAACATATTTATAACCGCTAAACGAAGCCCTATTGAGACAAACTCAACAAACAGTTATGAATACAAATATGAATATTTCTTAAAATTGACTGTCATCCTTTAAAAGTTACGGTCATCCTTCACAAATTACGGTCATCTTTTAGCCAATTACGGTCACCCTTGTTATGAATCGCTGATCCTGTTACGGTCATCTCGATTATGATTAACGGTCATCTTAGCGATTTTTTCAAATCCAATTTCCTGTTTCATACACATTTCTCGGTAGAAATTTGTTGATTCCGTGTGAATCTTTTACAAATTTACATCGTACCAATGTATGCTTTGTAAAGAAAATGCTTTATAAACACTTAAACAGACAATACAAATACTGACCTAATTTTTCATCCGACATCTTGGGATGACCGTGAATGCAGTTACGGTCATCAGCTTTACCCCAGTGATTATGTAGGACGTTAAGCGCCGAAACTTTTTACCTATTGACAATCCTACCATTAACTGCATTGTATTTAATAAACAAAGAAATAAAGAATCTGACACGATCCTTTTGAAATAATAATAATAAAAAAGAATAAATGTGTATATAATATGCGTTCACCTCACAAATATGCATTGTCAATTTTTATTCTTTTAATTTCTGAAGCAAATGAAGCTACGCTGGTGCTTTATTACTGTATGACCAAGCATAACACACGCTTGATCAGACCACTCTTCACAGTAGAAGCAATTAAACCTTGTTCTTGATTTCCATTTCTAGAACGATAAAACATTATTTCTTATGAAGCAAGAATCTTGCAATTACCCGGGTGTAAATAACACCCCATCCTAGTTCACCATGGAAAAAAATATATGTCAAAATTTCCAACAAAAAAAAAATTGTTGCCAAAATTATGAAAATTTGAAATTTTGGAAAAATATAATAATAAGAATAAAAAAAAAAAAAAAATTATAAAAAAAAATTTGCCAAAAAGCCAAGTTAAGAAAAAAAATATTCTTCAATATTCCCCAAAAAAGTCAAATTTTCAAATCTTCCTCAAATGAAAAATAAAATAAATAGATCATACTTGTAAATGCACAGCAACGCCGGTGTTGAAAAATGTGTAGTGTAAGTTTGTCATCAGAATTTTTTTCAATTTTATTTCTGGGAATAAAAATAGTAAACGAACGCTAATTAAGAAATAAATTCGTTATCTTGGTGCAATCAGGGGTGTATGGAATTTTACACCGGTGTAGAAAATGCATAACCACCTTCGGCTTCGCCTCAGGGTGTGTTCTGAAACATTTTAACATGCTTTCCATACATACTTTTTATGTGATTATCTCCCTTTATCAACACAACTCGTGTATGCTCGCTTCAGAACTTTGGACCAATTCTTGGCGTATTATTGTCCACCACACTGTCAGTTATGCTATTTTAGTATTATTATGTATATTTTCATATGTACCGTTAGTTCCACAATGATTTTTATGACGATTTGAAGTAATTTCACATGTTTCACGTAAAAGCCTTTGCAAACATCCGATTTTGATTATCATACATTGTATCATTTTTTGGGCATTAAAGCAAGTTAAATACACAGTCCAATCCCCTTTTTGTGAAAGTATTTGGCCTGTATCGCCCTCTAAAATTTGTATTTTTTGCTTTGTAAAGTGTCCCTTTTCGATCAAATTTTTGTATGGAACGCCATTTGTGTCATAGATTTTTGTAAACAATTTTGACATTGTATTGAAAATTGTATTTTTGACTACGTATGTGTTTGTAAAATTACTTAAGGTTGTTTTTATTTTATCTTTTGTAGTTTTTACCTTTTGACATCCAATAAAGATGTGTTTGGAGAACTTTGTGCTTTTTTCAATGCATGTTGGATTCAACCGGTTAAACTAACTGTCACCCCCGGGATCGGACAGAACAGGGTGTTTTGATTTTCAACACCGGTGTAAAATTCTGTACACTACTGATTACACCAAGATAACTTATATTACTATCAAGACAAATAGTAAATGAAACATTAAGGATATATTTTCTGTAAAACACATTTACTCGCTTTACACACTATTCGTACGTACCTCTCAGTCCAACATGTCTGAGCTGACATAAAGATTGTTTACATCCCGAAATATTTACTGTATGAAATTCATATTGGTACACTAACATGAAGATTTCTGAATGCAAATGAACGATGATTTTTTATGAAATGTACGTGTTAATACAGCATTATCAAACTGGTTTAATGCATTGTTTCGTGCTTTGAAAAGCGGGATTTGGTTTTTCACTCGATAAAACAAAGACACTTGAAAAAACACGGATATATGAAAATGAATTTACTCTCCAAAATGTCCTTTTCATTTCATGGCAAAAACAAGAGAATTTGCGTAAAATTTCTGTATATCTAAGTATATATGGATTCCATGTAAACATTTCCGTTGACATTTGCATTTGCATGTGTATAACAATGGCTTAAATCTATATTTTGGAATATAGCATTGTAAGCCTAAAACAAACGTTTTTAAAACAAAATAATGTAGGGTTGATAATATCTTTTTATCAAAAATACTAATTTACCTTCTATGATCTTGTAGATAATTCGTCTTTTTTCATGTTTTACCAGAAAGGAAGTCTGTTTGTTTACATTTTGGATCTTATTCACTCGAAAAAAACTATACGTTCTGAAGTTGTTGGTCTGCTGTATCATTGACGTATACTCTACATTTCCTTGTAATCGTATCTATAATATTCTCGATTAAGTCGTTTGTTTGCTGTCACTTTGACTGACAGTGAGGTCGTTGATACAAATCAGAATTAAGAAACTGAATGTGTCTATCAATGCCCATGCTACGTCCATCTTTTAAGACCCAAATGTTGCAAAACACTTATCCTACCTCCATGACAAATATGTTGTTGTCCCCGCAGATAAAGTCCCAAACAACATCGTTTTTGTGTGCAAAACTCATTACATTAACTGCTTGATAAACGAATTAGGTATTGACAATTCACTTGGAAACTCAACATATACCCTAACGACACTTACCAAAGAGGAAATCCTGGATAATCATAGGTCTGTTCTATGTTCCTTTGGAATTTCAACCAAAGATGACGAACTGAATCTTCCATCACTGCATTGGATACCTAAACTACATAAGTGTCCTTACAAACAACGGTATATTGCTGGGTCTTCCAAATTCTCCACGAAACCTCTTTCTAAATTATTAACATCTATTTTATCAGCAATCAAAGATGGACTTCAAAGTTATTGTGAAACTCCCTATTATAGAGGTGGCGTGAATCAGATGTGGATACTTAAAAATTCCAAAGATCTTTTAGAGTACATACAATCTAACTCTCTTTCATCTTGTAACAGTATTAAAACATTTGACTTTTCTATTCTTTACACAAGTATTCCACATTCCAAACTAAAAGACAAATTGAAAGAGTTGGTATTGCTTTGCTTCATTAAAAAGAATGGCCAACGTAGATACAAGTATCTTGTCTTAGGGAGGGATAAATCTTACTTTGTAAAGGATCACTCTGATTCAAACAAAAAATTCTCTGAAACTGATATTAGCAAGATGCTTGATTTCTTGATTGACAACATATCTGTTACGTTTGGAGGACGTGTTTTTCAACAGACTGTCGGCATTCCAATGGGAACAAATTATGCCCCTCTACTTGCCGACTTGTTTCTTTGTTATTATGAGGCTGACTTCATGCAGGAACTTCTTAGGAAGAAAGATAAGAAGTTGGCAATATCCTTTAACTCTACTTTCCGCTATATAGATGATGTGCTTTCACTAAATAATTCAAAATTTTGGTGACTATGTGGAACACATCTATCCCATCGAACTAGAGATAAAGGATACTACAGATACAGTTAAGTCGGCCTCATATAATGACTTACATCTAGAAATTGACAATGAGAGTCGGTTGAAAACAAAACTTTACGACAAAAGAGATGATTTCAGCTTTCCAATTGTGAACTTTCAATTTCTAAGTAGCAACATTCCAGCAGCACCTGCATAGGGGTATATATCTCCCAATTGATACGATATTCCCGTGCTTGCATTTCCTATCATGATTTTCTTGATAGAGGGTTGCTGCTCACAAGGAAGCTATTAAACCAAGAGTTTCAAATGGTGAAGTTGAAATCATCCCTTCGTAAATTTTACGGACGCCATCACGAGTTGGTTGACCGTTATGGAATAACCGCTTCACAAATGATATCGGATATGTTCTTTACGTCGTAACTACAATCCCCTTCCCTTTCATGAATGTGACCTACCGAATTAGACTATTAACCGGATTTGTTATCACATAAGCAACACGACGGGTGCCACATGTGGAGCAGGATCTGATACCCTTTTGGAGCACCTGAGATTACCCCTAGTTTTTGGTGGGGTTCGTGTTGTTTGTTTTTTAGTTTCCTATGTTGTGTCATGTGTAATATGGTTTGTCTGTTTGTCTTTTTCATTTTTAGCCATGGCGTTGTCAGTTTATTTTCGATTTATGAGTTTGACTGTCCCTTTGGTATCTTTCGTCCCTCTTTTGACGTATATCCATATCTCCATGTATTCGTATCTATAATATTGTTGTTCTAATGTGCTTTCTGTTGAGAACCCTTTTTTACTTTACAATTAATCTTTTTTTTTATAACCTCAGTATTGTTAAATCCTCCAATATATTTGACTGGCCTTACTTTCCTGTCTATCTCATTTTTTCAATAAGTCTGTGTAAGATAAATCCTTTTTCTATTAAAATCATTAATATAAACCATGCCATACATTTTTCAATTAGGCAAATGATGTTTTTATGAACAAATACTGGTCCCGATTAGCAAGGAATATAAATGCAAACAAATTTAGATAGAACCAATTGATCTATTTGACATATAGTCAGTAATCTAGATCAACGTAAGTCTTAAGACGAATACTGGAACCATTAACAACACTACTAATAATTAACTTCATACAAGAACGCGTCATTCGCTCTATTTGCTACTAACAATTGATTGGTAGATTGATCATAATGCAGCACCGTGGGTCTGTTCAGTCCCTCATTACGTGATAAAAGTTGTCTATAGCGTCGTCCATCAGCTGAGATGACGACTACGTTGTGAGTAAGATATCCCACCACAAATACGTTACCATCATTGTCTGCACAGATACCGAGTGGAAACTACAGAACATTTGTGTCACAGAATGTCCACAGTATGTTACCATGGTAATCACAACAGGTTACACTTTCATTTTCACAGTTTGTGTAGAACAGTTTGTCACCGAATGTTGTAACGTACGACCATGTCGGAAGTTTGTTTTTGATAACATTGGTTATGGATTCATCACTAAGACTAATCATCTGTAGTCCTTTCTTCCTGGCACAATAAATCAAATGTCCGTCTTTGTATACTGCTCCACCATTGTATGATTTAACTTCTATTGATTTCTTCAGTTTGTGATTCTTTAAGTCGATTATATTAATCTTATCTGATTTTGCAGATGTGACAGCAATAGAACCATCACCAATAAATACCACATCAAACGTAAGACCAATTTTATTTCTTTCGAAATCCTTTGATCCGTCAGACTTGAGTACTCTTATTTTATTTTGGTCATAACAAGAGAATACCATTCTTCCATTAGGTAGGAAAGCAAAACCATGGACGCCTGACAACTTTGTATTGATACGTTTCTGTAACGTCAAAGTCACGTTATCGAAATTTCTGGTTTCTACCATAATTTGGGCTTGTCTCTCCTTTTTTTTCTGAATGGAAAAATCACATAGATCAAAACAGACATTAATTTCTCCAAACTTCTGTACGCTGGCTGTGATTTGCTGTAAAGACTTGTCAATTTGACATGAAATATTGACGTGATTTGTGGTGTCACTTGTACTAAGCGATTGAATATTTCTTTCTTCGACAGCAATATCTTTTTCGATATCTTTCATGGTTAAAAATGTTTGAAGTTCGGACGCATGCTGTTTTATACTAGTTATATTTTCTTGTACTTCAGTGATCTCTTTTTCCTTCTTTTTCAGAGTAGTCAACAATTTTTGTATTTTGATATTTTCTTTTTGTTCAACTGTAATTAATTCTTTCATCAAATCATCCTGAAGTTTATCTAGGTGATCATTTACTTTGGTTCTAGTGTGTTTTATTTCTGCTTTAATTTCTATTTTCTTGTTTTCTAGCGATTTCAAATTTTCTTTTCGGTTAGTGCTGAGTCTTTTAATATTCTCGATGACTTCAAGCAGGTTTTGTTCGATTTCGTAAAAGGCGTTGGAGGTTTTGACGTTTTTTATGATTTCATTAATGTCGGTTAAACCTTTACAATCGTTGTGAGATTTCACACATTTCTTACAGCACGGACAGTCGTGTTTTCTACAGAAAAGCTCGAATTTCTCATTATGTTTTTTGCAGACTTGAACGATTTGCAGGACTTCGGTTGGTAACTTTTTGTTCGCATCGATGGAAACAGTTTCGTGGTTTGTTCCATTTAAAATAAAGTGATGTTCTCTACAATCTTCGCATAGTCCTTCGTCACATTTAAAGCACCAGACTACTGATGATTTGTTCATCTGAATACTATCACAAAAACCACAAAGACGCCAATTACTGGCCATGATCCTGCAACATACATATTAAAAAGGAATTTCATGTATATATTGATACATTATATTAAAACAGGTTACTATCATTGAGTCAACGTGCTTATTTCAAACATTTTTACGGAAATGTTGTTAACCGTGCTCGGAAATTTAGAAATAATCCTGGTAAACTTATCGCTCCTTTAAATAAACTTATTCTAAAAGGTTACCAATTCAACACTGTAATAAGATCATTGAATATTGTTTTTATTTGTATAAATATTGATTTTTGTTATCAGTAAATTAAAAGCATACTAACTATTACTAGTTGTTATATACATATACACATTCATGGATCTACAATCTGTCGATACCTGTATCTTGGCATTGCAAAAGGTAATGTTTTTCTCTGACTGTTTATAACGTCTTTACACTAAATCAATTGGATGTTGGATGTGTACGGATTGATAATTTAGTCTTAGATGTATGATTTTTTTTTATTAGTTGATAGTTGCTTTGAACTAGCTGTCAGTTAACTGCGAGTACTCTCAGATCTGTACCTAGTGTCTTTTTGTTGTTGGGATGTACAAGTACCCGGCCACGTTCACTTGTATTTTTGTCCATCTGATGAGTTAAGCCCTTTTCAACTGATTTTTATAGTTCGTTCTTATGTTGTACTGTTATACCACTGTCCCAGGTTAGGGGGAGGGTTGGGATCCCGCTAACATGTTTAACCCCGCCACGTTATGTATGTATGTACCTGTCCCAAGTCAGGAGCCTGTAATTCAGTGGTTGTCGTTTGCTTATGTGTTACATATTTGTTTTTCGTTCATCTTTTGTACATAAATAAGGCCGTTAGTTTTCACGTTTGAATTGTTTTACATTATCATTTCGGGGCCTTTTATAGCTAACTATGCGGTTTGGGCTCTGTTCATTGTTGAAGGCCTTACGGTGAACTATAGTTGTTAATGTCTGTGTCATTTTGGTCTCTTGTGGAGAGTTGTCTCATTGGCAATCAAACCACATCTTCTTTTTTTATATTGTGTATTTACCTGTGAGGGATGTACAAGTTTGAAGTCACCCCCGGTCAAATTGGAGACGTTAAATCCGATGCCTCGTGTAAAAAGGGTGCCGCGCTCCTTTCAACTTAAAAACCCTTACAACAACAAATTTGAGGGGTCCGTAGGTGGCCTTTTGCAAGGCAAAATTTCTGTCTCTATCCAATATACCCTCATTTTCCAGTGGCAGTCCAAATTTCCCCGACCTTCATCCCGGACGGTCTCTATTACAGTACCTATTGTATCTATAATTCTTACTTTGTTCTCGTCCTGTACAGGCAAGAACTATTTGTCACTGGACGTTAAGCATCTAGCAATAAACAATCAACTTTCTTAAAGTATTCACATAGGTTTTTTCACTATCGATATCATTTTCGCGTCAATTTTGATTTATGAACACATTTACGATGGTTTTTTTTTTAAATCTGTTACCTTCTGTATATACAAATAGAAATGTATAATCCCCGAGTCATTACCGGTAGCTTATTGATACTTTTCAGTTTCGACCGTTTCTTTATTAACATGTAATTATAAGGTCCCATTCGTGTATTATAATGACCAAGAGACTCGATACGGACTATAATTTTTCTAACCAATATGCTCTGACCATTCCCATTTAGAATACTTATCAATATATTTTAAATGAGACACCCAACTACTAAAAACTGTCCGACGATTTTTCCTTTGTGAAGTAGGAGTGTTTATCCTTTAGATCACGTTTATACGTATACTATAAATTGACAGGTTCTCGGTGGCCTTTTAGTATAATAAAATATGGTTTATTTATAATTTGAAATTTAGGACTTTGAACTAATTAACAGATACTGTAAATACTCAAAGATCAATATTTTGTGTCTCTTGTCTTTTTCTTGTTTTGTGCTTAGTACAATGATCTGTATCTCTACCAAATGTCGTAAAAGTAACAAAAACAAGAAAAAAATTGCTCAGAAGATACAGAACCACAGTTAATAAAGAAATAAACGTATAGTAGCGATTTTTCCTTGACTGTATTATACAGACGGCCAATAACATTAAAACTGGTTAAGTGGGGGTGGGAAGAAAATCTTTTAAGAGGCTCCTGACTTGGGACCGGCGCAAAAATGCGGCGGGGTTAAACATGTTTTGTGAGATCTCAACCCTCCCCATATACCTCTAGTCAATGTAGAATAAAGAAACACACATCAATACACACAGTAAAACTCAGTTTAAAAGAAGTCCGAGTCCGATGTCAGAATAGGTAATAAAAGAAACTAAGCAAAATGACAATAATACATAGATTAACAAAGAACTACTAGCAGTTACTGACATGCCAGCTCCTGACCTCAATTAAACTGATTGAAAGATTATGTCCTCACCATATAAAAATCAAGCACAATCCCTATTGTCTAGATTGCATTGCATATATTATTGTTCTGCAAATGTTTTTAAAAGATATTGTTTATGTGTTATATGCCCTACTGGGACCCTAATTTAGTGAATACAAATGTTTTATTCTGTTCTATACATACAACGGATAGATCTGGTTTCTTTTCCGTTTTTTTGCAGCTATTTTATTGGATGATTTTTTGTCGGAAGAAAAGAAGATAATAATGAAGCGTCAATGAGAAGCAACCCAACGACAAAAAAATATCAAATGAGATATATAGAATTTCAGTCAACAACAATAGACAGGTGTTTATATAGTTGAGATTTTGGTATTGCTTGAATGATTGTTGTTTTTTAGTTCAGTGACAATTATTTCGTGCAAATTCTGGACAAGAACAATTCAAACATTAATTTGAATGTGTATGATGCGTATAGTTTATGCAAGGTTGTTCAAATGTAATGATGGGCAGGATATTTTACTGCCAGGGCAGAACTACTGCTTTGCAATATAGTTGCTTTTGACCCTTTAAAGAGTTGCTGCTAGGGTTATTTCAACTGGTTGACAGAGAGCATAACCTACACAACCATTCAATGTCTTCTGATTGACAAACATATCACCTTCTTCTTATTGACAACCATACCCCATCTCCTAATTGACAATCATGCCACATTTCATTATTGAAAATCATACCACATCTCCTCCTTATTGACAATCATACCACTTCTCCACCTTATTGTCAATCATACTACATCTCTTTATTGACAATCATGCCACATTTCATTATTGAAAATCATACCACATCTCCTCCTTATTGACAATCATACCACATCTCCTTCTTATTGACAATCAAACTAAATCTCCTTCTTGACAATCATTACACATCTCCTTATTGACAATCATACCACATCTCCTTATTGACAATCATACCACATCTCCTTATTGACAATCAAACCACATCTCCTTATTGACAATCATACCACATCTCCTTATTGACAATCATACCACATCTCCTTATTGACAATCATACCACATCTCCTTATTGACAATCAAACCACATCTCCTTATTGACAATCATACCACATCTCCTTATTGACAATCATACCACATCTCCTTATTGACAATCAAACCACATCTCCTTATTGACAATCAAACCACATCTCCTTATTGACAATCATACCACATCTCCTTATTGACAATCATACCACATCTCCTTATTGACAATCATACCACATCTCCTCCTTATTGACAATCATAACATATCTCCTTATTGACAATCATACCACATCTTCTTATTGACAATTGTAAAGATTGTTGCCAATCTTTAATTTAAAAACAATATCTTTGGTTTCTGGATATTAAATAATGACTAAACAACTTTTAAAAGTATCACAGATTATTATTATCAATAATAATAAATACAGGTAAATGAAATACAATATGTTAAAACGTTTGAATGTGTTTTTCGTGTATGCGTTATTACCTCTTGGATTCTTTCAAGCTCGGTTCAAATTCGTTTCGTTATAAGAAAAGTCCGGTTTTTATAGTTCTTAGCACGCCTTATCCTTGCGTGTAAGAATATAGTCCTTTGCCGGTCAAGGTTAATCATGTAAATAACTGTTAGACTATAAGTACGTACATAAATATGAATTATAAATAAAGCAAGCATAATTTCGTACGTCTCGACACCGATTCAATAATATCACATTAAGGTACAGTATTCGACAATCGATTAATACAATAACAATTGACTTTAAAACATCGATTGATACGGTTGATCACGATTGATAACCAGTTTTCAATTTTATCAACTAACTAAAAAGTTCAAACCATAGATCGTTACGATAGATACGATTGATTATATAATATCAACTTAATCAACTCTATACGAAATACGAACACTCGATAGTAATGATCAATATGATTGATCACGATTGATTACCAAAAATCAACTCAATCAACTCAATAAGAAATACAAACTCTTAATCGTAACGATCGATACGATTGATTATCATATATCAACTCAATCAACTAAATACGAAATACAACAACTCGATCGTAACGAACGATACGATTGATCACGATTGATTACCAAAAATCAACTCAATCAACTCAATACGTAATACAACGACTCGATCGTAACGATCGATACGATTGATCACGATTGATTACCAAAAATCAACTCAATCAACTCAATACGTAATACAGCGACTCGATCGTAACGATCGATACGATTGATCACGATTGATTACCAAAAATCAACTCAATCAACTCAATACGTAATACAACGACTCGATCGTAACGATTGATACGATTGATCACGATTGATTACCAAAAATCAACTCAATCAACTCAATACGTAATACAACGACTCGATCGTAACGATCGATACGATTGATCACGATTGATTACCAAAAATCAACTCAATACGAAATACAAGCACTCAATCGTAACGATCGATACGATTGATCACGATTGATTACCAAAAATCAACTCAATCAACTCAATACGAAATTATAAACACTTGATCGTAACGATCGATACTATTGATTACAATTCATTACCAAATTTGAACTCAATCAACTTAATAAGAAATGCAACAACTTGATCGTTACCAATGGAAGGCTTTGGTGAAGCGTAATCCAAAAAGACTTGTGTATTCGACAACATAGGTGGAAATAAATATTATAAAACGGTTTTCATACAATTATAATATTAAAATAGTATACTGAGTATGTATTTTTTTCAAGGATTTGTTAGTTTGTATATATACATATAAATAAGAAGATGTGGTATTAGTGCTATTGAGACAACTCTCCATCGAAATAACAATGTATATATATAAAGTTAACAATTACAGGTTAAAGTACGGACTTCAACACGCATTCATAATTTGGCTCACACCGAACTGCAAGCTATCAAGGTCCCAAAAAATGACTAGTGAAAAACAATTTAAACGGGAAGAGCAGCAGCCTATTAAATTTGTATACAAAATGAGAAACGAGAAACACTTATGAACCATAACTACAAACGACAACTACTGAACAACAGACTTCTGACCAAGGACATTTGCATAAAATTGTATTTATACTGGTTATTATTTTTGTGATTTTTTTTATTACAATATGTTGAAATAAAAGTTTTTCATAATTGTTGATGTTGTATAAATAATGATGCTACTAAACTTTTATATTAAAAATAGTTCAAACAAATTAAATTTTATTTATTTGAATTTTATTTAGATTGGATGTTTGTACTTATTATAGCAATGAAAGAAATTATATATTTTGTAAATGTATGATTCACTAAAAAATAATTCCATTTCATTCATTTATGCAAATGATATTTTTATTAGTGTAAAAGATAAGATATTATCACTTGTCTACGCCAATATCTGTTACTGTTTAATGCACTAAACATTAATGTAACTGATCATCAATGTAACTACTTGTATTTTTGTCCATCTGATGAGTTAAGCCTTTTTCAACTGATTTTTATAGTTAGTTCTTATTTTGTACTGTTATAACACTGTCTCAGGGTAGTGGGAGGGTTGGGATCCCGCTAACATGTTTAACCCCGCCACATTATTTATGTATGTGCCTGTCCCAAGTCAGGAGCCTGTAATTCAGTGGTTGTCGTTTGTTTATGTGTTACATATTTGTTTTTCGTTCATTTGTTTACATAAATGAGGCCGTTAGTTTTCTCGTTTGAATTGTTTTACATTGTCTTATCGGGCCTACTATAGCTGACTATGCGGTATGGGATTTGCTCATTGTTGAAGGCCGTACGGTGACCTATAGTTGTTAATGTCATTGTCACTTTGGTCTTTTGTGGATAGTTGTCTCATTGGCAATCATACCACATCTTCTTTTTTATATGAACAATATACATAGGTTTCTTTATGAATGAAAACAACATTGTTTGTACATGCATATATAAATTTTAATATTAAGCTATTTTTTATTAATTGTTTACAGAAATACAGACAGAGACATATTTCTTAATAAATGCATATAAACAAGTTATTGTAATGATTTTTGGGGAAAATTACATTTTTTACAGCACTAATGGATAATTATACATTATTAATATTGTGTTTTAATACATGAATATGTATGCGTAATTAGTATTTGTATGCACCTATAATCAGTAATGTTTCAACTTGTCATAACATTTGATTTTGTGATGTAGTTATAAACAAATGTACTTGAAAACGAATTAAAATATTTTATTAATTATAATTATCACAGTATGGTGTGGATGGGGTTTACAGGTTAGAAACAATAAGGAATGCTGGAATATAGGTTAACACATAGAGAATATAGAAAAATTAACGATTTAATTAACACTTGACAATAATGGAGTGCAAAATATAAAGAATAAATGCACAAATTAATGAATTTAGTAAAAATATACTAAGTGAAGAATGATTACCAATTTTAAACAAATAATAATAAATGGCAAATGAAGGATTGCTGCACATATTTTTTAACAGTAGTACAAAAATAATTTAATTCTTTTTGTGCAGATTTGTTTCAATTATATATTACTATTACATGTACCACAAATATGAGATTTAATAACTTTACACAGATTTAGGTGTAATTTTGAAAAATTATGGGGATTATAAGCGCTTTACACTTTTATTCTTCCTAAAAAAATAAAAGATATGAGTTACATTTACTATTACGTTTTTGACTTAAAACGATTAATATTAACAAAAAATAATGAATAATAATAATGTATTGTTTTAAAGAGTTGTTTACTTGATTAAATTATTTTGACTGCTAATATAACTAAAAAAAAGATTACGTATATTTTGGAAACTTGAGAGTATTTCTAGTGAAAAAAATGCAACAAATTAACTATTAAACAATCAAAAACTGAAAAACTTTAAAAAATCATTCAGTTTAAAAGAAAAACAATAATTAATAAAGTGAAGTACACGAAATACTATACAGAAACAGATATTGATTACTTATATGCATTATCAGTATTGGAAATACTCATTTAGTCATATACTAGTCAACAAGAGAAACGATACAATACAATGTGTCTTCAATATATTAAACTTAGAAAAGGCCCAAATGGTCCAATGTTCAATTTTCGAATTAAAAGCAATGATTTCAGACATAAACACAAACAAAAATTGGTTTTGCAATATTTCAGATTTTAAAAACGTAATTTTTTAACTAAAATTAAAAACAAATACTTACTTTAACGCAAAATGTTTTACATTAGCATAGCTTGGTTAAAATGTTGCATATCTTTGAAAAAAATAATATTTAATTAGTATTTTTAAAATGGGGTCTCTATTGTAGATACTTTTTTCTATAAACATAATTTGATACCTATGACCTTTTAAAGAGGATCTGGTAATTTTCCGAAAAATTAAGATTATTTCAATTATATGCAAACACTTTGAAAATTAATTCTGCTTTTAATCGTATTCCTCACTTTGTCTTATATATTACATTTTGTGATATATTACAGTTCAGAGGTGTGTATGGCTACTTCTGCTGACTAGAATATAAATGTAATTTACGTTTTATACAAGGTATACACAGTTACAAGCTCGGCTTTGGCCTGTTATATGACCTTTGCAACCATACATTTTTTGTAGTTGGGAATGCCACATTATATCATTTGTTTGAATCGCAAATAGAACATAACATAGTTAACATATAATTTCAATACTAACAGTTTTTTGCATATTATAAATTTGTATAGCTTAACTTCTGTTTTCTTCTGTCCTTTCATTAAAGTTATTGTTTATGATAATGAAGAATAGTTTTCTTTTTTCCCGTATCATCATCCTTGTTGAATGCTTAAATCTGTTTAGTCTCTTGAATGCTTGTTCACAACTTTCTGTGTTTGAACCATGTATATCTACAAACTTTTCTAGTTTTGGGTGGAATTCACATTTGGGATTGTTGTGTAAAGGCATATCCTTGAAATACAAAAGATAGAGTTGATTGAGTTGATCAACTCGTAATCGATCGTAACGATTGAACACGATCGATACGATCGTGACCCTTGAAATACAAATGATAGAGTTGATTGAGTTGATCAACTCGTAATCGATCGTAACGATTGAACACGATCGATACGATCGTGACCCTTGAAATACAAAAGATAGAGTTGATTGAGTTGATCAACTCTTCATCGATCGTAACGATTGAACACGAATACGATCGTGACCCTTGAAATACAAAAGATAATGATTGAGTTGATCAACTCTTAATCGATCGTAACGATTGAACACGATCGATACGATCGTGACCCTTGAAATACAAAAGATAGAGTTGATTGAGTTGATAAACTCTTAATCGATCGTAACGATTGAACACGATCGATACGATCGTGACCCTTTGTAGAGTTGATTGAGTTGATCAACTCTTAATCGATCGTAACGATTGAACACGATCGATACGATCGCGACCCTTGAAATACAAAAGATAGAGTTGATTGATTTGATCAACTCTTAATCGATCGTAACGATTGAACACGATCGATACGATCGTGACCCTTGAAATACAAAAGATAGAGTTGATTGAGTTGATCAACTCTTAATCGATCGTAACGATTGAACACGATCGATACGATCGTGACCCTTGAAATACAAAAGATAGAGTTGATTGAGTTGATCAACTCTTAATCGATCGTAGCGATTGAACACGATCGATACGATCGTGACCCTTGAAATATAAAAGATAGAGTTGATTGAGTTGATCAACCCTTAATCGATCGTAACGATTGAATACAATTAACTTTAAAAATAAAGGATTGATTGAATAGATTCACTGAATTGACTACAAATGATAGTAATAATCTGACAACAATTGATTGATCCTACAGCAGTAGTCAATTGATTTGAATTGACTATACAATAGATAGTAATGTTTGTAAACTGTCTATTCAATCGATTGTCGAATACTGTACCTGTACGAACGCCACATGTTGGTGGAATTTCGTAACGTTGTATCGGCAACTGTCAAATTTGCCGGGAACGACGTAACGTTTACAAAAAGGTACTGCCGCGATATTAAACGTTCACAACAACAATCATAACACATCTCCTTATTGACAATCATACCACATCTCCTCCTTATCGACAATGATATCAATCTCCTTATTGACAATCATACCACATCTTCTCCGTATTGACAATCACACCACATCTCCTGATTGACAATAATACCACATCTCCTCCTTATTGACAATCATACCACATCTCCTCCTTATTGACAATCATACCATATCTCCTCCTTATCGACAATGATACCAATCTCCTTATTGGCAATCATACCACATCTCCTCTTTATTGACAATCACACCACATCTCCTGATTTACAATCATACCACATCTCCTCCTTATTGACAATCATACCACATCTCCTCCTTATTGACAATAATACCACATCTCCAAATTGACAATCATACCACATCTCCTTATTGGCAATCATACCACATCTCCTTATTGACAAACATACCACATCTCTTCCTTATTGACAATCATATCACATCTCCTTATTGACAATCATACCACATCTCCTCCTTTTTGACAATCATACCACATCTCCTCCTTATCGACAATGATATCAATCTCCTTCTTGACAATCATACCACATCTCCTCCATATTGACAATCACACCACATCTCCTGATTGACAATCATACCACATCTCCTCCTTATTGACAATCATACCACATCTCCGTATTAACAATGATACCACATCTCCTTATTGGCAATCACACCACATCTCCTTATTGACAATCATAACACATCTCCCCCTTATTGACAATCATACCACATCTCCACCTTATTGACAATCATGCCACATTTCTTCCTTATTGACAATCATACCACATCTCCTTCTTGGCAATCATACCACATCTCCTTATTAACAATCATAACCCGTCTCCTTATTGACAATCATACCACATCTCCTCCTTATCGACAATGATACCAATCTTCTTATTGACAATCATACCACATCTCCTCCTTATTGACAATCACACCACATCTCCTGACTGACTTTCATACCAAATCTCCTCCTTATTGACAATCATACCACATCTCCTTATTAACAATCATACCACATCTCCTTTTTGACAATCATAACACATCTCCTCCTTATTGACAATCATACCACATCTCCTCCTTATTGACAATCATACCACATTTCCTCCTTATTGACAATCATACCACATCTCCTTATTGGCAATCATACCACATCTCCTTATTGGCAATCATACCACATCTCCTTATTGACAATCATAACCCATCTCCTTATTGACAATCATACCACATCTCATTATTGACAATCATACCACATCTCCTTATTGGCAATCATACAATATCACCTTATTGACAATCGTACTCCATCTCCTTTTGACAATCATTCCACATATCCTCATTTTTATATATGCACATGATGTCTTACTTTTATTGACAACCATTCCCATCTTCTAACTAATATTATCTTACCTCCTATACATTTCTAGGAGATTTATCTTACCTCCTATACATTTCTAGGAATATGATTGGGTAAAAGCAACCACGTGGACCCTTGTATATTTCATATGGTGTTAGTAGGCGGGGCTTATTTCAATACACGGTTAGTAGTGGTGTTACGTCCCTTTATAAAAACAACTCGGTGTTGAGGAAAAATCTGAAAGGTATCAATAGACGAAGAAATTGATGATGAATGATTGAAATAAATTCATACATGACATTTAAAGCTAACAAGTTGTTAATGTTGGCATTTGTTTTTTTATAGACCTACTTGAGCCACATATAATCATCATCATCATCATCATCATCATCATCATTATCAGACACGTTATTTATCGTTTAGTTAAATTGTGTGCGTATTTGAGCTTGTGTGTGGATGTCTGTGTAAATTGTGAATGTATTATAAAGGAAAGTAAAAAAAAAACTACAGAGGGCAACACATAGTCATTAACAAAAGACAGATGTTTATACAACATATCAAATGTCAAGAACTAAATCGTCTAGTGTTAGATAGAAGTAGTGAATTAATTTCACAGAAACTATCGAAAATCTACCGTCAACGCCACATTCTCCATCTGACGAAAAAGCATTTATACGATGTTACTGACTTGTGACGGTCGTTCGGCAACTATTGACGACGTTTCTGACTTGTGAACGGCATACAGTAACTACTTACAAGGTCCCTGACACAGGACTGGCACATGGCATTGTCTGACAAGGTTTCTGACTTGGGACTGGCATTCGATGACTACCGTTACGCGGTTTCTGACTGTGGACCGGCATACAGCAATTTTTGAGGGGGTTTTTGATTAGAAAACGGCATACGACAACTTAAGACAAAGTAACTGACATGGAACCGGCATACGAAAACTGCTTTCGAGGTTATTGACTTTG
Organism: Mytilus edulis; assembly: GCF_963676685.1. Classification (NCBI taxonomy): domain Eukaryota; kingdom Metazoa; phylum Mollusca; class Bivalvia; order Mytilida; family Mytilidae; genus Mytilus; species Mytilus edulis. The sequence continues at coordinate 81,182,039 of NC_092353.1, read as the reverse complement.
AACCGGCATACAGCAACTACTGATGAGGTAACTGATATGGGACCGGCATATGTCAACCACTGACGAGGTTTCTGACTTGGGACTGGCATTCGATGACTATCGTTACGCGGTTTCTGACTGTGGAATGGCATACAGCAATGTCTGACGAGATTTCTGACTAGGAAACGGCATACGACAACTTGAAACAAGGTTTCTGACATGGGACCGGCAAACAAAAACTACTTTCGAGGATATTGACTTTGAACCGGCATACGGCAACTACCGTGATGAGGGTACTGACATAGGACCAGCATATGTCAACCACTGACGAGGTTTCTGGTAACTGACAAGGGACTGTTATTGACAATGTTTAGGTCACCAGTTATAACGTGGCCAGTCGGATTTTATATGAATATGAACTAGTACAGATGCAAACAGGAGGTTAAGACTTGAAGTCCATTATTCAATCATCAAAATAATATTAAAAACAGGCGGACATATTTATATTCATATACAAGTTGTATTGATGAATTATACATTTACATTATACATGAGTTTGTGATTAAAACGAGTTGTCTCGAAGCTTTCCTGAAGAAAAATAATCGTAAAATTATAAATTGAAAAACTGCTAAATGACAGAGGTTAGGCAGGTACAATAAGGAAGGAAGAATGTTTTATTGGTTAAGAGCAACCGATATTTCATATCTGATGAGAAATGCTTATTTTAACTTTACTTAATTTAATCTTACCTAAAATTTGTTTAAATTTATCAAATTAAAGCTCCATTTAAAATCACTTGTATAAGAAATTAGAAGTATTGATTACAGATTGAACATCAAATGCACTGCATAACGTCTTTTTAACTGTCATGTTTCATAAAAGACGAACGATCGTATCTGTGTAAACTGCTTTAATCATATTGATTATACACAAAGACTGCTGAGTTTAAATCCGTAATAAAACAATAATTTGTGTGACCCTTTACGAAAACCTTTTGATAAATATTACATAAAGTAATTTTTGTATTGAATTTCTTACTTAAGATTTGTCATCGTTAGTTTTATATATACTTGTATGATGTAATCCTTAAGCAATGTATTTTAATCTTTGGTATAAAAAAAATTCTGTAAAAACAATACAATACTAATCATTTACCAGCACATGACTCGTAAACAATGAATAATTATGTCGACCAATGGTGGCAATATAGCTACGAAATCCAAATCAAAGCAAAGCATTATCAGTATTTATCGGTAAAAAAATATGCTTCACGTCAATATTCAAGTATTCTTTAAAAACCTCTATTTAAGCCTTTGAACATGTTCTTTAAACGATGCAAATCTTAGATTGTCTTAATGAACTTGAATAAATAAAAGTAGTTGAAAAATATAGTTCATATAAGACTTTGTTATGTTGAAGATCTGTTGTCACATTGTTATCCGGGTTGTTATCCGAGTGTGTATACAACATGGAATCTGCTCATGTGTGAAGCCGTATGGTGACTTGTAGTTATTAACTTTCTGCTTCGATCTATGGTTTAGAATTGTTCCATTAACAATCAAAAGTGACATTTCATTAGTCATATCGTAGCACCAAAATTGAACAATGAGTATTTCCCCAAAAATAGACTCAAATGAGTAGATTCATAGCAAACTATTATGTACATCTTGCAATCACTACTAGATCAAATAAACTTCCTAAGTGATATGCATTATCATACACGTGAGCAACACGACGGCCGCGACATTTTGAGCAGGAATTGCTAACATTTCCGGAACACTTTAGCTCACCATCTGATGTTAGTGGGGTTTGAGTTGTAGTTTTTTATGGGATTGGTTATTGTTTTTTGTCATGGCGTTGTCGGTTTATCGTCGTTTTATGAGTTTTGAAATTCCCCAAATTACTCGGCATAAATTTGCAACATGCAACATGTATATGCAGCACCTGCAATACGAATCCACTCCCAATAAAAATGTAAGAATCGGAAAAAGTACACAATCGGTAAATTACAAGATTAAATAATTATTCTGGTTTCCTAGCATCTAAGACCTCCACAAAATGTCGCTTGCGAGTTGAGATACTGACTTTGAAAGGCTTCGACGTG